>NC_143145.1:52351286-52653682 GCF_059928025.1 Delphinapterus leucas
ATAGTCATTTTTACCTTAGCCTGAATGATCCAAAAGCAAGTTCTGATGATGTGTAAGAGGGAAGAGAACTTGAGGGCATAAGTGTTGTGCAGAGGGTATTAGGGAATAGAGAAGACAGAGCAATCAATAGACTCACAGGGGAAACTCAGAAAGTGGAGCTTGATGAAACAAGCAAACATCACGGCTTTGCTAGGGTCTATTCTAATTAGTTATTATTCGTGTGTAAAAGTTTGCCTAAAAAGCATAACCTATGAGTGATCTGTGCCCCTGCATATTACGGATGTATAATATAATTCAAACAGTGCAAGGAACACACTGATTACCACATGGCCTCAGCCATGCTCCATTTTGTAGTCTGCCCACTTTGAGCATCAGAAAATGGATTGTAGAAATCTGGTTCATCTTATTTTAAACTTCTCGTTCCCCAAATTTGAAATAGTATTTATTTAAAAACTAGGCTCTTTAAAAAGATCGCAAAAACACTATAAAGTATTCATTGAAAAGAACCTAACATTTACAACTGTAGTATGTTATGTACAATTTATTGACTATTTCTCCTGAATATACATTTATCTATTTCATAATCTAACATTTATATTAAGTATAACTATAATATGATTCTGGTGTCAACCTTGACAAAGCTGCTGAAATCCTTTGCTACAAAAATATGTCTCTGCCTTATATTTTTGTTTCAGTATTAGTTTCCACATTTGCCAGCAAGATAGTTTTCATCCTACTAAACTAATAGGCCACTTAGTTGAATACTGGATAAAATACAAATTGCAGAGAATTCTCCATTTCTGTCTATAATTTTAAAAAATTTCAACTAAAAGTGCAAAGATTTTATCAATTTCTGTAACTTGCTTTCTTCCTAAACCTACTTGCTTCTTACATCAATATTTAAGTTTCTGGTTTTAAATAACTGTGACTCTCCTTCAATGTGTTCTCTGTTAAAGGCTTTCTCTCCCTTTAGAATTGTTAGTAGAAGTGGTTGGGTTTTGTTTGTTTGTTTGTTTGTTTTGCGGTACACGGGCCTCTCACTGTTCTGGCCTCTCCCGTTGCAGAGCACAGGGCCCGGACGCGCAGGCTCAGCGGCCGTGGCTCACGGGCCTAGCCACTCCGCGGCATGTGGAATCTTCCCGGACCGGGGCACGAACCCGTGTCCCCTGCATTGCCAGGCGAACTCTCAACCACTGCGCCACCAGGGAAGCCCAGAAGTGGTATTTTTGTGGGAAGAAAACAGCATCTTCTCTACTACTCAGTTGTCAGGACTATAGACCTACATCCTCAGTTGTATAATCAAAAACCTGGCCTGGCATCAACCAGTGGGATTGGAAACCACTTTTTCAATTCCTTGCAATTAAAATATTTACATCAACTTCTCTTTGTTTTAACAACAGCATATAGAACCCAGTGTGGGTGTGGCTCATGATTCTGCTTCTCTCACTCACGATCTTAGACTTCTTGCTTCCAACTTCCTCATGAATGTGCCTTTAGCAATTGCTGGGGGCCAGGTTTGTTTACCGCAACTGGTTTCCAACAGTTCAATGCCCTGAGGCATCTCTTGAAAGTATTTCTTTGCTACAAAGTATTTCTCTTCCCTGCCCTCACCCCACTCTCGGGTTCTGTTGCTTATTTAAGGTTTGCATCTGTAAATAGTCCTTTGGGTTTGTTTCCTTGGTGGACTGGCTGTCTTCCAAGATTTTGTTGTTAATCTTGTCTGACATTTTAAAGATGACCTTTTGGTGTTGTTATAAAACTTCTCAAGAAAAGGAAAACAGAAGCGCTCATCTAACCCTCTTCTAAAGACCATGCAAAAAAGCCAGTTGTTGTAAAACATTATGGCTGGTGATATAAATGTCTGCAGCATACTATATCCGCACCTGCATGTTTTTAACTTCCAGAAACTAAAAATCAGCTCTGCAACATGGAATCAGACATGAAGAAAAAGCAAACAAAGAAAAAGCCAGCATTGAAAATTTTCTGCCTGATACGTGAATGTATTGGCGAACAAGCCTGCTACTTCTCATATTTACATAGACATTAGTCAAATGACCAATGCAGTAAAACAATTCTTCTATGAGAAAAAAGAATGATGCTACTTAGAGTTGATGGACATGAACTTTAGGAATTTTAGAGCTGAAAATAATCTTGGAGGCCTCCTTTTACAGATGAGGAATATGAGGTCTATGGTGGTTAGGTGAATTGTCCAAGCCAGAGATGGGACTACGGTCAAAGTTGAGGTCTTCTGCCAGGGTGTTCAGCTTACCCTTTGAACTTGCTGGCTGTTTACATATTGCATCAAGAGAGCCCATACGTACTGGATTTTCTTCCATTTACTAATAGAAGCAAGTTAGTGCCTTTACAGGTATTGTAGTATCAAATCAGCCCATTCAGTCAAACTAGTCAAAAATTAGTCAATCTAGGAGACCCAAAGCGACAATGCTTTGTAGGCTTTTTCTTTTCTTTTTTTTCCCACTGGAAATGGGAGTTAGATAGATAATGCACGTTTGTGTGTATGTATGTATACATATATATATACTTATATCTTGTTCAAATTTAAAAGAATGCAATTTTTTATAGTCTATGTATGACATAAAAATAGAACATGTCATTAATCAAATATATTTGTAGTATTTATTTTTGTAAGTAACTTCCTTTCTTTATATATCTATACAGTTTTAAAGATAATGGGACGACACAAATATTATTCATTTTCAAGCTAACACTGATAATGTTTTGTAAGTGCCCTAAATTATGTAAAGACTAAAAGTTCCATTGTTCTATCTATTCTATGGAAAGTGGTTGATGTTTAACTATGAAGTAATGTATCAATCTCAGGAAACAATTCTTAGGTTAAAAAACTCATTTTCCCCAAGATGTCTTTTCACAAAGATTTAATTCAAAGAATTTGCCTTTGTAAGATCTCGATCACTTTTCACCATTGTTCCCATGCATGTTCCTGTTAAGGGTGCCTGATTCTGCTACGAAGCAACCCTGCAGTCTTGTTGGGGCATGATGATGAACTAATAATTATTTTAAATATGTCTGTTTGGATAGGGTCTTTGTAAGAATATCGTGATACTTTTGTCTAAGAGGCTGTGTAAGAGAGTTCTTCATTTCAGCTTACAATTCTACAGGAATATAAGTGATAGAATGATGTTTTCCAGAAGAGTTGGAAGAATGCCAGGAGTACACTAGAAAAGCACTAGGTCTTACTTCCTCCCGCTATGCTTTTTTTCTAGAAAAGCGTAAAAATCAGTCAGATGACAAGTCAAGAAATTTACCAAAGGATTTCAAAGAAATATGAGGAACATCAATATTCCTTTTATTGACTAGATTAAATTATTAATTTTTCCTTCTCATCCCAAATTCTTAAGAAAAATTGTCAAGCCATATTATGTTGAAAAATAAGTCCCATGTAAGCGAGACACGGGTATTTGAATTTTATCAGGCTTCCAGATAAAACTAAATTGTTGCTTAAATCCTCTCCATCCTGCTTGCTCTTGTCCCAGACATCCCTCTCCAGTTCAGGAATATCCTCCTTTAAGTAGCTTATTTAACCATATGGGGCTGATGCCAGAAGCCTTACTGTTTTCTGTACGGTATACTGGGATATATAAGGGGACTACCACCATATCTCCAGCATGTAATGAGAGTCAGTAAATAGCATTCCCAGTGTGTGCCTGGAAAAACAGAAAGGTGGTTCCTTTAAACAATCTTTTTTGGTGATAAAGCAAAGAATCAAAGGTATTTCATTACTAAAGAATCAGAGAATGTCCTAACTCTAAGAGAAGAGCACTTCTAATGTCATCTCAATATCCATCCAATCCAGAAGCAGAGCTGATGGTGCTACCAAGAGACAGAGCCTCCTTGTGGTGACACCACCTTCAAAAGTTTTGCAAGGTACCCCCAAACATCACCAGTTTTCTTTACAACCTTGCTTGTCTCTAGTATTTAAAGATACATCTGATACTTATTGATTCTATTTATATTTTGAGGGTGATCCCTTCTTAGGGATATCATCTCATATGCAAAGTTAAAAGTATTGATCATTGTTCTCTCCTAAACTTAAACTATTATAATTTATGTTTAAGGCAGCCAAGTTTAATAGCTTTATGACTTGGGGCCATAAAGGTGAGTGTTTAAATCTTGGTTCACTGTTTGGTAGGTGGTATATGGCCACTCCAGGTATGTTTTCTTACTTATAAAATAGGGTTTGCAGTGCTTTCTTCACAGATAAAGGATTAAATTTGATATGCTAACATAGTGTCTACCATATAGTGTACATTAAATGTGAGCCCTCTTTCCTATCTCCACTGGGCGTGGCCAACTTCTAGTTTTCTAGGATTTACTAGAAAATTTCATACCTTCTAGGAATATATGGCTTCTGATCATATTCCCTTACCATCTTCATTTTACTAAACTAAAGGCTCTTAATTTTTTTGTAATTCCCACATTCTTATTTCCTATCTCAGCTACTCTTCTGTTAATTTTTGAGAATTCAGTTTATTTTAGCAGGCATTAATTGAGGTAAGGGGAATTACAGTAGGTCCTGTGGTTACAAATGTAAACAGGATCCCTGTTCTCAGGTGCCTTATAGTCTAGTGTCAAGAGTAGTAAACAGACAAAAAATTGCAATTTGACCTGATAAATTCTGTGATATTGGTAAGCCTGTGACAACACAAGTGAAATATCTAAATCAGATTAGGGAGGATGGGAGATTAAAGGTAAAGGAGCTTGCCGTACTTGTAGGCTTTTCTCTAGAGTTGGCAAACATCTGTACCTGTGTTCAAGGTTTAGATTGACCAAGACAGCCTTAACATTCCTTTCAGCTTAATAAAACTTTAGACAGGTTTCTTCCTGACTTGTAGGCCCTTGACCTCCCCTTCTTTAGAACATTTACGCTAAAAAACATGCAAATTCTTTTTTCACCCCTTTGACACGTAAATCTTCTTCTAGTAATCTTGCCAGATTTACAACCCAGGAATGTCTTTCTCAAGGACATGGGAGCCATTTTTCAAAATGTAATCATCAAGAAAGATAGCACCGCATCCTCTGTGGGAGGGCAAGAGTCTACCTTCAATAAGTGCTGATTAGCAAACACAGATGGCCTAATCACATTAACCAGTCTCCTCCTAATGTCCTCCAGTACCAGTCCACTAGCTCACTCCAGAGCTGAGAAACTCTCCCACCTTTTGTTTCAGCAGAGTTTAGTCCAATCTCTCTCTCCAATTGCAATAGTTTTGAATAAACTTTCCCTTGCCTGTTGAAGTCTGTCCTTGGACAGGATGCATCCAGGGGAAAAAACTGATTTTTGCCCAATAATCTACTCACTGATGCCTGGCACTTGGTCAACTTTTGTAATTGCTGATTAAAAGAAGTCCATCATGTCAAGGTCTACGGGGAAACGTTTTCAACGGCTCTAAACACTTTGAGCAGTGATAAATGAAATCTCTGAGTTCACCATCTTCTAACTGGAACTAGAATTATTTTTCCAAAAATATATTTCTTTACACTTATGCACAAAATGAGCCTCTGCCTCAAACAGACTGTGAGTAGGCTCAAGTATCCATTCATCCTAAAAGCTTTATACTCATTCTTTTGGTATTTCAATTATCTCAAGTGTTCAGAATCATGAATGAAGTTGGGAGCAATTCATGAGGATGTTAATCAACTATAAATTACTCAACAAGGGCTCCCCTTATTATACTCTCCATGAAGCTCTCTAGAGGATCAGCTCAGACACTGGCCTCATGCACAGTCTAGATTGAGAGAAGATTTCAAATAATTGATGGTTTTAGCCAAAAATTTGAATTCTAAAAATGGATGGAAATTTGGAAATTCTAAATCAATCATAGCAAATTACAAATTATCATCAAGAAAGACTGCACAATAAAAATT
This sequence comes from Delphinapterus leucas, assembly GCF_059928025.1. NCBI lineage: Eukaryota > Metazoa > Chordata > Mammalia > Artiodactyla > Monodontidae > Delphinapterus > Delphinapterus leucas. The sequence goes on from NC_143145.1 coordinate 52,357,191, forward strand.
TCTAAAGGTTACTGTAGAAATGAAGCTTAAATTCAAATTTAATTCTAAGGTAAATAAAAATGTGTATTCCATTTTCATTTTTTTCATTATAAAATGTATAAAACCAGAATTTTCCTTCTAATGTGCGCATTTGGTGTACTTGCTTTTTCTTTCCAAAAAAAGTTTCACTAACTTAAGGTCATATACAACATATGGCACCTTAGAATTAAGGAAATATGGGAGAATAATTTTGATTACCTCCTCATGCTACATGAAAATTCATTACTTCAAACTTTCTTGGACAGTTTTTAAAAAGATGCCAGTTATCTAACTCATACAAACACCCATATACATATGTACATCTTTCTTGTTGGGGAACAGACTTATATTAGTGTAAATAAGTGGTAATTAAAGTTAATGTGTTCATTTCATATACTTATAATTTAAGATATAGGTGAAATTAGTTTGAACATGATATATACCTTTTTAAAATATATTAGAGACATATAACCACCTCACAGTGCCTATATTTGTCCATTATGAGGTTTAGAATATACTTTACTACTTAAATGAGTTGAGTATGATATTTTATAATTATACCTTTGCTTTTATCATATATTGTGGATGTAGAGTCTTTGGTCAGAAACATACCGTCTATATTATAAAAACATCATTAGAGAAAAATGCAGTATTCTTGTAATATATAATTTAACATGAAACTAGGACAGACTTTCAGCAAAAGAAGGGAGCTGCATATATTTGGCTTTTACTGGCAGGCCTGTTTCTGCCCAGTAATTACCCAGGCTTTACATACATGTTACAGTTCAGGGCTTTTAAGGAAATCCAGCTTTCTTTGCTCTCTCATCTTTTCTTCTCACAAAATACTTAGCAAGCACATAGCTATTAGCTCCATATGAAGTGGTTATATACATCAGGTATTTTTCACAAGCCCACTTAACCAAGGTGCCAAGTAATTTGACTAGAATCCAAACCAAATCAGTTGAAGAGCTAAGTGTGCAAAAAATCCTGTAACACACTAGATTCCAATGAGCCACACTTTTATTAACACTGCATCACTTAACAAACTCAGATGGGGTCTTTGGGTCTTTATGTTGAGTTTCTTTAATTGGCCGATGCTTAAGAGCACACTTTATTTATTTATTTATTTATTTATTAAAGAATCATCTTTTTTTTAATTTATTTATTTTTGGCTGCGTTGGGTCTTCGTTGCTACAAGCGGACTTTCTCTAGTTGCGGGGAGCGGGGGTTACTCTTCGTTGCGGTGCGCGGGCTTCTCATTGTGGTGCCTTCTCTTGTTGCAGAGCACCGGCTCTAGGTGCATGGGCTTCAGTAGTTGTGGCACACGGGCTCAGTAGTTGTGGCTCGCGGGCTCTAGAGCGCAGGCTCAGTAATTGTGGCGCACGGGCTTTGCTGCTCCATGGCATGTGGGGTCTTCCTGAACCAGGGCTCGAGCCCGTGTCCGCTGCACTGGCAGGTGAATTCTTAACCACTGCGCCACCAGGGAAGTCCCTAAGAGCACACTTTAAATGCAGTTACACAATGAGATCGTGATAAGAAATGCTATAGGAATATAGGCATAGAAAAAAAAAATCATCACTCACATATGCCCTGAGCAGTTTCTGCTGAAGAGAGAATCTGAACTCCATAATGAGGGTACTAACATATTACATGCTTCTCATAGTAAGTTCTTATCACTTGAGAAATATCATTAAACATTATATCTGTGCAGCTTAATCCTTCTTACCTTGAAATATACCTGTAGAAATAATACTTTAACAGTTTGAAAAAATTCAGCTATTACATAGCTATTTATCTAAATATTTATGTGAGATAATTATGAATGCATTCTATTAATAATTTTATGAAGACATTGTAATAACAATTTAGTCTTAGAATTTTAGGAGAAAAAAAAGACGAATAAAGGTACTTCTTCTGGTTCAAATTGTACAAATGAAAATTCTGAAGCTAAGTAAATTGGGCAAAGTATGTTGCTGTTTCATAAGTTAATTAAAGTAAATTCATTTATTAAATTTTTAGTTTTTTATATTTTCATGGGTTTATAACACATAAGTTTCATGTGTATAATATTATATTTTGACATTTATATACACTACGGTGTGCTCACCACCAAAATGTTAGTTGTCATCTGTCATCATATTGTTGACCCCCTTTACTCATCTTGCCCTCCCTCCACCCCCTTATCCTCTGGTAACCACTACTCTGTTCTCTGTATCTGTTTCAGTTTGGTTTGTTCATTCGTTTTGTTTTGCTTGTTTTTATATGCCACATATGAGTTAAATCCTATGGTATTGGTCTTTCTCCATCTGATTGATTTCACTTAACATAATACCCACAAGGTCCATCCATGTTGTCCCATATGCCAAGATGTCATCTTTTCATAGCTATTATTCCATTGTAAGTGTGTGTGTATCTTCTTTATCCATTCATCCATCAGTGGACACTTAGGTTGTCTCCATATCTTGTCTATTCTAAATAATGCTGTGATGAACACAGGGGGGCATATATCTTTTCAGATTAGTGTTTTTGTATTCCTTGGATAAATACCCACAAGGGGAATAGATAGATCATATGATAGTTCTATTCTTAATTTTTTGAGGTGTCTCCATGTCATTTACCATAGTGGCTGCACTAATTTACGTTCCCACCAAAAGTGCACAAGGGTTCCACTTTCTTCACTTCCTCTCCAACACTTGTTATTTCTTGTCTTTTTGATAATAGCTATTCTAATGGGTGTGAAGTGATATCTCCCTGTGGTTTTGATTTACATTTCCCTGATAATTAGTGATGTTGAACATTTTTCATGTGCTTGTTGTCCATCTATATAACTTCTTTGGAAAAATATCTATTCAGTTTCTCTGCTCATTTTTTTATTGGATTGTTAGCTTTTCTGTTGTTGAGTTGCATGAATTCTTTATATATTTTGGATATTAAATACATGATTTGCAAATATCTTCTCCCATTTGGTAGGTTTTCATTTTGTTGATGTTTCCTTTGTTGTACAGAAGCTTTTTAGTTTGATAATAGTGCCATTTGTTTAGTTATGCTTTTGTCTCCTTGCCTGAGGAGACATATGCAGAAAGATATTGCTAAAACCAAAGTCAAAGTGAATACTGCCTATGTTTTCTTCTAGGAGTTTTATTGTTTCAGGTCCTACATTGGAGTCTCTAATCCATTTTCAGTTGATATCTATGTATGGTATAAGATAGTGGTCTAGTCTCATTCTTTTGCATGTGGCTATCCAGAGAAACTAAATTTAGATTCGCTCCATCCTTTCATCACATTTTAAACTCATTCAGATTAATCTGCAAAACTTCATCAAGAGGTTTGAAGGTAGAGAACTTTTTACTGTCTAGCTGATTTTTAAGAGTGATTAGGGCAGAGTTATAAATCAAATTACTGCAAAAAATGTCCTGGCTAGCCCATGTCAGTCACTTTCCTAAATTTCAAGGTTATTGATTGATCAACTTATCTTATGACTTTAAATTTGAAAGCCTCAAATTAGCAACAAGTTTTCATATGATTCAAAGCAGTAGGGGTTTTACAGAATGATTCTGTTAAATTAACTTTTTCCTCATTTGAAACATAGATGATTAAGATACATACTAATTTATTCAGAAAAGTCATACATTTTTTCAATGGAAAAAGTCTTCCCTTTTGTGCTCCCTAGGGCTATTTGTGTGCAAAATTTAACACATATTGGTTCAACTCTTTTTTTTTTTCTCATTCAAAACTTCAGCATGAGTGATGATTAGTTGGATGGCTACCGAGACAGTAGTCTCCTCAAACATTTTTTAACCCACTTGTACATTCTACATGAAGCAGCAGCTCAGTAAATGTTGAATGAACGAGTGGACAGATTCCACCTGCACAGAAGACTGAATTCTTCTTTTAAGAATCTGAGGCTTAATTTTGTGGTCAAATGTTCGGAAATGTAAATAGAACTCAAAGTTCCATTTGACTTATAACATGACTTCTGTCCTCAGCAGATGGTTAAAAAGGTTAGTTCTACCAGTGGCTTCAGAAAACATCAAAAGGTGTTAGCAGAACCATGATATTTATGGTATATATTTGATTGTTTCAAAAACTGAGTGAACGGGTATTACTTGTAAGGGCAATCAGATGCCAGTTTCAAAGATAAGGCCTGAACTGCAGGGGTTTCACACACAGCCCTGCTACTTGTTAATTCTGGCTTAACTCATTATGCTTCCTGATGCTGCCACACAGCTCCTTATTTTGAGGTAATAGGTGATTTGACTACGGTTTTTTGTTTGTTTGGTTTTCTAATGTTACACAGAAAGCTAGAGTCAAAAATTTGTGTGTAGTCTGAGAATGATACTTTGGATATATTGCTCTTTTTGATAAGCCCAGATTGACATGTTTACCTCGAACTGGAAAAAATTGCTAACTAGAATTTCCCCCATAAAAGTAATTACTGACAATGTCTTCCTCCTTAACCACATGGACCTATATCAAGGCTGCTTATTTGTGCAAGATACCAAAGTTGTTACCACAGGACTATGCTACCAGAAGTAGATTTTCTGCCAGTGGGCTGGGCCAGCTTTTGCAAACTACAGGAAACCTGGGTTCATAAAATAACCTAAGGGACACTCCTGATCTAAACTCAAACAGAATGGGGTTAATACATAAATCCTTGCAGGAAGTTTGGACACTGAAAAGATCTGTCACTTAGGATGGCGATTCAGCTTAACAAATGAGGCAATGAGACTGATGGAACACGCCCTTTCCAAGGAAGGAGTTACAATGATTTGCATTGATACTGTCAGTATTTCCACAGTCCTCTGTTTCCAGGAGGTTATATATAGTATCACAGAAGAACCCTGAGAACAGATAATCAAGCCTTTATAAAGAATCAGAGAAATATATTAAATGTCTCTTAACAAGGAGAATTGAACTTTTTTACTTATAATAACCATTATTATCATTATAGAATCATTATATTGTTCTTAATATTTTATTATTAAATAAATAAATATTATCTGCAGGGAAGGCAGATTGGCATCACAGAAGTGTTACGTCACTGAAAACTAATCAATACACACACAAAACAATGTGTTAAGGCTACACTAGGGAGTCTGACTTCTGATCTCAAGGTTATGCCAGTTTATCCCAATTTCTCAACAAAACTCTTTATCAAACTTATTGTATCTTATCCCTCACTGTATCGGAACTGTTTCAAAAGGGATCTTGTTAGTCATTTTCCTTAAAAAAAAAAAAAAACAGAGAAATCCAACTCATGCCTTTTCTATGAAATCTTTGGAGGTTGCTATGACAAGGTTATTTGTAGCTCAGCCCACAATTCATATTCTTCAGCTTTTACCCAAAGTAACCTGGTTCTGCTTGCTAGGTGTCATCTTCTAAGACTCCAAGAGATATTGCCAAAGTTTTCTCCAGAGACTGGGATTGGAAAAATGACGGCATTAGTAAATGCTGAACTTTAAAAAAATCATTTCTATTCTGAGCACCCTAACATAGTTATCTTCATTTTGCATAATACTTTTTTTTTAAACAAGGATGTACATTTTTACATGGTTGCAATTATAGGAAACACAGGGTTTTGTGTTATTCCTTCACTATTTCCAATAACGAAAGCATTTTTCATGTATTACGATTGGGGGATTATTTTCATGTTAAAGAATACATGATATTTAATGGATACAGTCTATATTTAATTTAATCAGCTCCCTATTACTACCTATTTCTCTTCATTTTTTTCCTTATTACAGACAGATTCACAAATAACATTATTATGAATATTATTTTTCCTCTACAGAATTGTTTCTTTAGAATGAGACAGGGGTTATGGTTTGTTTGGCTTGTGTCAACAGTATTTATAAAAGTGTAAATCTGAATGTGTTTAGGTGAGGCAAGTACAGTAACCTGTATTCCCCATTGCCTTCCCCCAGGCCAACATTGCACATTTAGATTACTTGCTTGACCCTGAAAGCATTTGAATTTTTGACGCCTGGATTACTGGGTCAAAGGCGTAAGTATCTTTATGACTTTCAATAACAATTATCATTTAACTCTTCTAAACCAGTTATACATGTATTTCAATGCCACCAACTTTCATTTATTTGAGTACTTTCCAAACGTTAGGTGCTGTATAGGCATTGGGGACACAATGATGAAGTAAGACAATGCACAGGGAGTTACAATGCAGTGTGAATTAATAGAGCTTAGAATAGGGTACTAAGGAAACCCATAAGAGGGGCAGAAACAAGTCTTCTCCAGATCGGGTCATTACATGGGGAAGTGCTGGCAAGTAGAAGAACGGAGGAAGGAGACAACTCCAGGCAAAGAGAGTACCACATGCAATGGCCTGGAAAACATAAAGCAAGCATATTTTAAGTATTATGAGAATGTAGAGGGTGAGGTTAGTGTTGAAAGACATAAATATATATGAAAAAGCATATATATATATATGGTTTTCTGACGTAGTCATCATTAGGTATCATTTAATAATTTTTTGTCAAATTTATTAACTATATAAGCATGTTATACATGTAAAGTAGATTTAATATGCATCGCATCTAAGAAAATCCAATTCCTGACATAATCAGCAGAATGAAAAGTGACACAGAGATTAGAAAACTCCCCAGCACTTGAGAGAAGAGAGGTTTGTGCAGTTTGATGGCAGCAAAGGCCCATGTGTAGGAGAAGGGGAGGTGATGGAGCCGCAGTGATAGGTTAGAACAGTTAAAGTGCCTGGAGGGCCAGGCCAAGGAGTTCACTTTGTATTAATTCAATGGTCAATGAAATTACATAGCAATTTTAGAGGAAACAAAATTATAATTAAAACTGTAGAGGAAACACTAATTCCTTTCACTAAAGCAAAATTCAGAACATCCTGGTGTCAGCACTGGAAAACAATCTCCAGGTAATTGAAGCAGGAAAAGCACATCCATTTACGGGTTCTCTCATTTTCATTATGACTGCTACCACCATAGCAGCCTCTAGGCTTACATTCTAACACTTTTGTCCAGGTATGGAGCAATCAAAAACATCTTGCTTTGTTTCACTTTAGTACAAATGATATAGAAAAGACATCAAAAGAAGTTATTAAGCAATAAGAGAGAATAACTGGGAAACAGAGTGTGTATGAAATTTATAAACAGTCTAGTTTACAAAGAACTACTTTATTCTTTATAGAACATTATTAGCCCATAGTTCATGTTATTCTACATTGGACACCAAGTATCTGTTAACACTGTGAAATAATATGTAAGACATTATGTGCATTTATATAGTCTTTGTATAAAGGATGTGATGGAAGACGACCTCTACCAATAGATAGAAAAGAAATTCTTGTAATTGTCTGTTATGCAAGCCAAAAGCGGATGGGGTAATTTGCCAGAAATAATACTATAAAGGATATAAGTAATTTGGTCCAAGTACACAGCTCTCTGGGTTGCATTATTCAAGAGTAAATTTTAGAATGTCTGGAAGCAGAGCTCTTACCCAGTGTTCAAGACATATGAGGTGTCTGAGAATTTCTCTGAAATCACACTGAACATCTTGTGTACATGTATGTGTGTGTGTATATTTCCTGGGGAGTCTTTAAAAGGCTCATAAGCTCTTTTATGGCACTTCTTCATTTCACTTCTGTGCTGGGCCTCCCCATTTACGAAAGCAGAAGTTTCAGCCTCTGAGACTTTGGGCACAAGTCAGCAGGTGGTGACAGTTTTCTCTTCCAACACTGCATCTTTTAAGCATTCTTAAGAAAGCAAGCAGCCATCAGTAATGAACATCATTCAGGTGACGTTCTGTATGTGTGAACTGTATTTGAGATTAAAAGATGGGGAAGAGATGGGAAGTGAGTAGACATGAGACGATTACAGGGCTGAGGAGAAAAGTGGCAGAATCTAATTATGATGGGATGAGTGGGAATACACAAATGAGGATGGGCAGAGGATGCATATCTTGGTATTTGGTATATACCACAGGGTTTTTTTCACCAAGTTGTCATTCTGTGTTTCGAAAACAAAATGCGGGGAAAAATGAAATCAAAGAGTAAGTCAGTGCTTGGCATATAATAGGAATGTAATAAATTTTGGAAAGACTCACACTACCATGGTGAAACTTTTCGTATTAAACATATATTTAGTATGAAACATATATTCATTTGCAGAACAGACAGTAGTTGGACTTTTATATTACTAATGTTTACAATATTTCAACTTGTGGTCATCTTATACAAGTTCATTAGACCACTGATCGTTGTTGCAATAGAGTTCTGAAAGTTTAATTTTGAGATGTGAATGAGAAATGAGGTCATGGCACAGATGAAGACAGGCAATGAAAGTATAAAATTGGTAAGCTTGGTCTATGAGAACCTATATGAGCAAAGAATCTGAAAAAGAATAGATATATGTATATGTATAACTGAATCACTTTGCTGTACACGTAAAACTAACACACTGTAAATCAACTATACTTCAATAAAATTAATTATTTTAAAATTAATTAATTAAAATTAAAAAATGGTAAGCTTGGTGAACTGTAGTTGACCTCGTTCAGCAAAGTATAAGTGGGCACTGGTTCTGGAGGATACAGGAGTGGTTTGAATAGAGAGAGGGCCAACTTTACTTCCTAACAGTAAGTTAAAATTAGGGGAATACAGAGATTACAAAATAATAATCAGAAAGTGGCATAAATGTAAGAAGCAGGCTGGCTCTTCTTATACGAGAGAAAGAGAAAGCTAAATTTGTGGTGGACATGGTAAGGGAATCATTTGAAACAATCGAGATTTCAGTTGAAGTGAAGAGGTCAGAAAATATTAAGGATAAATAAAGCTTAGTTTATTCATTAGGAACATGGAAGTTAGAGTTAGTAAAAACCAGTCTCAAAATGATAATTCTCTAATTTGATAATTCTGAACTAATCAGAAAAAAATATGAACTATAGTGCACATTAAGTCAATGTTGAGGAATAATGATGTATTTATTTGAGTACAATTCAGTTGTTATTTTATAATGCTTTAACAAAAGTATACATTAAATACATAGAATTTTATATATAATAAACTATATCTATAAGTATACTTTTTAGCATAGAATATTATAAAATTATCTAATCACTTAAAAGAAAATAACATTTTCCTTCTCACAAAGTTCTGAAATTAAAGAAAAAATTTATGAAGATATAAACTATTCACTGAAGTTTCTGAAATAATCAGAAAGCTTGAATCAAAGAGAGATTACATTTAAGAAGGATGTGTTATTGTTTAATTCAATGGTTAAAGAAATAGAAAAATTAAATGGGAACACTTTTCTGTTAAACTTTCCCCTCTGGCGGCTGGTATAAATAAGGGAGCTGGTATGGACCCTCCATTTCCCTTGAACAGGTGTTAACTTCTTCCCAGAGGGCTTAACTTCACAATTAAGAGCATGGCCTCTGGGCTCAAACCTTTTGTGCCTGAATCCTAGACATGTCACTTGTTAAGTGTGCAACTTTTGGCAAGTTTCTTACTTTCTCTAAGTCTCAATATTTACCTGTGTAATGTGGATAATATGTGTGAGGGTTAAACACCACTGACAAACGGTAATTGGTATACATTTAAGCGCTCAATAAATTTGGCTATCAGGAGTTTAGACATAGAGGGAGATGGTAGATAGATTCAGAAGGGAAATGTGAGAATTCGTTTAGAATGAACAGTTTCGAGGAAGATAACAACTGAAGGGGGGGGGGTCTTCCTTCCCATTCAGCTGCTAGAAAAAGAGGTGTGTTTAACAGGACAGAGAAAACAGGTTGAAAACTGGTGGCCCTGTGGCCATTGGAGTAGGGGAAGTATGTTAGAAGTGTTTCACACACAGACCGAAGAAGCTAAATACTACACATCCAACAGAGCTGTGGATATCTATTTAAGTATGTCTGTGGGTCTATCTGTGCAATGTTTCTCTTGAAAAGTCAGCAAGCGCTGTGAAGCTAGAGCTCCAATCCTCTCTGACACTTGTTTAGGGGAGGGGCAGCAGCAGAGAAATCTCAGAGTGTAAGGCAATCTACAAATACCTGCAGGGACATACATTACTACTTTCCACTTTCCTCCTGGTATCACAGCTCTCAAAGCAGTTTATACCCTTTCATTGCCTTATTCATTCCCTTCATGCATCTTCCACAATCAGGCTTCTGTTTCACATTTTTTACTTCATTTTCCTCTGTAATGTTGTAATTGCAAAAATGAAGTGAACTTGCCTCAATCCTCTTCCTTCTTGTCCTCAATGAACTATAAACTGGTAAATATATATCTTCTCTTTCTCTTATCTAGAAATCCACCCTTTAGGGTGTGAAATTCTACAATGTGTAAGACAAAATTGTTCTCTTATAATTAACTGTGTCTATATAAACCTTCGCATTCAGTATATACATTTATTATGTTCAGTTGTTATTCATAATATATTTATTATATTCATATATATATAATGAATGTGAATATCAACTTTATCCCCTTAAATTTAAGCCCTCCAGGTAATACATATTTTTGTCTTTATGACCTACGTAGGTCTCGAACACATATTCTTCCTTTTTTTCCTTTTTTCTTTTCTTACAACCTTTTCAAAATGCAGTAACCATTCTTAGCCCAAGAATAGATTTGACCTGTAGGCCATAGTTTGCTTACTGATGCTTTAAAATAAATAACTCTGAATTTGAGAAAAATACAACAAAACTCAATATTATCAGTTATTGATGTTGGATACGGTACACTCTAATGCAAGTGAGCGACAACAAGTACTATGGTGAGAATATGCTTATCAGTTCCCAACAAATCTGAGGAGTGAAGGTAAGCTGTGTGAAAGGAAAATAGAAATGGAGTCATTATTGGTAGGGAGAGCTCTCTCAAATGGAGCCTCTGAGGAAGCCACTGAGGAAGTGTGACTTAGGCACATCTCAGCCGAGATGGAATCTGAACTTTGACTACCTATTGCTTTGACACAGGCATCCAGAGCATCTGCCCACGTTCCAGAAACTCAAGATACTTATCGGACCCTTACCCTAAAATAACTTGTGACAGAGAATCCCTTAAGGACAAATATTTCCTTTCCTGCGTCAGAGTCAATCATAATGCCTGCCAGACAGCTTTAACAACCTTGTACCTTTTATCTTTATAAGTCCCTGACTCTTTCTCTTCCACAAAACATCTTTGGGTTTTACCTGAATCTGTCTCTCCAGGATTGCAATTATTAAGACCCCAAATACAACTTTGTTCTCTGCAGCCTCGATACTGATTCTTGTCCGACAGTTGGGCCCCATAGTTTACGAATAAGTGAGACAAGTTCTTATCTCTTGGTTCATGCCTCTGATCTCCTCTTTCTTCTTCAAATTAAATGTTATTTCCTGAGAATGACTGCCTCCTTATATGGAGATAAACTTCTAATTTTCACCTTAGATCTAGTCATGTGACCAAGGAATTATTTTATTCCTTGGTCACATGACAAAGGAATGAGAAAATAGACTCATTTTCTCAATCTCTTATGGACTGCTTTCACTTTGATCTGGCAAAAATGTTACTGTTGAGAAAATTGTTTCTTTTGCCTGTTAATTTGATCCCCTCAACCTTTTCTTGTACATTTTCTATGCTACATTTAATCAACTTAAATTACTCACAGTTGATTTCCAGGCCTACCAATATACCACTTCTGCCTTTCAATACTCACTCACCTTGTTCCTTTGCACTTCTCTTTTCTGTCATTTTTGCTCCAAATTGCTCATATTTTAAAAGTCCTTTTGCAATATCATGCATAATTCACAGATGTGAGGAGGAACAGCTGTAAAATCTTTCTGCCAAGGCATACACTCATTCACAATGCCCAGTGGTTTCTCAGTTGTGTGTAGGATTTTTCTGCTGGGATGGGTCTTTTATCATCTTCAAACATTCATGACTCAGCCACACATACTAGCTTCACAGAGTCTTCCCGGCTATAAAGTTTAGAACAAGCTTCGAGTCCCAAGTATCTGCTATGGTCTGAATGTTCTATACATTGAATTCCTATGTTGAAATTCCTATGTTGAAACCCTAATGCCCAATGTGATAGTATTAGTACGTGGACCTTTGGGAAGCGCTTGAGTCGTAACAATGGAACCATCATGAATGACATTAATGCCTTATAAAAGAGGCTCCAGAAAGATCCCCTGCCCTTTCTACCATGTGAGGACACAGGGAGTTGGTGTCAGCTTATGAACCAGGAAGAAGGTCCTCACCAGAAGGCAAACATGCTAGCACCTCAGTCTTGGACTTCCCAGCCTCCAGAACTGTGAGCAATAATTGCTGTTGTTATAATCTACCCAGTTGGTGGTATTTTGTTATAGCAACACGATTGGAGTAACATAGCATCTTTCTACCCTAGAGGAATAATTCCTAGACTAACTACCTAGTAAAATTTGTGCATTACCTCAACGTACACCAAGTGATGCTGGATGAGGTAAAACCCAGAAACAAGGCTGCTGAAGAGTTTTGTCATGATCTACTATCACATACTGTCACATACCTCAGAGGTACTACATATTTACTCGTGTCAGGAGCTTCACACGGCAGTGGTTTTCTTCATGGCAGTGTGAACACCAGCATCGCTGCTACTTGCTACTCCTAAAGAAGCTTGAATGCCTCACTCCTCTTCCTCGTTTGGGAGCTACTCCAGTTTTCACTTGGCTGATCTTCAAGCTACTTATCATAAGTGCCCATTCTCCTGATTTTCAGGAACACTCATTACTACTATATCCCTCAGGGCAATTTTAGAAGTTTAAAGCAATGAAGCGTAGCTTCTTATGATAAGAAAAAAGGATAAGGTGGCTTGTTGTTCATTTATTAATCATTTATGAGTAGCTGTCATATGCCAGGCATTGGGGCATTGTGCTTTGGATGTCAGAAGCAGTCCCTGCTTTCAAGTGGTCTCTGGTAAAGCTGGGAGGGGTTTCAACTGGACAGAATAGTATAACATAATGAGTAGATATGTGCCAGGATAGGGTGCCAGGGTGGGAAGGAGGACACAGAGAAAGAACGAGTTTATCATGAAATATTTTTGAAGAACAGGACACCTGATTTGTGTTTTGAAGGAAATGTAGAAGTGTGAAAGACAACAAAAAAGTTTCAGAAATGAACATTCTAGGCAGAGGCTACAGCAAGATTTAAAAAGCAAGAGGGCACAAACCACAGAGCTGATCTCCCTGTGCTATGTGGCTGCTTCCCACTAGCTATCTATTTCACACTTGGTAGTCAGTGTATATATGTCCTGTGACCACCTAGAGGGCTGGGATAGGGAGGGTGGGAGGGAGACGCAAGAGGGAAGAGATATGGGGATATATGCATATATATAGTTGATTCACTTTGTTATAAAGCAGAAACTAACACACCATTGTAAAGCAATTATACTCCAATAAAGATGTTAAAAAAATAAATTTTAAAAAAGACGAGAGGGCATAAAGAGCAATGGTGGTTCTAAAGCACTGCCAATAGGTAAGTATGACTGGAGTATAAGATCATTTGAGCAAGTAATGCAAAAGATACCAAAATTTGCACTGGATAATCTAACGTAAGGATATATCACCTTTCCTTTTTTCACTCTAGAAATATTTACTGAGCGACTCTTATGTGCCAATGATGGTTGTAGGTTCTGCAGTGAAAAAACCATGACTCTACCTGCACGGAATTTGCATTCCACCTAGGGAAGAGAGAGAAAATAAACCAATACCAAAATATTGATATATTGTTTGGCAGATGGGAACAAACATATGGAGAAAAATATATCAGAGGTGGAATGGAGCATGTGTAGGTTAATGTGTGCACCTGCATGGGGATGCACAACAGTTGTTTTTTATAGGATGATCAAGGTCTCACTGATGTGGTGACATTTGACCAGAAACTGGAAGGTAGTCATATCCTATTATCATAACCTCTAGTATCATATTCTGTTTATATGTGTAGGGACTGCTTTTCTAGAACATTCCCGGAAGATGAAATCGTACATGCAAGGGCCTTTGGATGGGAGGACGTTGAGTGTTGAAAGTACAAGGTAAGAGGCTGGTGTTCCTGGTGTGGGAAGAGTGAGAAGAGCAGTGGATAAACTGGAGAGCTGCTGGTGGTGAAGGGGGTGCAGAATAGATAGGGCTTTTTAGAGTCTCTTTAAGTACTTGTTCCCTTGTGGCTCCCCACGTCTTAGACAGAATCAAGGAAATGTCTAGCCCCAGGCAGTGGAGAGCAGGCATTTGGGAGTTTTCGCTGAAGAGTTAAGCTTAGAAGCCTAAAATCTTTATGGACAGAGAGAAATTTGGCTAAATTTCCTCTTTACTACATCAGAGAAATAGATGGATAAATCCAAAGAATTTTCCACAAAGGGAAAGCACCATCAGGATTTGCATTTTTGTTTTGTCTTGTTTTTTAACAAGAGGGAAGGGAAATTACTGTTACTATTTTGAATCTGAGAAAGACTGGGGTAAAGAGAGGTTAAATGGCTCATTCACTGCAAAGCTGGGCTTAAGAGAAGGACAGTCAAGAGTGTTCTACATGATGCCCTCGGCCAATCACTTACTCAGAGGAGGGCCGATTACTTTTTTTTTAAATTAAATTAAATGAATTTATTTATTTATACAGCAAGTTCTTATTAGTTATCTATTTTATACATATTACTGTATACATGTCAATCCCAATCTCCCAATTCATCCCACCACCACCACCCTTGCCCTGCTTTCCCCCGGTGGTGTCCATACGTTTCTTCTCTACATCTATGTCTATTTCTGCCTTGCAAACCGGTTCATCTGTAACATTTTTCTAGATTCTACATATATGTGTTAATATACGATATTTGTTTTTCTCTTTCTGACTTACTTCACTCTGTATGACAGTCTCTAGGTCCATCCACATCTCTACAAATGACCCAAGTTCATTCCATTTTATGTATGTACTACGTCTTTTTTATCCATTCGTCTGTCAATGGGCATTTACGTTGCTTCCGTGACCTGGCTATTGTAAATAGTGCTGCAATGAACATTGGGGTGCATGTGTCTTTTTGAATTCTGGTTTTCTCTGGGTATGTGCCAGTAGTGGGATTGCTGGGTCATATGGTAATTCTATCTTTAGTTTTTTAAGGAACCTCCATACTGTTCTCCATAGTGTTCTCCATAGTATCAATTTACACTCCCACCAACAGTGCAAGAGGGTTCCCTTTTCTCCACACCCTCTCCAGCATTTGTTGCTTGTAGATTTTCTGATGATGCCCATTCTAATCGCTGTGACTTTCAATACGCTTCCCTGGGGCACTAGTGATGATCTTCCCAATAGCTTGGGCAGCTTGGTGAAGAAGATCAGAGGCTGACTTCAGCTTTTCATAGCTCTCCATCTTTCTACTTCCTAAATTCCCATTCCTTTTACTTGAGCAGTAGTTCATCAAATAAGTAACAGCAGCAGAAGTTTCTCCGAGAAACTTGTTAGAAATGCAAATTCCCAGCAGAGGCTCCGGAAATCACTGTTTTGACAAACCTTCTGATTCTCGCTAAAGCTTCAGACCCATTGCTCTCCTTCTGATCTGAGAGAGAGGGAGAAGGGGAAAGATAGAGAAAGCCCAGGAAAGAATGCTGGAAAGTAAGTTCAGATAGCTTTTTACATGGGGTTTTTACTGTGGTAACTTACAAATGGTTGAAAAAAACCCACAAATTGAAACATGTAGCTACTTTAAGGACTCTTTAGCAGAAATCAATCTTATTCCCGATCTATTACTTCATAGGTCATTTCCTCATAGGGATGACTAACAGCAATTCAACAGAAAATGCTTTTTATATTTAAATAACACTTTCTGTTCCAAGATGTCAAAATGTTTGACAAGTGGTCAAAATGCAGCTCACTAATATTCTCAACCCCATGGTAGTAAATAAACCACCTCTACCATCACTGCTGTTTACTGGTGATTTCTTGTCTGGGAAAGTTGAAGCACCTTCGCTATCTCTGTAGAAAGTCAATGACTAAAGGAGAAAACGTCCTTCATCTTGGTTCCCATAGGAAACCAAATTGATAAATTACTCAGTGACTTCTATTATTGCATCTCAAGGATAGTTAACAATGCTCATCAAGGAAAAATCCCAAAGAACATTCCTGCCCTATCTCTGATTAAGCCTGATTTTGGAAAATCCCCTGCTCTATCTACATTTCATTACAATATGAATGCTACTTAATTCCCTATTACTTCTGATTACACGGGATCAATGCCACTTGAAGAGTAAGAAGCAAAGATTCACTACCTTGGGGTCTCCTTGACAGCCAAGCCTGTGCCTTAGTCATTTTGACTCCCTAGTGACCAGCCTGGTATCTGGAATAGTATATGCGATCAGTAATTATTTCTTGAATGTATGATGTATGAATGAGTCAAGATATTTTTAGAGTTGGAGTCATGGATCAAGAGGAGACAACGTGGTTTAAAAAAAAACTACTACATTCTCAGAAGAAGGTGCTGCAATGAATGCTAATAACCACCCGACAATGTCCTCTGTCATTGCAAATAATGTGATACCAACATCTACTAATCAATGAAAAAAAGACTTTCAGAATTCAAATTTGGATAGGATTTTGAGCTGGGGATTCCTCTCACCCACCTTTTCCTATGATAAAACTTGGAACTGTAGTGTCAACAGATAATATGCCAGTTTTTCATTTAAAATTGGAAAATATAATTTTGGAGGCATGAAATAAAACTGATGGGCAAATATCAGAATTTCCATCAATGTAAAAATTTAATTTCTAAAATGCTGCAGGTTAGTTTATCAAAATACTGAAATTGCCTCGTATCATAAGTCAAAGCACCCTCTCTACTAAAATAAGGAGCTATAAAGTTGCACAATCACTGTCAATAATTTTTTTACTTGGTTTGAAAAAAAGTTGCTTGTTTTAAATAAAACAAAGTTCAACTGAAGTGACTATATATCAACAGTCTTGTAAAACTCCTTGTGTTAGATTTCTTCTATCCCCAAGATGCCAACCATGCATATTAAACTGACTCTGGTTTTTTGCATATGATTTCTGTACATCTTTCCTGTTTGAATTTTAATGTTAAGTACCCTTTCTTAGAGTGTGGATTGTAACCACTCTGTTTAAAACTCTATCACCAGTACCTAGAACAGTGCCTGCCACATAAAAAACACTTAATAAAATTTCTAAATTATCTTGATTAAAATCCGTACTCATCCTAGCTTTAAGCACATGAAGACAGAAATAGGTTCCAACTGCATAAGAACACGTGAATAATCCAGAGTAAATGTTAACTATAAGTACCAATTATCTGTTGATTAAAATACAGAACATGTCTGAGATTTGGAATTACTTCCTAATAACCCTGAGTCAGAGCTGTGGTAAAGGCTTACTGGGGGCATGTTACCATTTTCTGCGTACATACTCAGAAAAGGAAGAAGTTGATGAGAGAGCATGCAAGATTTTCCGGCTCAAAATGGAACTTGACTCATCTGCATGGAAACATCCCGCGAAACACAGAGAGCTCACTCTTCTGCTGGATTAAGCTCACCCTGGTGAATGGAATGGAACAGAAACAAGAGACTGAGGTCTAGGTTTTGAGGACCTTCACTCCACTTACCTGCTTTCACAGGACCAGGCAACGGACAAGAAGAAATGTGAAACTGCTGCTCTGTACCTCGAAACGAATACAGTCACCCTATGTAACAGAATGTGTCATAAATCTGACCAATCAGAATAATTCCTCCATTCTTGGTGGTGTAGCTCTGATAGAAATGGACAGAGCTGGGCTCTCGGGGTGGGAAGGGGGTGGTTTCCTTCTGTTACAGGCTCTAAACTTTCTTCAATTTTCCTATTATTTAAGCCTAACTAAAACGTATGGACTTTAGAAAAAGAGTAGGTACTAAAATTAAATAAGCCAAGACTGTTGAGGGTGAGGAAAATGATAACAAATTTAAGAAAATGTAGAATCATTACTATGAGAATTACCAGAACTGTGTCTGTTCCAAATATGAGCCTGATATAGCATTTTAATTATGAATAGAATTAAACAGAAATTCACTTGCTGTCTCCGTCTGATAATATTACCAGAGACTTCCCTTAAGGAAATTTAAAATTATTTATTCCAGGTAAATCTCTACAAGTCCTTAATTTCAACCTTATTATAAGAAATAACAAAGAGTATCAACAAGCTGGCAGAATTTTGACAATTCTCCTGCCTCCCTCCATTCCGCCTTCTTTTCCTCTTTCCCTCCCTCCCTTTCCCTCCTCTTCCCTCACTCCCTTTCTTTCCACAAAGCAAGTAAATGGGTATATAGGAAATAGTAGGGATCACACGCTTTCGTTACAGGGGTTGGGAATGTGGACTCTCACAAAAACAGACTTGATTTTAAATCCTGTATCTGTGCCTTACCAGCTGTGTGACCATGAATAATTTAATCATTCTGTGCCTCAGTCTGTCCGGCTGTAAAATAGGTGCAAAGAGTACCTACATCTTAGGATTGTTGTGAGGGGGGATTCCAGTTGGTTTTAAAACAGTATTTAGCACAGAGGAAGCATAATAATTATTAGTTTTCACTTCTCTGAATATATAAAACATTTAGTATTGGGATTTATAGTCTCAAAATCTAACACTCACTGATGTGAATATCTGATTAGCTAAATGAAGAAAAAAATTGTTATAGTAATTATTTCTTTAGTTTCTCATTTTGTTTTTTTAACTGAAAACCAGAATCACAATTTCTTGGTATTATCTGTTATCAATGAACAGTAATAAGACTATAATATTATTTTTGATAAGGCACTGAATATTTGAAATGAAGAAAACTAAGAAATAGTAGTAAATAAACCTTTTCTTTTACTAATCCCAAGTGAAAGATGAAATTAATGATGATATGTGAAAACTCTGGAGAAGTCATACAGAAAGAACCTCAACTACTTGAGGCACACTTGAAATTCAAATGACACTAAATGACTAATTCGTAAATCAAGAACCCTTCACTAAAATTAAAAACACAAATGCTTTCTTTTTCTTGATTTCTTGTAGGAAGTGAAAGAGTACTCGGTAGGTGTCAGACTATTTTCAAAAGCAGGTTATAGAGATGATATTTCAGGAGTGTAAAAATACTAAGGCGGATCTCATAAATGATTGGTATATTATTTAATTCAGGTTACCATCAGAACTGTCAATGTTTGTTTATTAAGCAATGCAATCCTTTAGGTAGGAAGCATGGTTCTTTGGAGTAGTTGATAGACACAAGATACACAAACTGGAATATGGTGAAAAAACAGACAGTATAGATATTTTAAAATTAAACTTAGGAATTATTTAACATGGCCATTTCTTTGGGTTGAAGAAAGAAATTCACATAGATTTTCCTGCTTCAGGCTCCAGTGAGGTCTATAGGCAAATTTGTAACTAGAGCAAGATTCAGACCTATTTCCATTTTTGTGCTTACCTCTTAAATATGTCCAGTTCCTACAGCATAGAGGAAAGCACTAGATTGGCCATGGCATGAAACAGGTTAGAATTCTGGCCCTGCCACTTAATAACTGTGCACGGCTTAAATGGGCAATTTGCTAAACTTCATGAATTTCAATTCCCACCCTCCAACCCCCACCCTGGGCAAAATGAGTATAATCCTTTTTCTACCAACTCTAGAGAGTTAGGATGGTCTGAGGAGAAAATGTATACAAAAATGCTTTGAAAATTATTTAATGCTTTAAAAATATTATTTATCATTATTATTTCAAGATGGGAAAACTCCCCCTCCTCTAACATATTCAGTTTTTTATGGCCCGCTAGATCTTCCAGAAAGCTACATAAAACCTGAACATTTTAACAACACTCGGAAATGTTTAGATGTTAAAAAAAAATTATCCAAACTGGCACATTTCTTCTTAAACAGTTCTAAAAGTAATACATACATATTGCAATGAATTTGGAAATACAGAATAAGAACAGGAGAAAGTAAAGGTCGCCCTGACCTGACTCTCTTATTTCTTGAGTTAACCATTGATAAATAATTTTTAAATTTTCTTTGGGTCTTTTTTCTCTATGTGTGTGATATTCAAAACCAAGTTGTGAACATGCTGTATTTATTATTTAACGTTCTTCTCTTCTCACTTGACATTTTACAAAAAACAATTTTAATTTGTTAGTTCCTGTATTGTTTCCGATCCTCAGCATCATAAAATACTTAATAGTGAAGGTTACCTATGAGCTATTATGTAAAAAATAGTTCAGCATATATAACCTAAATAAATATATTAGAAATTCATATGCTTGAAAGCAGTGATCCCCAACTGTTTTGGAGCTAGGGGCCGGTTTCATGGAAGACAATTTTTCCACCAACAGGGTGAGCGGGGGAGGATAGTTGGTTCAGGCTGTAATGCCAGCGATGGCGAGCCATGGGGAGCAGCAAATGAAACTTCGCTAGCTCGCCCGCCGCCCACCTCCTGCTGGTCGGCCGGGTTCCTAACACGGCCAGGGGGTTGTGGACCCCTGCTTTAAAGGATATCCCTATATTTTTATGTGATTGACCATTTCAAAAGTTTCATAGACAATTCCAATATTTATATTTAATTAAAGACCATGAAACTTTTTTTAGTATTTTTAAATAAAAGATAGTTAAAGATTACTTCATTTAAAAGCGATAACAAATCTCTAGAACACTTCCTTCTGCTTAAGTGAGGCGTTAGATAAAAAATGCACTATAGGAATATAGATTATACTCGAGTTTCAATAAAAATCTGAATAAATACTATAGAATTGTTATCTCCCCTTTATTCTGTTAATAATTGGTAATAGG
Organism: Delphinapterus leucas; assembly: GCF_059928025.1. NCBI lineage: Eukaryota > Metazoa > Chordata > Mammalia > Artiodactyla > Monodontidae > Delphinapterus > Delphinapterus leucas. The sequence continues at coordinate 52,377,987 of NC_143145.1, forward strand.
AATATTATGGAGAATGATTGAAGCTTAATAGTCATATGTCAATTACCAAGATCACATTTGTGTGGTACAATGAATTTGCAAAGGTAGACTATCAAATATGTTTTATTGTCAAAGGTGGTCTGCCAACCTGCAAGTCATTTCATAAGTTATGCTCTAAAATATATCATTTACTGATACCCAAGAGACATCTCGGTATGTCATTAATAGTGCAGAAACTCTAAGCCAGGGATATTTTTGTCTTTATAATTAATTTGAGACAGCAGCTAATAAAAACCAGAATAATAACACTAATAACCTTCAAATTCATTTTGACCCTAAACTATATATAGCAATTTCAACAGAAGTTAGTATATTTACATACTAAATTAAAATTCCTAAACTAGTATTACAATTGATGCAGTGTTTTTATGAAATACTACTTGTATAATATTTCATTAAAATAATAAAATGAGAACAATATAGAAATGTCATAAATATTTGTGTCCTAGAAAGGATTTAGAGGGAATTTCTGGTAGTATAAATTAATACATGATTAATCATATTACTTTTATTTATATAGCATCCAAACATACACATCTGTAATCTTATATGTCTTTACCATCAAAAGAAATATATTCCAGAATTAATTTTAAAAACACTGCTTTGACTGTGCTTATGTTTTCTAGTTGAGAAGTCTGGACTTTAAGCATTTTTAAATTATAGAACTAATCAGAAAGCAAGAGGAAACCAACAATACAACTGATGGCATTTGTTAATATAAGCCTTTGGGTAAAATTGTTGTGAAAGTAAGAATGGAAAAAGAATAGAATTATTAATCAACAAATGGCTATTTTAAAAAATCTAGTTAATAGTATACTACCTGGGTTATTCTCTTACTTGAAAAAATTACAGTATATTAGGTTGTCCTCATTTGGAACTATGTAACTGCCACACTCATGTTTCTAGTTTTACTAGAAGAGTGCATTTTTTTGGTATAAGCGTAAGAAAAAAAAAAAAAAAACTGGAAAGTTCCATAGTGCAGTTTCCTTCCTCCCTCTCTCCAACAGAAAAAATAAGAAATACTGTACCTAACCAACAGATCTGATGATTCCAAAAGGGACAAGTCTCTATTCTGAGACACCATTCAAGTCAGAACATTCCAAATTAGGATTTTGTGAGACACTGGAAAATTATGGCATGAAAAATCGAAGACTATTTCTAATACACTATAAAATGTATTCCTCAAAGCAAAAGAGCTAATGGAAGGCCAGAGCACTTAATGGATAAAATATAATCAAATGAAACAGAAGCATGTTCCAAGCTGAAAGGCAACAATATCACTATTCTCACATAATTGGATAGTAGTTATAACCCAGTAAGATCAGGTTTAAAAACATCTAAATATATATAAATACACATATGTATAAATCACATATATAGTGCCTGAAGTAAATACATATTCGTATTCATATATTAAAGAATCACTTTGAAATTTTAAAAATATTTTTTAACTATTGAAAAATAAACAGCTAGTGAAATACTAAGTTTTCTTTGCAAAAGTTGACTCTGGAAACAAAGGTTCTTCAAATGCTTCTCCAAGAACTTCTCTGTTTATTTTAAATATAATCAAAAAATAAAAAAATAATAAATATTATCAAATATTTGAAACAGAAGGCAAATGTTCATGAAAACAGACATATATACATGCATATATATATTTACACACATAATTGGCTAAATATAATTAATATATATAATACACATAAGTACAGATCTTCCTTAACTTACTATGGCATTGCATCCTGATAAACCCAACATCAATTGAAAATATCATAAATTGTAAATGCTTATACTACACCCAATCTACCAACCGTCATAGTTTACCCTAGTCTACCTTAAAGGTGCTCAGAACACTCACATTAGCCTAAAGTTGGGCAAAATCATCAACATAAAGCCTATTTTATAATAGTCTGTTGACTATCTCATTTGTTTTATTGAATACTGTACTGAAAGTGAAAACCAGAACGGTTGTTAAGTGTGTCAGGTGTGATCCAGTCGCTGAGTGGGAGGCGTGGCTTGCTGCTGCTGCCCAGCATCACAAGAGAGCATCATGCTGCTTATCAGTAGTCTGGGAAAAGTATAGTTTCTACTCTAAATTCAAAGTATACTCTGAAAAAATTCAAACTATAGTTTCTACTAAACGAGTATCACTTTCGCACCATGGTAAAGTAGAAAAATCGGTAAGTCGAACCACTGTAATTCGGGGAATGTCTGTATATAAATTTTTGTATAATATACGTGTATGCACATGTATATTTAAAACAGGAATTTAGACTGTTTGCTACATCTCATCTTAGAAGCAGACTATGCCCAAAATCTATGCCTCAAGCCTTTGGTGAATAGCTAATGAATTCAGTATTCAAACAGGGATTAAAAATATTGATTTGGAAATTCAGGACAAACTTACTACTAAAAATGTTTTACACTTTTTACTTAAAAGAACATAGTTAGGTAGACATGATTAGACTCTACCAACTGAAATAAATTATTGCCGATTTGGCTAGAGTTGTTGATCACCACAAAATTCTCTCTTGTGGACAACTATGGCTTACATATTAAATGGAAGGCTTTTTAGGCAGTTTTTGTACTTGTTTCCTTAGACCTAAATGGTCCACATAATGATAAAAAGTCAAAAAAAATGTAAAATTATGTGCTTTTTAAGCCCAACAAAATTGTTATCATACTGAAGCTCGTCTGTATACTAACAGTGCAGTTTTTATAGGCAGGTGTTTCTGGTACTAAAGTTTTCACGTTAATTGAGGCTCTATTTTTGATTTCAGTTTAAAGGTGTTGCTAGTGATTGAATCTACTCAGTACTGCACATTTATGAATAAGACTCTGAATATTAAAATTCTTACATGTACTCTCTAAATTCATTGAGATTCAGTAAAATAGAAAGATATCATATACCAAGAAGATTCCTTTGTATATGGTGTACAATGGAGTAACAGATTAATTTTCCTTTTTGGACAACTTAATGATATTGATTAGCATTAAAAAACTTCAAAAGTTACATATTAAAAAAAAAGATTGGGGTACAAGGAAGATAGTAGTATTCCCTTTAAAGGCTTTTGTTAGAGGAAGTGAATGTTAACAACTCTTTATAAATTAAAGTTGCCCTCTCCCAGGAACTTCAACACTGTATCAGAAAAAAATAAAATTGTCAACTATTGCTTTTAAGAAAGGGAACAATTCCTATTTTCTAGAACATTACCTCTGAAATCAACACCCTAATTCAACAACCTTCATATCATTTCTGATAATGAGTCAGTGAAAAGAGTGATTAGACAAATGGTACAATTCAGAAAGAAAATAAGATGCAGAAAGAAATTCAGAAAGAAAATAAGATGCCAACTGAGTTTTCCCAGGTCATCCAATCAACTCCTTGCAGAGTTAAAAATAGAAGCTAAGACTAATTCCCACAGCTACTGCCAGATCAGAGCCTGACAACTTTGCATTGTGGGAGCTTCAACCTCTCCTGCTACTGGGATTACGTGCATTGAGACATCTTCCTATGAGGTTCAGTCATTTCAAGGTTTGGTTTAAAATGGAGAGGGGTAGGAAAAGGTTCATAATTTAAGGGAAAATCTGTGGTAATCAGATCTCATTGTAAACTGCTCACGAGAATTAGAAAGATGAAAACTGGAAATATTTACTAACCCTTACTATGTCTCAAACACTGCAATAAGTTCCCTTTTATGTTATCTTCTTTCATCTTCGCAACAACCCTGTGATTTCCCTGTTTTAAATATCCAGAAACAATTCACAGTGGTTAAGTAACTTACCCTAAGTCATAGAGACAGAAAACAATAGAGGTAGGATTCAAACTAGGTGAGGTTCAAAGTTGAAATTCACTTCCTGAAAAACATGATTAGAACAGAAATGGTAGCCAAAACTCCCCAAAGTAAATTAAAAAATTAAAAGAAAGAGAGAAAGGAGGCGGGGAGGGCCTAGTGATCTGCATACCTTAAAAATAATGTTTAGAACTTTTTGATTGATCTTAAAAATGACCAAAAGCTACCTGCCTGAGAGCTCTAAGGATAAAATTATTAACAAACTAAACAAAAAACATTGATTTTTATACTCACTCACTTTGAGATCAACCCAATTGCTTTCCTTTCATAACACTGCACTGCCATTTTATTTCATTTTCTAGTATATTTATTAAGAGGTAATTTAAAGACAAGTATTTTGCCTAACAGGTTAATGATTTTTTTTTCTTCTAAACGATGACCAAATGCCAATCCTCCTCCCCTTATTCAATAGATTAATTAGTGTCAGATCATTTTAGTGTCATATTTAATTTCTGTGCTGAAATAGTGATTTCACAAACCCTGTGAAGATGTTACACATCCACTCTAACATGCATGCAGGTGGAGAATATTTTCAACTCATGTAGATTTTGCTTTCTCTATGATTGTATTCTTCACAATCAATGAGATAGAAAAAGACAGAGATAAGAGAACTGTTGCCTAATATTTTCTTATTAAAATCTGTATCTTGGGCTTCACTGGTGGTGCAGTGGTTAAGAATCCGCCTGCCAATGCAGGAGACACGGGTTCGAACTCTGGTCTGGGAAGGTCCCACATGCCGCAAAGCAACTAAGCCCATGCGCCGCAACTACTGAGCCTGCACTCCGGAGCCCGCGAGCCACAACTACTGAGCCTGCGCGCCGCAACTACTGAAGCCGGTGTGCCCTAGAGCCAAATGCTACTGTCTCATGCCTTGCTTTGCAATCCTGGATTGCTTTCTAATATGGAGATGATGTAAGAAATATAATCTAGATATCTCTTCTACAGGATCACCAGCCATGTCTCAACTAACTTGTATCAGTGGAGACTCTCAGGACATACATATTTATTTATTATAAAACTCTTCGGTACTGATCATTAGGTAATTCTGGTAAATGTTGGTGCGTAATAATAGTTAAGAATGTCAACCCCACTTCATTTCAGCTTGATACGCTGCAGGAAAGCACAAATTAGATGAAAGCAATTTCCCCAAGAACAACTCACTTCCTTGAGATGAGAGATAAACTTGGATGAACAATGATTTGTCACAATTTATTTTTGAGGGTAGTGGTTTAAAAAAAGTGCTAATGTAATCTTTTCAGAATGAATCCTTTTAAAAATGCATTAATTCTCCAGTGAATATAGCTTATAATTAAAAACCTATACATACAATTTTACTTTCCTAAATTTTTACATATGACCATATATAACAAATAATGAAATCTTAAAATCTTCGTAATCTTTAAAATTTGATGGCCTTTAAATCTGAATTTGGATTTGCTGAGTCTGACAGATTATTATTAGTGACTCTATTGGGTACCACCAATTCAGATTCAACATTATTTCTGCAAGTCTCAGAAGCATTAAGTTTTGTGAATGGATAGAGGGTATTAGCATCCTGGTTGTTTTTCACTACATTGAGATTACCAGAGAACCTGAATGTGAAAGATCATGGAGAGGAGTGTAAGAAATGGCACTAAAGGTATCACTGACTTCTCTCTATTTACTCAGATTCTGCAGTATACAACAGAAGGAACAAAGCAGGTTCTGTTGCCGCTACTGTTGCAATGACCAAGGATCCTCAGTCTCATAGCCATTGCAGTCCATTGTTTAAGATGTGAGCTTGTTGTTGCTTATTCAGGCAAAAGTCAGAATGCTTATTTGTTTTATGTCTGTTTTTTAATGAGGGTTTGATTAGACAGCAATAAAGACAAAAGAAAATAGGAGAAATGTTTATTAATAGGTCCCTCCATCCCTATCAACCAAAGAAAAGGCATACCTTAAAATATTGTTGTGAAATGTCTAGGGTGTGTCTGTCTGTGTTCTTGCAACCCTTCACCTTTAAGTAGTTTTTCAAAAATATGTTATAAACATGTTGCTTCACCCTTGCCCTTTTAGCCTGTTAATGTCTAATTTAAGTAAAGCAGGATGCAATCCCCAGCAAGTTATCTCTTTCTCCTTTTTTGGACCATGCAAATCAAAACAGTCTTCTTCTAAGGAGGGTAGTGAAAACTTTTGCCAATTGTGTTCATACTTCAGCTATTCCAACATTCTTTAGTTTAGCTGAAATGAGACATTCTCATCTTTGGGCTTTAATTATTCTGTTTCAAAATAAATTTTAAAAGATACTCTAAAAAGAAACTAAGAAAAATAAAATAAAATAACATATTTACCATAATGCAGGTGCATAAATATTAACTAAAAATAGTTTTAGATTAAAAATTAATGTTTTTTGTTTTAAAAATTAATCTAATTAAATTTAAGATTAGGCTGGATAGAAATGATCCATTGCTGAAGCTTAAAAAAAAAACTAGCTATAAATGTTACTAGTTTTCCACACTGGTGTTACAAGACTTGACTGACATCTGTGATGTATTCTGTAATATTTTTGAAATGATGAAATGTGTGATCCAGAGACTTGAAATATTTCAATACTTCTGTATAGGAATTTTCTTCCATGAACTAGAAATGAAAAAGTGAGAATGTTTCCTTGCTCAAATCACATTAAATGGATTCCCTTATATTACTTGCATTCATTTTTAAGATAGTCATAAATGGTTACATAAAATACAGGAATACTATCTGTTGAAGAAGTTTATGGTTTTTATAGTCAATGTATGTATTCCAATTATAAATGTTTCTGCATAATCTCTGACCCAACCATACCATGCCATGCCACTCCAAGAATTCTTCCATCAAAAGTAAAAGCTCCAGCACATAAAGACATGAACCTCTATGTCCATTACCACATTTCTTGAAATCATAAAACTGTTTGGAACTTAATAAATGTTTATCAATGGGTTTTGACAGAATGAAATTATGGCTCACTCATAGTACACATAACTGGGCATCTACTAAAGGTAATATGGTAGTGATATATGCTAGATATCATTAATATAATAGAAACAGAATGTACTAAAAGTGTTTTGCAACTAAAAATCACTATACATTGTGTGGCTTTACAAAGGAATGAAATGCTGATACATGCTATAACATGGATGGACTTTGAAAACATTATGTTAAGTGAAAGAAGCCAGACACAAAAGGACAAATATTGTATGTTTCCACATATATGAGGTAGTTAGAATAGGCAAATTATAAACCCAGAAAATAGAACAGAGTGAACCAGAGGCTAAGGGGAGGGGAGAAATAAGGGCTTATTGTTTAGTGAGTAGTTTCTGCTTGGGATAATAAAAAAGGTCTTAACATGGATAATGGCAATGGCTGCTCAGCATTGTAAATGGACTTAATACCAATAAATGATACACTTAAAATGGATAAAATGGTAAATTTTATGTTATGGGACATTTTACCAAAATAAAAATAAACTATAACATAAAGTAAAAATTTACCTCTTACTAGGCGTATTATGAAGTTTGCATAAAATTGCACTTATTTTAGGAGCTTATATGGTTATTATCATATTTGGGGACATGTAAAGACGTCAACAGCTTAAGTAGTCCTCTTGAGTTCTTTCTCTCCATCTTTCCAACCCGGTGTTTTCTAGATTCATGGTTTTGTCACGCCTCTCTTTGAATACTAGCATCAGTAGGAACGCTAGCTAGTGCTGGTTTCCTTAAGTATCAGCTAAAAATTTTAATGTATTTTTATGCTGGTAATTGTTTTAGAACCTGGGAGGGATGTCATTGTTTTCTTAACTTGGCAAAAGCAAATATATTACTGTAGACAGCATCACTAGAAAGAAATAGTAACTTGGAAGTAGACATATGTCCATCCTAAGAAAACTGAATATATTTCACACTAGACCACACCACTCAACTGCTGGCAATGTTCTTCTACATACTTGGCAGTATAGTGCTCTAAGTCTGAGAACTGTTTCTTTTTTGTAAAAATGGTTTTGATTGGAAAACCCTGAATAAATCATTTGGAATGTGTAACGTTTAGAGCTCCTTCTGGGATTCCTTTTCCATGAATCAAGGTTCTTTGATTCACTATTCTCCTTGGCACTTGCTTCCTAGTCATCTCAGCAGCCTTTGTGCCAGTGCTAATGAACAGCTCTCATTTTAGGTCCTAAAGCAGGGAGAACAATAAAAGGAGAACCTCATTTCAAGTACCAGAAATGTCTGGGCTATAAAGGACACACATATTGTCAAAGTAAGCCCAGAGTGGGGTGACATCACCAAGGTCATTCCTGGCTCCACACCCCCCTCCCAGGAGGAACAACTAACAATTATTTGGAAACAGGACACTATTTGAGAGGATCCTAAAACATGGAGGTGAGGCTGAAGCACCCCCGTGCACCACAGAGACCAAGACAGACTGCATTAGAAGGGTGAGAGAAGGAGCTACACGTTGACCACGTTGCCCCTCCCCCAGGCCAGTGGAGCACCATGGGTGAGGTCTCCCCTGAACCTCTGGTTCCTCCAGTAGGAGAAGAGAAGTGGGGGACAGCAAGCACTACCACTAGCATTGGGGTTGCTTTGTGGGAGCCACTGCTCTAATCTGCTCCACTGGGATTGCAGGGAAACCTGCAGGGTTTGACCACTAAAAGTTGGACTGTGATGAAGGGGGAAGGGGCATGCAATAGCCAGCACATGGATTGTGACAAATGGAATTCATACCTGCAGTGCCCAGGTAGTGATCATAACTGGCATCTTTGCTTATCTACAGAGCCAGGTTGGCGGGGCACTACAACCAGGGAACTCAGCAGGGTACAGATCCACCTGATACGTATCTGGCCCTTGAGCCTGGTTTGCCCACACCCAGGGAAAGAGCAGAGTCACAGCCCACCCATTGTGGAGAGTGTCTTCTGGCCATCTGACCAAAAGGGCTGGCAATAAATCCTGGAAGCTATTTGGCCCAGTCGTGCTCCAGCCGCTCCAGCCAAGTGGCAGGCAGCCAGAGCTCATCACTGGCTCTGGTACAAAGCAGAGCCAGTACCAGGTGTGGAGGGATCCTGTATCGTGCACAGGCAGGGAGATTAATTCATATCCAAGGCTGAGAGTAGCTCCCAGATCCTCCCAACTGGGGAGCCTCTTTGAGAAATTAAGAGTAGCCTGCAGTGGCCCCTCCTCATCCCACCCAGGCAAAGGAACTGGGACTAGCCCCATCCCATCTGCTGTGGATGTACTGTGGCCCATCTGACTAGAAGGATTGGTGACAACTCCTAGAAACCGTGCGGCCCAGCAGTGCTCAAGCCTAGAGAAGGGTAGGCAGAGCTGATAGTCTGCAAAGCAAAGCCGGTGGCCTTGTTCAGCCACAGAACGTGGGGTGTGGATCAGCTTCAGTTAAGACAACAAAGAGCTTTACTGGCTTTAGAGCTGCTTCTTCTGCTGCACCCAGGCAGGAAATCTAATTCATAGCCCTACTCATCACTGAATACAGCCTTCAGCATGTCCAACTGGGGAACCTAAACAGAGAGCATGGGAAGCTGTACAGCCCATTAAACAGCCCTAGATACAGTGGCACTTGAACAGACAGCACAGCCTGCGGCCTCCCCGATCTGCAGGGCAAAACCAGTGTCCTCACCTGACCAGGGAATTAAGTGCACACTCTGGCCTGATTTGGGTTCCCAAACAATGAACTATACAGGCTCTGGGTCCTGTCCAGAGCCAGGTCCTATACAGGCTCTGATTCTCTGCCACGAAACTAATTCCTAGCCCCATCTACTACTACTACTGAATACAATACCCAGTAAAGTCTGGAGGAAGAGCCCAATTACTCAAATATGCAGATACCAATGTAAGGAATCAAGGATCACAAAAATTAGGCAAATATGACACCACCAAAGGAAAGTCAGAAAACTCCAATACCTGACCTTACAAAAATGAAGATCTATGAACTATCAAAGAATTCAGAATAATCCTCCTAAGGAAGTTTAGTGAACTACAAGAAAGCACAGACAACTAAGTGAAATTAGGAAAACAATGCATGAACAAGACAAGAAGTTTGACAAGGAAATAGCAACATCAAAAAAACAGGAACACTAGATTTTAAAAATACAATAACTGAACTGAAGAATTCAACAGAAAGTTTCAAAGGTGGATTCGACCATGCAGAAGAAAGAATCAGCAAACTGGAGGTTAGGACATTAGAAATTACCCAGTGAAAGGAACAAAAAGGAAAAGAATAAAAAGAGTGAAGAAAGCCTATGGAAATTATGGGACACAAGAAACTAAACAATGTTCATGTTATGGGAATTCCAGAAGAAGAAAAGAGAGGGAGAAAGGGGGGAAAAAGTATATTTAAAGCAATAATGGGTGAAACCTTCCCAAACCTAGGATGAGAAATGGACATTCAGATCCATGAAGCCCAATCAAGCCCAAAAAGGTTGAACTCAAATAGGGCTACACTGAGACACACTGAAATTAAATCGTCAAAAGTTAAAAACAAAGAAAGAATTTTAAGACCAGCAAGAGAAAAGAGAGAAGTTACATACAAGGGTACCCTGGGATGGTTGGATACTCACATGTAAAAGAATGAAATTGGACCAATATCTTATACCACTCACAAAACTAACTTGAATTGGATTAAAGACTCAAATGTAAGACCTGAAACTATGCAACTGCCAGAAGAAAACATAGGGATAAAGCTCATTACATGGGTTTGGTAATGACTTTTTGGATATGACACTGAAAACACAAACGACAAAATAAAAAATAAACAAATGGAACTACATCAAACTAAAAAGCTTCTGCACAGCAAAGAAAAACAAAAACAAAATCAACAAAGTGATTGAAAAGACAACCTCTAGAATGGGAAAAAATATCTGTAAACCATATATCTGATAAGGGTTAATATCCACAATAAATTAAATATTCAAACAAATCAATAGCAAAAAAAAATACCCAATTAAAAAATAAGCAAAGGACCTGAATAGACATTTCTCCAAAGAAGACACACAAAAAGCCAACAGGTACATGAAAAGATGCTCATTACCACTAGTCATTAGGGAAATGCACATTGAAACCACACTGAGATATTACCTCACACCTGTTAGAACAGTCATCCTCAAAAAGTCAATAGATAACAAATGCTCGTGAGGATGTGGAGAAAAGGGAACCCTTGTGCTGTTGGTGGGATTGTAAATTGGTAAAGCCAGTATGGAGGATCCTCAAAAATTAATACTAGAACTACATATATCTAGCAACTCCACTTCTGGGAATATATCCAAAGAAAATAAAAACACTAACTCAAAAAATATCTGCACCCCCGTGTTCATAGCAGCGTTATTTATAATAGCCAACACGTGGAAACAACCTAAGTGCCCACTGATGGACAAATGGGTAAAGAGGTTGTTTTATACATTTATAGATATATACATATCATATGTACATACACACACACACACTGAAATATTATTCATCTATAAGGAAACAAAGAAATGCTACCATTTGAGACAACAGAAATGGACCTTGAAGGCTTTATCCTAAGTTCAATAAGCCAGAGAAAGAAAGACAAACACTATATGATCTCACTTATACGTGGAACCTAAAAAAAAAAGAAAACAATCATAGAAAAAGAGATCAGACCTGTGGTTACAGGAGACAGAGGGTCAGGGGAGGGGAAATTGGAGGAAGATGGTCAAAGGTACAAGCTTCCAATTGTAAGATAAATACATACTATGGACATAACGTACAACACGATGACTACAGCTAACACTGACGTGTGATATATAGAAAAATCGTTAAGAATACATTCTAAGCATTCTCTTCACAAAAAAGTATTATTTGATCTCATTTATATAAATTTCTATGTTTGTGTGAGAGAGAAGGACAGAATACAAAAATGCAAAAAGAAAAGTTGTCAAGTACGAAGCTGCTTAGGTTTATATCTCAATCTATAACAGATAACAATTTGTTTAATTTTAATAGGTACAAAAATAAATGTTAAGCATAGAACAAGCAAAAAGAAAAACTGAGCCCAGCGCAGATGTCCTTAAAGCATTTGCAAAGGAGGCCTTTATTAGGTCTGTAAACACCTGCAATTACAGGCAAAATTCTATGTGTGTGTGTTGTGTATGTACTAGGGGAGTGGATGCATAGCCTTTATTGAATTATTCAAGGGGATGTTAAGACCCAAAAGTTTAAAAAGCGCTGGAAAGCCCGATCACAAAACAATTTTAAACTACTCTGATTATGTTTTTGTAGTTTTCCTTCACCCGTTAACACTTCAAAGAACAGCATGTTAATGTGGAAAGAATCTCTGCCATTTAGGTAAGATTTCTGAGTCTCAGTGTAAACTTAGCATATAGTAGAAGGATGAAATTATATACCATAGATGAAAGTACCTAGCAGAGTGCTTTAAAACTAGTACTTATTTATGCAAGACATCTTCCCCTGCTTACTTGTTTTCAGTAGAACGAAAGCATACTGAAAGCTGGTACAATGTCTTCTTTAACGTTTTGTTTTGTAACGCTTACTGTGCTGTTTGATGCGGATGAGCCAATATCCACTTAAGGGCATGTAAGCTCACAATAACTTTTGTTGAATATAACTGTTTGAATGTACTTTCACTATATTATTATATAGGGATTTTAAACTAAAACGCACTTGCACACATTATTTAGAGCCTAACTTGGATATTAGAGTAGGTGGATATACACCCCCGGAAAATAATAGCTAATTTCTTCACTAAAATCAAATTGCTGAACAACTACTTTGAATATACATAGCTAGGCACTGTATTATGAGTTGCAGGTAATAAAAACTTGTTAGTCAAAGACTCTGCTCTCTAGGGTTATTTTAGAACAGCAAATCATGTTCAAACTAAAGGATAGACCAAAATAGAAAGTGCCATAGGAATTTAGACAAGGGAGAAACACATCTGAAATGAGAAAGAAGGTGGGTATGGGGAAGGGTTCATGGAAGAGGCAGTGTATGATGTGAGCAAGGTTTCACCGTGTAGCAGGGTGAGTGAAAGGAACAAATGAAGACATATAGTCGTGACATCATGAGGCACAAACTACAAATAAATATCACTTGTTCTAGGCTGGTCTTGAGGTAATTTAAGGGGATTAGTGAGAAACTAGATAAAGAGATATCTCTTTATATATTACTTATTATAATACTTTTGAACACAAGTATTGAATGTAAAAAAAAAGAACAATATACGGATAGGAGATTAGGAGGTACAAACTATTATTATAAAATGAGCTATAAGGATATATTGCATAGCACAGAAAATATAGCCAATATTTTATAATAACTATAAATGGAGTATAACCTTTAAAAATTGTGAGTCACTATATTTTACACCTGTAACTTATATAATATTACACATCAACTATACGTCAATTAAAAGTGCTATTTTAGTGAATAAAACACTAAGCAGTAAAATTTTTAAAAAAGAACTTAGAAGAGAACTTAAAAATAAAGACATAAAAAACAGGTTGAGGGCTTCCCTGGTGGCGCAGTGGTTGGGGGTCCGCCTGCCGATGCAGGGGGCGCGGGTTCGTGCCCCGCTCCGGGGGGATCCCACGTGCCGTGGAGCGGCTGGGCCCGTGAGCCCTGGCCGCTGGGCCTGCACGTCTGGGGCCTGTGCTCCGTCCGCGGCGGGAGGGGCTGCAGCAGTGAGAAGCTCACGTGCCGCAAAAAAAAAAAAACAACAAAAAAAAAACAGTTTGAAACAGCGCAGAAATCTGGCAATTAAGAGGCCATTGAGAACTTTCAAAATAACACTTTTTCTACCCATTCTCAGTGGAGGCAAAGCCTTATTAATCCTACTATTTCTTTTGCTGTTTTTCAAAATCTCAGGATAAGTCTATTTCAATTGTAGCGAATGGCAGTAATGCAGCACCAGAAAATGCCTTTTGTAAGGAGAGGGCAACTTTGAATCCTAAATCGGTACTCAAGTCTTAAATTACTGATAACACTGACCACCCACCAGACTAAATGTTGTTTTTTACGTGATTGGAAAGCAACAGATTGATTTCAATTCTGTCTTGTGAAATCTACAAAAAAGGTCCTACAGTTCATTTAGCAAGTAATAGCGGTACATCCTTCTATTTGGTATTACTCCTCCTTAACACGGGGCAAGTAATTTTTCCTTTCTCTGGGAAACGTTTTGAAAAAAGGAAATAGAGTCATAAATCAGTTTCGGTTAGGAAATCAACTATGTCTACCTAGGGCTTTGAATTTACAAACTTTCCTCAGAAACTGTTTAAATATAAGGAAGTCCAAATTCAGAAACACCTTAAATTTAATTATCTTAGTTGCACTAAAATAACAAATTATATTTTCTATCTTGTTTTCTTTCTTCCCCAGAAGTTTTCTCCAACCCTAATCCATAACTTAGTGCATCCATCTCACCTATAAAATCACTGGCAGGTATGATGCCAGCTTTGGCGGCTCCAGTCCCTTAATCCTGCCCCATTTCTTGCCAAAGAATTCAGTTTCTTCAGAAACCAACTAACAGACATTTCAGTTTCTAACCATCATTAGCATATTTTCATGTACTAATACTCAACATAAAAACACCTCTTAAAATTACAGAAATTTTTACTGTACTTAAGATCAATTGCACTAACCTGTATTTCATAAACCTTGGGCTACTTTCTTAAAAATGAATTATTGTTTTAATATGTTTTTCACTTATGATTCAGAATAATTATTCATATAATTAAATATTTTACAATTAGGTAAGAAAGGTGGAAAACAGTCTTGCTATTCTTGTTCTTTGTTCTCTCTTCTAGTTGGTGTGCCTGAGTCAAAATTTTAGAATATTGAAAATTTAATATTTCAAACCCAAACCACATTTAAAGATAATAATAACAACCAGCCAAAAAAATTTCGGTCCAGAGGTTTGCATGGTCCGGGGAACAGTTCTTTGAGTGGGCCATTTGGAGTGGGATTTGCCCACCCCCCTCCACTCCTTCTGCCTCATATACTGAAGATAGAGACAAAGAAACCAACTCAAATCTTTCCAAAGTGTATTTATAAATAGAGAATTTGTAACCAGAAAAACAATAATGATATATAATAGAAGTAACATGATTTTTCAGAACCAGTATCTTGTCCTAAAAGCAATATTTAAAAAAGAAGGTAAGGGGCTTCCCTGGTGGCGCAGTGGTTGAGAATCTGCCTGCTAATGCAGGGGACACAGGTTCGAGTCCTGGTCTGGGAGGACCCCACATGCCGCGGAGCGACTAGGCCCGTGAGCCACAACTACTGAGCCTGCGCGTCTGGAGCCTGTGCTCCGCAACAAGAGAGGCCGCCATAGTGAGAGGCCCGCGCACTGCGATGAAGAGTGGCCCCCACTTGCCACAACTAGAGAAAGCCCTCGCACAGAAATGAAGACCCAACACAGCCTTAAATAAATAAATAAATAAATAAATAAAAAGAAGGTAAGAAGGTTAGCTATAAACCCTGGCCCTCTTTTTCATTGATCTCCTATTTTAATTTGTTAAAATAAAATCCATGGCCTTTTGAGTCAAACTGTATGTTTAATTTCAGATTTAAAGATAACAAATCTCTTTTTAAATGGAATATTGGCACACAGACACCACACAGTCTGGCTTATTGCAACTGTTCTCTGTTGGTGAAGTGGCACATTTGCTATGCCCACCATAGCAATCTTCACCATTACACAGAATAGCATTCAATTGTACATCCCTAGGTGGGCAACAAGAATGGGCACTTGAGCTCAGCGGCAAGGTGTTTGTGGGGAAATCCTAGGTCAGAACCCCTAAAAGGGGAGACTAACATGAGGATGCCCAAATAACCTGAGGTTTACCTTGGCCACCTCCCCTGGCTTTCTGACTGTCTGTGGGAAAAGCCTCTCTGGAAACCCTTTTGAGGTTATTGGGGGAATCCTAGGACAAACACACTGCTTGCTTTTGCAGGAGGACTTGCCCCATACCCTACCCAGCTAGGTGTCTCACAACCTAGCTGGACTAAAAAAGCTTCAAGAAAAACGGGATAGACGGACATTTGCATTTCTACTTCCACCTATTCTGATGCACATGGAGCAAAATATGTAGGTATAGCCCTCTTTCTCACACCCCAACAGATTCTGCTGTCCTCCAAACCCATCTGGTAGCTGCACTGACTACAATGAAGGGAGTTATCGGAAACCATGTTGGTACTGGGCTTAAAGGAGTTTTCATGCCATGCATTTTGGGGAAGGACACAGATAATAGTCCAAACGTGGTATAAGGCAATGCCCATTCTGGGTCCTTGAAAAATCAGTCACGGAACAGAGGTGGTGGACAGGAGCTGACAAGAGCTGGCTTGTTAATGGGCACAGCATCCCCGGAGCGGGGTGTGGGGGGGAAATCAATGAAATGATTGACAAGAGAAGATGGTAAATGAACGGGGAAGTGGGGACAAGCGCTGCTCAACCCAAGCTGAACTCCAGGAGGTAAGTTTCTCCTCTACTTTGAGATTCTTTCTAAAGGTTCAGTATTGAAGTGGGTGTTTGACGTTGAAATGTGCAGACCCATTCTGATAACTGGAAAGGGAGAAGACTGAGGAAGGCAAAAGGAGAGGGAAGATTTCCGATTACTTCTCCAGGCTGCTGACAAGAACCTGCTGCTCGCAAACCAGAAATTAACCAAGCGAAGGTGGAAGGTAGCAACGTAAAAGTGCAACTCAAATTATTTTACATTCTGAATCCTCTTCAATATCTAAGCGAGTGTGGCATAGCAATGGTTGATTATCTTAAGATTACAGAGGCTGACCGCCTTCTTTCTCTGCCCAGTAACACCGCTCCTCCAATAATCTCAAGCACTTGGCTCATTAACATTCAATTCCAGTTGTTGCTCCTTTTCCCATTGCAGAAGGCGGCAGGGATATTCGCCGTCTTCCCTCTGTATTACAAACCCCATTACTCACCAAGCAGAAAGCACCGCGCAGTGTGGCCGACGCTAATAATAGCCGGGCTGCTTACCTTCTCCGGAGGGATCGAATCAGCTCATGTCCCCGGCGCCGGCTGCCCCGGGGCCGCAGTGCCGCCGCGCCGGGTCTGTGCGTGGTCAGCTCGGCCGGCCGCCACCACACCTGCAAGCTGCAGCAGCTGCTTCCGTCGCCGAGCTCCGGCCGCAAGAAGTCATCCCCCGCGCCGGGCCGGATCGCCACATGCCGCGCCAGCCGCGGGGGGAGAGGGACCTCTACCGGCTGCGGGGACCGGCTCCTGGAAACTGCGCTCAACGATCGCTACCCTTCCCGGTTTTAGGGTTATTTTCTAGGAATGCTTTTACAGAAGAAGAGTCGCCGGCTGGTGGACCGAGAGAGAAGAGCCAGAGTGACTTTCTCTGCAGAGCTCCTTTCCTCTGAGCGCTCCCCTGTCACTCCCGGGGCATGGACAGCTCCATTCCTCTGTTTGGGTTTTCCACCCTCTTCATCTTCCTTATCTGTGCTGTTCATTTCGCTGAATTTGAGAGTGGGATTAGCTTTTAAGATATCATTCAAACACTCCGAAAATATTTTAAATTGGCGACTAGTTTTTCTAAGCCCCTTGTAGCAAGCTCCACTTTCCCCCAACACACGCACACACACACACACATACACACACACACACAGTTACTGGCACGTACACACCCAGCCAAACCACTCACAATGATGAAAGCTGGGACCTCTCGCCCTCTTGCCTACGTAATGGAACAGGAAACTCCCAAAGGAGTGGGGAAGTAGGACCGGCTAGCGAAAGCACTCGAGGAAAGAGAGAGGGGTCGCCCCAAGATTTTGTTGCTGTTTAGTGGTGTCCTTAGTGGACAGCTCTAGCCCTAACCCAACTCTAACCTCTAACCTCCTGGCCTCGCCCCAGGTGGAATGGCTGGTCTCATGACAGCTGTAACATTTGGAAACCAAGAAGCTGAAGCCACATTAACAGATGGCTGCATCTCTTTCTTTCCCGAAGGATATATCAGAATTGGCTTTAAGAATAATATTAGCGTGTACGTATATAATAAGCCCTTTCCTTCTCTCTTTAAATTGGCACCAGCTATTAACAGGTTTCTCTCTCTCTCTCTCATCTTCCTCCCTTCCTCCTTCCCTCCCTCCCTCTCCTAAGCTGACCAGATCATCAGTTTCCGGACTTAAGGGGGAAAAATGGCCAAGGATGTGCTCTCTTTACAGCTGAACCAGGGTTTATTTTCCCAGTGTTGAGCCATTCCCAAGTAGAGAGGCTCTTTAACACTAAGGTTCTCTGTGAGTGAACTTCTCACATTCAGCTTGCTTTTGGAATTGCCCATCACTAGGTCCAGGCCAGTTTTATCCTTGGATTTGTCCAGCAACCTAAACAGTATAATTGCACAAGGCCAAGGCAGTACTTTTAATCTAGGAAGAGTTCCCAACTCTCTGTTTAGCAGTTCCAAAATTAGGAGGTAGTGTAGCAAACAGTTTCAGTGTACTGCAAGTGAAAAGTAGAATGGTTGTATGGTACAGAATGTTTTTGAGTGCATTGGTTGTTTACCCTTGTGATCCTCTCGCTGACTGACAGCTGCGGTTCCCTGTGGCAGCCCAGCATTAGAAGAAGAATATCATATTGCATGATAGCTGAGAAAAGATCAAAATTCAAAATTCGAAATCAGGTTTCTAATGAATGTGTATTGCTTTTGTACCACAGTAGTCAAAAAATTTTAAGTTGAATCATCGTTAAGTCTGGGGGTGTCTGTGTGTATATATATATATATATATATATATATATATATATACACATTCAAAATTCTAAGAATATAATATATAATGAAATATAATATATCCTACTATATCTATTACGCTAAGAATGTATATGTATGTGCATACATATGTATGTATTTATGTATGCATTATATATATATATATATATTCTTAGAGTGTTCATCTAGCTTAGACCCTCACTCTGGATTTTCTGTTTTGTTGGAAATAATCTATAGTTCCAGATGATTAGTTAATAACACAACGCAGAACATTACTAATTTAAAAAATTAGTTCCTTTTTCATAAGTCACTGTTTTTTTAACAAAAAATGTAAAAAAGAAAAATGAGTTTGAAGACTTCTTTGCTGTGGGCTGACTTTTGATATAGGCATGAAGATATGTTCTTGCCATCTCTTTGTTTCATAACATGTTTTTAACAAATATCTTTCAAATTCAAAGCCACATAATCCAGAAGCATGGAATAATAGCGTTATAAGTATGATTGTATTTGACTGAACTGCACAGAAAGCAATACGTTCACGGTTGGATGTTGAAAAGGCACCTAAAAAAGGTAGAGTATCCATTAGTCCAGAATAAATGTGGGATTTTTCCAAGGATATACCTAGCACAGAGGCAAGCACTTTAAAAGACATTTTCCTGCTTTTCTGCTCTAAAGAATTTGCATTATCTTCAGCATGATGTCAATTCAGGAAATATTTACACCTACAGAAGGGTAATGTAGGTATAGATAGATTCCTATAATTTTATTTTAATCACTTCATCTTTATCAGCTTCTGGAAATGGAAATTTTTGCCTGGATTACATTAAGTTGTATAACTGTAGAAACTAATGATAGATATGGTTGAAAATCCTTTTGAATAGACTGTCTTCTCTATGGACAAAATCATACATGGATTTGGAAATTTGAAATGGAGATAATACTGTTAATTGAACTGGTGCCCCTCATCTCCAGATGAAGAAACCAAGGAACAGAAAGGTTAATACTTAGAGCTAGTTGATGGTGATGCTGGACTAGAATCTAGGAGGACTCTTAGGTAATTGTCAAGTAGTTTTTGTTTGTGTACACATTTTTTTCCTTCAGAGAAATAAAACCAACACGTTTTGTCTGCTGAATAAAAATAAGAGGGTCCTCATTTCAGAAACAAAATCCAATTTTGTATTACTCTAAATATAATATATGGGGTTTTTCCCCTTCTAAAATTTTCATCAAAGATGGAAAGTACTAAGATATACTGTGTTTCTTGTTTACCAGCCTGTACCTTTATCTATTATAGAAGTGAGAAAAATTACATAAATGCAATAATAAATTTGTAATTATTAACAACTTATTGATGTCTTTTAATAAACTCCTGAATAAATATTGTTTTATTTCAATTTTACAATATGATATTCACATGAGAAAAACAAGATTTAATACGTGTATGTATAAGTATACACGCATGCATATATACATATATAATCACACACATATATATACATATATAGTACATGCACATACATATATACATATACCTCACACATATACGTACATATATTTTACTTGGGTACACACAAAAATACATATACACACGTAAAATATCTATTATTAGCTACCTAATATTTGTAAAGTAGTTAGAGCTTTTAATATCTCTAAGGCTCTCAAAACAGTATCTGGCATACTGTAAGCATTACAGATGTGCTTCCTTTTAGTTATGTTGATGTAGTATATACAAAAGAATTTTTAAAAGTCTCTACAATAGCTGCAGTATTTCAGAAAATATTACATCTGTACCAGTCAGTAACTAATAAGTAATGAATGAGTGGTATGGAAAATAAGTCTTGTGGAAGTTTAGAAGAAGGACAAGTTGCTTCCAGATGAAATTGTCAGGGAATACTTTACAACAGAAGCAGGATTTGAGCTGCACTTTGAAAAATGGGCAGGATTTGGATAAACAGAGCAAGAAGGGTTGGGTTGAGGAGTGTTGTAACAGAAGTAAAGTGTAAAGGCAGAGTTTAATTTTCATTCTTCTCTGCCTCAGAGATAAATATATTTAAGCATGAAGCCAACGGGGAAGTCTCCTTTCTCGCTTTCCCTGACTTTTGAACTCTCTCCCAATATCACTATATTTTTCAAAACAAAGATCCCTGGGAAATTCTCCTTTCTATTATACTCCCTGGGACAATGATATGTTCATATCTGTTGCTTTTAAAATAACATATTCCCATTGTTATGATACAATTTTATATTTACAATGTTGAAATGAAAGCAAGTGTGTGTGTGTGTGTGTGTGTGTGTTCTTTATAACCTGGGTTTCTCTAGTGCATAAAGAAACAAGGAAGCTGTACTTCTTTTCTCTGTCAGAGTAGAGTGAAAGGTATCCTCCTTACTCAAGCAAAATAGCAAAGTATAGCTGGGCATCAGAAGCTGCAGAGCTTACCGTGTTTAATAAACTTCACCTATGAGTAATATTCCGTTGTCTATATGTGTCACATCCTCTTTATCCACTCATCTGTCGATGGACACTTAGGTTGCTTCCATGTCCTGGCTATTGTAATTAGAGGGGTGGGAGGGAGATGCAAGAGGGAAGAGATATGGGGATATATGTATATGTATAGCTGACTCACTTTGTTATAAAGTAGAAACTAACACACCATTGTAAAGCAATTATACTCCCATAAAGGTGTTAAAAAATAAAATAAAATAAACTTCATGGAATTCGGGCCACAAGAGAGTGGCTATGGAGATATTTCTCTCGGAAAACAATACTCTATTCTCCATCTTCAAACAACTCTGTTACCTATATCATCTTCACTGGCAGGGGACACACTCTTGTATATATTGACTAATGAAAGGTATGTCAAGTAAGGACCTCCAAATATATACTCCTCCATAGAAGAAATGAGAACACTGGCAAAAACTGTCAAAATCAATATTTTCAGAACCCTGAAAATTAACCAATGATTTTCAACAATCCAGGGAATGATTATCCAAGAAAAATGGTTGAATCTTGAAATGAAGAGCAAGCCTTGTAGGGCTTTAACCTGCTCTATCCCCCTGTCCTTAACTCTGTGGTAGTCCTGAAAATGGAACAGCCTTACAACTACTATAGCTGGAAAGCCACCAATCTAGCAGCAACGTTTGAGGGAGCAGAATCAATTTGAAGTATCCCAAAAGCCCCACACACATGGAATTATTACTATTTGACTTACCTGGCAGGTCTATGAAAAGCTCTGTTCTCGTGTCTTGATATGATCTGACAGAGTCCTTACCTTGTATGAACAAGCCTATCTACAGGGAAAGCTTCAAGAAAATTAATGACAATTGTTTAATGTCAGTCTGTCTGAAGTAACATTACTGATTGGGACTAATAAGAAGTTCACCAAACAACCTAAAAGGAAAAACTGGGGAATAAGATGTCAAAATGTTGCAGGAAGGGGAACCCCTTCCAGGACCTGAGAGTGGGCTCTTGTCTAACACTCAGAAATGAATTGTCTGAGGAGACACATGTGCTGACAAAACAAGAGACTTTAGTATAGGAAAGGGGCACCGGGCAGAGAGCAGCAGGGTACGGGAAACTAGGAGAACTGCTCTGCCATGTGGCTTGCAGTCTCAGGTTTTATGGTAGGAGGGTTACTTTCTGGGTTGCCTCTGGCCAATCATCTTGCTTGGCCCATAGTGTGACTCAGGGTCCTACCTGGTGGCACGTGCGTCTCTCAGCCCAGATGGATTCCAGCATGAAGTATTCTGGGAGGTTGGCTGTCTCCTCCCTCTTTTCACCTCTCCCGAATTCTCCCAGTTAATTTTCAGCACCATGTTCCTTATCTGGACTTCCTGCTGTGAGACAACTCAGGTAACTGTCCCTGGCCAAAGTGGGGGGTTTCAGTCGGTGATCTCCTGACAACCAGAGGCTTTGAAAAACTTCAACATATTTTGGGAAAATGAGAAGATCACTTTGTATGCATAGGCCTGTGCACACAAAGGCTGTGTACATTCCTGGGAAAGGCCCCAGAAGGCCCTAAGCTCTCCTTTCATCTGACCTGGTAATTCTGCAAAAGCAGAAGTGAAGTCTAAGGTGGAGTTAGAAAATGTCTGCCTAAGAGTTAAAGGCATGCCCCATACACATAGAGAGACCCTTGGCGAAAGTTGGGATATTTAAAGATTTTTGAAGAAATCTGTTCAATCATTAGCTGACCATCAAGCTAATTGAGTGGTGACTTCAGTGACCAAACAGGAAAGTAATATATACATTATAGAATTAGTACAAGAAAGTCACTAAAACACAAACAGCTATAACAGAAACTTTGAGTGGGAGTTCTGATTTCCAAAACTGATACATTAATGCAACTCTAAAGGTTTCAATACAAATTATGAGACATGTAAAATAATGAGAAAGTATGGTGCTCACACGGGAAAAAAGTAGTCAACAAGAAGCTATAATATATATGTTTTTTAAAAAAAGAACTAAAGCAAAAGCATATATAAAGAATTAAAGGAAAGAATGAGAACAACATGTGACCAAATAGAGAACACCCACCTGCAGCCCCCTCTAGGCTTCCTGTTCGACCTAAGAGGGAGAAAATTGAGAAATACCACTGAAAGTCATAGGCAGGGATACAGACTCACCAAAAGACCAAGACCTTACCATACAGCCATAGAAAACTTCCTCTCCCACACACCTTACCACCACATCATTTAAACTCCTGTATAATAACAGGAAATACAAGTGAAAGAACTGCATGTCTCAGACCTCATTTAAGAAGTATCTAAGGAAACCTGAAGATTACAGGAGTGACAAAAACAAGGATATCAGAGGAAATTTTAACCTCTCACTCCTACAGCTAGAGCAAGCAATAAACACAACCTAAATCCCAGTCAGGTAAACATAAAACTTCACACTAGAGGCCAATTTATCTCAGTTCCTTTTACCCGGTACATCATTTCCAGCCTTTAACAAAAATTACAAGAAGTACTACAAGACAAAAAACAAACAAACAACAACAACAAAAAAACACATCATGATAAGATGAGCAAATATCAGAACTAGACTCATATTTGGCACAGATGTTGGTATTATCAGACAGGGAATTTAAAATAACTAATAAATACGGTAAGGGCTCTAATGGGAAAAGTGGACAACATGCAAAGATGGATGCATAATGTAAGCAGACAGAAGGAAACTCTAAGGAAGAATCAAAAGGAAATGCTAGAAGTCAAAAACACTGTAACAGAAATGAAGTGTGCCTTTGATAGACTCATCAATAGACTGGACACAGCTGAGGAAAGTATCAGCAAGTTTGAAGAAATGTCAATAGAAACTTTCAAAATTTAAATGCAAAGAGAAAAAATAATGAAAAAGACAGAACAGAATATGCAAGAGCTGAGGGACAATTACAAGAGGTGTAACCTATGCATAATGGGAATACCAGATGGCAGAAGAACAAAGGAATGGAAGAAATGTTTGAAACAATAATGACTGAGAACTTCCTGACATTAATGACAGACACCACACCACAAATCCAGGAAACTCAGAACAGAGGGAGGAATAAATTAAAAAGAAAAAAAACACAAAAAAACAAAGCTAGACATATCATATTCAAACTTCATAAAATTAAAGACAGAGCAAATCTTAAAAGAGAAAAACACCTTACCTATAGAAGGACAAGATAAGACTTATATAGAACTTTTATTCAGAAACCATGCAGCAAGAAGTGACTGGAGTGAAATATTTAAACTTTTGAGAGAAAGAACCCAAAGATCTAGAATTCTGTACCCAGAAAAATTATCCTACAAAAATGAAAGAGAATTAATTTTCACAGACAAACAAAAATTGGGGAAATTTGTAGCTAATAGACCTGCCTTGAAAGAAATGGTAAAAGAAGTTCTTCAGAAGGAAGGAAAATGATAAAGGTCCGAAACTTGTATCTACATAAAGAAAGAAAGAGCAGCGAAGAAATATGAGGTCACGTTGGTAATTTGAAATCAGCCACAACGGAAGTATGTACATTTGCATGTTACTAATCAGCCATACAGCTGCAATTAACATTCCCAAATAGTTTGTTAAACTTTTACCAACTCCCCATGTGATATCAGCCTTATTTTTTTTTAAAAAGGTGATCATCTTTCAGGACAAAACATGATGAGCTAATAATTTTACTTCAAAGTCTGATTTTATCAGTCCTGTTACTGGGACTCCATCTCCAAATTATGGCAATAGGTAATGGGTTGCCATATTTATAATTCAGTAATCAGTTTCTGCCTTTTTCCTTAGTCTTAAGTTTTAATGTTATTGTTTTTGTTATAATTATTGTATTTGCTTTTCTTATTTTCCTCCTCCTTCATCTATTTCTTATTTTTGTCTTTCCCTTTTATTATTGTTTCTTCAAGAGACAGTGGTATATATGTGGAGATATTGTATCAGGGACTGTCAGCTATACACATTTTTCAAACAGAATTTCTCCCTATATCTTTTTAAGCATTTATTTTCATCTAAAAAACACATTCACATTGTACAAACATCAGAAACCATAAACTATAGTGAATGTATTCCTCTTTTGCTCCCAATCTCTGCCCAATTAATTTCTATCCTCTCCTTCTAACAGGTAATTCTTATTATTACTTGTTTTTTGCTTCCTACACACTTCATATAAATTTTTTAAATGTGTGTACTGGCAAGTTCAAATATCTATTTTTTTCTCTCCCTTTTAAAACATGAATCCTAAATGCTATATTGGATACCACGTACCTTGCTTTTTCACTTACTATATTTTGAGATATTTCCATATAAGTACATTAAAAGTTTATGTTTTGTACATGTACATAGTTTTTAATCGTGTGGATAAAGCGTGAACTACTACTCCTATAGTTTTCCTTCTCAGTAATCGACACTGTCTTTTCATTTGCTAGAATCAGACACTTTACTGTCATATTTGACTCCTCTCTTTCAAATTCCACATCCAGTTCTTCCACAATTCTTGTTGGCTCTACCTTCAAAATATATTCTCCATCAATTCTTTTCTTACTAATTTCACCAATTCTACTTCTATCCCAAGCTATCACTGTATTCCTTGACATCTTTGAGTATCACAGAGCCCCAGAGGCTTATCTGTGAGTTCCTCTGCTTTTGCGAATATGCTCCATGCTCAGTGGGAAAGACTTCACACCCAGGGAGTTCCCCTGTTAACCAGACCAGCTGTACCCCATCTGGATCTGAACCTAATATATTTTACTCCTCTGTCAGTCTGCAAAATTATTCAGACAAACCAATCACATCCTCAAGATGTGAACTGGGATGGGGGTGGTCCACTTGTCTCTGGTTACTACAAAGTCTGCCTTCAACAGCCCCTGCTGATTCACTCTTATCCCAAGTGTAACGCTTGTGTTGCCCTGCATAGTGTGTGGAATCCTCCTCTCCCAGGTTATGAGTATGTTTGACTAATAAACTGCTGTCAATCTCATCTGTTCAGAGTGGAATGTCATATTTTCAGCCATTTTGTACTATTTAGGGTATGGGACTCATCCTTCACCGGGGGCATGAATAGGATGTACTGAGAACAATCACCATCTAGTTTAGTTTTCTCTTTCATAACTATCACATTCCCCTCCCGAAATCTACTTTCAATACTGCAATCAGTGTGTTGAAAACATGAGTAATATGTTTCTTTTTTGTTTTTTTTTTTGCAGTACACGGGCCTCTCACTGTTGTGGCCTCTCCCGTTGCGGAGCACAGGCTCCGGATGCGCAGGCTCAGCGGCCATGGCTCACGGGCCCAGCCGCTCCGCGGCATGTGGGATCTTCCCGGACCGGGGCACGAACCCGTGTCCCCTGCATCGGCAGGCGGACTCTCAGCCACTGCGCCACCAGGGAAGCCCATATGAGTAATATCTTAAAAACGCTCTACTCTAACCCATCCAATGGCTTTCCATCTTGTAGACTAAAAGCTCAAGTCCAAACAGAGCTTACAAAGCCGTACATATTCTAGGCACGCTATTGATCATTGACCCACCCATCTACAGCTCCTGTTCCCATTCAATCTGATCCAGACACACTTGTCCCGTGCTGTTCCTTCTTGGTATGTTTCCAAAGATGGGCCAGTGGCAGCAGGCCATTGAGCTCGATAGAAACCACAGCAGTTGTTTAGATCTTAGATCAATAGACTATTTTTTTTTTAGGGAGGAGTATTTTATCACTGATATTGTTTACACTTGTCAGTTCATGAAGATAATAAACATTTAATCAGTCTTATTATTGATTTAAGATGTTCTGTATACAGTGCACAACTTATTGACTACAACCATGGTGAACTACTTCCACTGACCACACCCTCCTTTGCTATGTCTCTGTTTGCATTTTAGGGTGTTTGCACTGGTATTCCCTTTACCTGAAATCTCTCCTCTGAGTTTCATATGGCTTATATATTCACTTTTATCAGGCCTTTACTCAGATGCCATTTTCTTATTAAGGCCTCTGTTACTACTGTGTTTAAAATGGAAATCTTATTCCCATTCTTTACGTGATTGACATGAAATAGGAAAGGTTCCAAATTCAGAATAAAATGTTTTGTAAATATTTATGCTTTCTCAAAATTCAGATTAGTTTTATTCTACAGCCCCAATTTTATACCCACCTCTAAGAAATCGTAAAAGACAAGCATTTTTATAAAACATTTGTGTTAAATCCAAATGGCTGTCAATTTACTTACATACCTCATTAGACACAAGTTAACCTTCAGACTTTTAACTTTAGAAATGAAGCTGAGATGAGAATATGTGAAGAATAAGGTATGTTTTGCCTCTCCTTCAAGAATTTTGATGCCTCTTTCTATTATGGAAACTCCCAGAATGTAATGATAATTATGATGATAATAATTGAGTTCGTTACCATAGGCTAGATACATTTTTATATACTTTATTGAATTATTGTAATAATTCCATGAGACTGGTATTATTATGTCCCTATTATAGATGAGAAAAATGAGACCAGAGTTATCAAGTCATTGAACTAAGGTCACCCAGCTGGTAATTGGCTATTAGGGTTTTCACTTAGGTCTACTTCCATCAAAAGCCCTTGCTCTTAAATAGAGCGCTATGCATCCCCTTCGTGGAAGCAAACACACCAGAAGACCGAAAGGTTTGTGTCAATAATATTAGAATATTATGATGGAGTAAACGAGAACACATCTATATTCAGTTTAAGGTGGAAAAACAAAATGTGAAATCTTTTGTTCATAGATTTGGGACTAGCAGTGCAGGGGTCTGTGAACTACAGCCTATTTATTGATGATATGACCTACAAATGTTAGTCATTTGGCAGGTAGAAATACAGCTCCTGATCCAATGTTAATGTAATAAATTTAAATGCTACTAAACATTACTTTGGTAACTGCAAACCAAAGGTCTGCAGTCATTTGCATGAAATGTACAAATAAGCATTTTGCCTTACATGTTGTCACAAGCATAAATTCAGTTTACTCTTTCAAAAAGCCAGAACTTGGCTATGAACATTAAAGATGACTCGTATGACCGTGTTAATCTTTCCACCTCATATTTCAATATTTATGAGAACTTTATTACTAAATAATATATCTCCATGCTCTCCTTTTGTAGCACTACTGCCCATTACTTGCCTAAACTCTACTCTGTCATTACTTTTAGCAGTTTTGTGCCTCGTATACTGTACAGCCTGTGATGCTTGTCTTTCTAATAAATTCTTCATCACTTTCACTATAATCACCTGCATTGCAGCTTCATTCATCTCCTTTCATTCAAAGATCCAGGGAGGCAGCATCCCGCTGAGTAAAAGGTTTTAAAAAACTTAATTGGGCCACAGGAACCTGCTTCTGGGCTTTAGTCAGCGTCATGAAATATTGCAGTTACTAATATAATACTGGTGGCTTTTGAATAACAGATTAATTAGGAACATCCTTATGCAGAGAAATAAATGGAGTATTCATGACATGATTTTCACTGCAACAATAAAATGCAAAAACTCAATACTCAACCAAGTTTAAACCTATCCTGGTTACCTTGATGTGTGCAGGTTTCTGAGACTCAGAAACACACTCCTGCCAGAACCTCTTCATTTAAAATTAACTCATACCTGTGGCTCCATCTACTACAGTAATTGAAGGTCATGTACTCACAGGTTTTGCCTTCTATCTCAGCTACCCTAGTTAATTATGGTCATTGTTTGGGGCAGAATCCCTTATCATCTAAACTGTGTGTGAACTGACAACCAACACTCCTCTTTCTTTTCCTTCAGGGAGTATCTTGATGATGTTTGGGGAGAAGGCCAAGACTACCGTAATCTAAGAGACAAATATTCTGAAATTATTGACTGTCATAAATGGGAAGGGTGATAGTATCTCCAGCTCTAAATTAGAAAATCCATGAAGAAGAAAGAAATTCCACTGATGGGGGAAAATCTAGGAGTGGGTAGGTACTGGCAAATCAGATGTGATAATATTTGGGGGTAAACCCAAACTGACCAAATGATCAAGGGGATTTTTCAGTAAAAAATCAATGCATGGTATGGATATATATACTGAGTTTTAATATCTGCTTAAGAGGTGACTTGGTAAGGAAAATCCCATTTAGATTTTGTAGAGCTTAACTAAGACTTAAATAAGAATTTAAAACTAAGAATTTTAAGAATCTAACTAAAAGAGAACTTTAGCCAATTAGGCTATTATGTTGTAATTTTAAAATGTGAGTGTGACACCAGCAGTCAATCTGATAAGTAAATCATGGCATAGTTATGCATAGAATACTATAAAAATGAGAATGAACAAATGATATCTCTGTACAAGAATATGGATGAAGATCACAAATGTACTGCTGACCAAAAGGAGCCAGACCTGAAAAAAGATATACTATATTATTCCATTCATATAAAGTTCAAAACCAGGCAACGCTGATTGACTCCTTCAGCCCCAGCTCCTGGAAACCGCTTATCTGATTTCAACTCCTATACAGTAGTTTTGCCTTCTATAAAATGTCATACAAATAGAATCACATAGTACTTAGATTTTTGTATCTGGCTTCTCTCACCTTCAATAGTGTTTTTGAGGTTGATCCATATTGTTGCATATATCAGTAGTTTGGTTCTACTTATTGCTCGTTTAACTCTGTCTCATTGCTGAGAATCTTATCGGATGGATGTGCCATGTGTTATTTATCTATATATTTACCTGTTGATGGATGTTTGGCTTCATTCTAGATTTTGACTACTATGAATAAATCTGCTCTAAACATTTGTGGGGACCTGTGTTTTCAGTTTTCTTTGGTAAATACCCAGGGCTTGGATTGCTGGATCATATGTTTAACTTTTATTTATTTATTTATTTGTTACTTATTTATTTATGGCTGCACTGCTTGGTTTGTGGGGTCTTAGTTCCCCGACCAGGGTTTGAACCCACGCCCGTGGCAGTGAAAGCGCAAAGTCCTAACCACTGGAACTCCAGGGAATTCCCTATGTCTCTCTTTAGAAGAAACAGCCAAACTCTTTCCCAAAGTGTTACATTTTGCATTTCCACCAGAAATGTATGTGTTCCAGTGGCACTTCATCTTTGTAAACTCTTTGTATCACTTGTTTTTCCTTTGTGTGTTTGTTTTTTTAAGCTATTTTAGAAGCTGTGTAGTGGTATCTCATTGTGGTTTCAATGGAAATTTTCTTAATGAGTAAAATTATTTTAAGCATATTTTCAGGCGATTATCTGCCACTCACATTTCTTCTTTGGTGAAATATCTGTTGAAATATTTTACCCATTTAAAAAATTGTGTTGTTTGTTTATTATTGTGGTAAATGTTTATATATTTTAAATCAAAGTTATTTAATGGATAGATATATGTTTTGTAAATATTTTCTTTTTTCCCTCTTTGTTGTTTTATAAACTATGGCCTTTTTTCTAATTTTAGTACTAATTTTTTTTTTTTTTTTTTTTTGGCGGTACATGGGCCTCTCACTGTTGTGGCCTCTCCCGTTGCGGAGCACAGGCTCCGGACTCGCAGACTCAGCGGCCGTGGCTCACGGGCCCAGCCGCTCCGCGGCATGTGGGATCTTCCCGGACCGGGGCACAAACCCGTGTCCCCTGCATCGGCAGGTGGACTCTCAACCACCGCTCCACCAGGGAAGCCCCTAATAATTAATTTAAAAGCATATATATTTAATTGTCTCCTTCTCTAACCAGGTATAAAGTTATTCACTATTTCTGTCCCCTTCCTGAATATAACATGGATCTTAACACATTTTAGCCACATATTAATCAATACCACCTCATCTGGTTATTGTTGCAAGTGTGTTATTTGTTCCTTTTTTTAACACACAAATGACATATTATTGTCATATTCATGTGTCATTTTGTAATTTTTCTGCTTATTGCTGTTTCTTAATTCTATACTTTCATTCCTCTTCAGTTTTATTCTTACTAAAATTTACTCTTTATTGTTTTCATGAGATCCTGTGGCTATTAAACTCTTAGCATTTTTCTGAAAGTTCTTATTTTGCCCTTACTCTTTTTTTTTTGTTTAATGTAAATTAATTTATTTACTTATTTTATTTTTGTCCGTGTTGGGTCCTCGTTGCTGTGCACGGGCTTTCTTTTAGTTGCGGCGAGCGGGGGCTACTCTTCGCTGCCGTGCGCGGGCTTCTCTTGGCAGTGGCTTCTCTTTATTGCGGAGCACAGGCTCTAGAGCACAGGCTCAGTAGTTGTGGTGCACGGGCTTAGTTGCTCCGCGGCATGTGGGATCTTCCCGGACCGGGGCACGAACCCGTGTCCCCCGCATCGGCAGGCGGACTCTCAACCACTGCGCCACCAGGGAAGCCCCACAAATATTATTCTTGTTTTGATCCTCCCTCTCCTCTCACCACTTAAAAAGGCAAAAGCCATTCTTAATTTGCAAAACTAAGCTGCACAAAAACAGATGGTGGGCTGGATTTGTCTTGCAGGTTGTAGTTTGGATTCTGGAGTTTTATTCTGACATCTGCACTCTTACTCAAGTTGTTTCCACTGCATGTCTTGTCTTCCTGGCTTTCTGTCACTCTCTGACCCTCTTCAACAGCTCTTCTCTTCTTATCCCTTCCATTGAGTTCTGCCCACACCTTTTGGTGGATCTCCTTCACATACTGACTTCTAGTGGCTCTGCTCTTTGTTAGCTGGAGGACCTTGGGTAAATTATTTAATATCTCTTAGTCTTAGGTTTCTCACCTGTAAGATGGAGATAATACTAGTACCTACCTCAAGGTATTCTGTGTGTGTGTGTGCGCGTAAGTGAGCGCGTGCGCACACACACACATTAAAAGAGATAGTGCATATAAAGCACTCAGCACAGTGTCAGATATACTAAGTGCTCACTAGTGTTATTTAAGTTATTTAATGTTACTTAAGTTAAGCACTTATGTTGTTTAAGTGTTTTGTATGTAACAGTTTTGTTCCTTCACTTGAAGCTTCCCAGATGCTAATGTTTTTCTTGTGTTCTCACAATAGCCTAGGGCTCTATTTAAAGCAGGTGCTATAAATATTGAAAGTACAAAATGAGTTAAATGTAAGAAAGGTAAACATTTCTAGAAATAGTTATATGGAAGGCAGGAATCAGAGCAGCAGCCCAGGCCATACCTACTGCTGGAAACTATAGGGCAGGCTTGTATGGCATTCTCAGGCTCTCAGTATGGTGCCTCTTCAAATTCCTGTTCAGCTGGGGAAAGGTTAAGTGCTCCTTGTGGGAGAGGCAGACCCACCCCCCTCAGCTCTTAGCCCTTGACAAGAACACTTCCCGTCTAGCCCCAAACTTGTTCACCTCCCCCAACAAGTCAAACTCAGAGGCTAACCAGACGCCCCACCACCACCCCTTCTTACCAGGCATTTAACTACCACCTTTACACACCCTTGTGGGATCTTACCATCTCCAAGTGACTTTTTAACATATTCCTCTCAACCACATGTCACATTCTTCATGGAAGGAGTTTCGATGAATACAGCGTTTTCTGTCTGGTTCCATTTCCTATGATAACTCAGCGCTTGCCTGCCTCTTAACCCAGCTCAGTGTGCACTGATCAGGTTGCTATTGGGTTTTGGATAAAAACCTTTGCTCCTTGGGAAGGGGAATTGCAGTGTCTGTCTTAGATTTAGTCCTCTGGTCCGGCATAGGGAGAGAGGGATCTGAGGCAGAGATGAAAGTGTTTCAGAAGATGCTCTGAGAGATACTGTGGTAAACTGCTGTTTGGATATAAAAGAGGGACACTGGATTGGGTGAGAGAGGCATCCTCTGCACTTCTGGATGGTTCTTCTGTGCCTGAGAGCTTGCAGGGTGGGCACAAATGTGCCACTCTGTCTGATGGGAGGGGACTGACAATGGGCTTCAGAGGCATGACAAGGTGCCCTCATGCACGTTTGCACAGAGAAGGCCTTGTCCACTGGGCATGAAACCTGGTGGTGGAGAAACCACTGGTGTGGAGAGTGTGTGGACAGTAGGAACATGGACTTTGGTGTCAGATGCTCTACCACTTAACTAATAATTGTGGACTATTTCTCTGGAAATAGAGATAGTACTTACTATATAGGGTTGTTGAAAAGATTAATACATGTAAGGCATGTGGTAAGTGATGTTAAATTATAAGAGACATGAATCAGTAACATATGAGATATTACTGGCAATGTGACCCCATTTGAATCTATGAAGAGTGGTCTGGCATTTAGACACATGAGTCACATATGTTTCCATGTGCCTTGGGTGGCCATGAAATTAAGTGGTCTTTTTTCTCTTTTAAAAACCACATCCCTTTAATAGAAAACTGCAGCAAACACCATGCAATATGTGAAAAGGACCACTTATTTATTGTCACTACATGTCAGAAACCAGCTGGACCATTTTCTTGTAGCAGATGTTTGCCAAATTAACTTTGGAAACAGGATTCATGTAGGGTATTTCTGTTAGCACAGTGAATGCAACTAGGACACATACAGATAAATGTTTGAAAACATTTTTCAGGAAATGTCAACACCCTCTTAATTTAAAAGAAACTCATTTACAAATAATCTGCAATTCAGAACAGCTTTAAAAATTTGACCATGAAGACTTAAGAACATTTAATTTATGTTGTTTGTGGTAATGGTAATTATGAAGTGTGATAATGTGCTTTATAATAAGAAATAGATATTTGGTCATTGTCCCATTCCTGGCACAGAGCTCCTAAAATCCTTGCAATTTTCTCTGAAGAGAGCAATAAAGGTGTCTTTTGTTATGTTACTGAGGTTGCTTTTGAAAAGCTCCTAAGGATGGGGGCTGGCTGCCAGTGGAGGCAACTGTGTGAACAGAGGGTGGAAACTTTCAGCCCTGCCCCTCAACCTCCTGGAAGGAGAAAGGGTCTGGAGACTGAGTTGAATCATCCGTTGTCAATGATTTAATCAATCATGCCGATGTAATGAAGCCTCCATAAAAACCCAAAAGAGTGGCGTTTGGAGTGCTTTTGGGTTGGTGAACATGGGGCGACTTGGGGAGAGTGATGTGCTTGGCGAGAGCATGGAAGCTCCAGGCCCTTTCCATATACCTTGCCCTATCTATGTATCTCTTCCACCTGGCTGTTCCCGAGTTACACCCTTTCATAATAAATCAGTAATCTGGTAAGTAAAACATTTCTCTGAATTCTGTGAGCTGCTCCAGCAAATTAATTGAACCCAGAGAGGGGTTTATTGGAACATCCAATTTATAGCTGGTTTGTGAGAAGCACTAATGACAAACTGAACTTGCGTCTGAAGTGCGGGGCGGGGGGCGGCACTCTTGTAGGAATGAGCACTTAACTTGTGGGATCTGATGTTATCTCCAGGTAGATAGTGTTAGGACTGAGTTAAATTGTAGGACACCCAGCTGGTGTTGGAAGACTGGTTGGTGTGGGGAAAAAACCCACACAAATTGGGTGCGGAGCCTTATTAAGAAATAGAGTTATCTTCTGTTGATTCATAAGGTGTGTCTAATTCTTTTTCATTCACAAACAAGCTGTGCCAGGACCTGGGAATAAAAAGTCTATTAAGAATTAGCCTCTGCATAAATTGTAGCAATATTTTTGTGGATCTGTTGACTAAGGCAAAGGAAACAAAAGCAAAAATAAACAAATGGGGCCTACTTAAACTTAAAAGCTTTTGCACAGCAAAGGAAACCATCAACATAACAAAAAGATGACCTACTGCATGGAGGTACATATTTGCAAATGATATGACCCTTAAGGGGTTAATATCCAAAATATACTAAGAGTTCATACAACTCAACATCAAAAAAAAAAAAAAAAAACCTGATTAAAAAATGGGCAGAAGAACTGAATAGACATTTTTCTAAAGAAGACATACAGATGGCCAACAGGCACATGAAAAGATGCTCAAAATCACTAATCATCAGAGAAATGCAAATCAAAATCACAAGGAGGTATCACCTCACACTTGTCAGAATAGCTATCATCAAAAAGAGCACAAATAACAAATATTAGTGAGGATGTGGAGAAACGGGAATTCTTCTACACTGTTGGTGGGAATGTAAATTGGTGCAGCCACTGTGGAAAACAGTATGGCAGTTTCTCAAAAATCTAAAAATAGAACTGCCATATGACCTAGCAATTCCACTCCTGGTTGTATATGTGAAGAAAACAAAAACATTAATTCAAAATGATATATGCATCCCAACATTCATAGTGGCATTGTTTACAATAGCCAAGATATGGTGGTAGCAACCTAAGTGTCCATCAACTGATGAATGGATAAAGAAGAGGTGGTATATATACACAGTGGAATATTACTCAGCCATAAAAAAGAATGAAATTCTGCCATTTGCAACAACATAGATGGACTTGGAGGGTATCTCACTCAGTGGAATAAGTTGGACAGAGAAAGATAAATACTGTATGATATCACTTATGTGTGGAGTCTAAAAAATAAAACAGACTCACAGAGAACAAACTAGTGGTTACCAGTTGGGAGAGGGTTGGGGGAGGCATAAGATAGGGTAGAGGATTAAGAGGTACAAACTACTCTTTATAAAATAAATAAGCTACAGAATATATTATGCAGCACAGGGAATATAGCCAATATTTTGCAGTAACTATAAATGGATTACAACCTTTAAAAATTGTGAATTACTGTGTTGTACACTTGAAACTTATAAATCAACTATAAGTTAAAAACAGAGAAAGAAAGAAAAAAAAAAAGAATTAGCCTCTGCCCTCAGGGATCTTTCAGTCTAATTGGGAATCAGGTAAAGTAACACATCCAGTGTGGTAAAGGGCGAAGATTCAGGTGTGCCTTGTGTCCTGTGGAAGCCCAGACTGAGGGGCCAGGGAACACTTCTTGAAGGGGTGCAACTTGAGAGATGAGGGAAAGTTTGCAAAGCAAAAAGCATGCAGGGCCTTTCACTCAAGCTGACAAATGCAGAAAGCAAGTGTTTACCTAGGGAAGCCTGAGCTCTGGCATCCTGAGTTTCCACCACTGTCCACCATTACGAACTCTGAGACCTGGCAGGCTTAGTACCTTTCTAAGCTCTGGCTACTTTTCTGACCAATGGGGAATTGCTCCCAGAGCCAGGTGATCACGGGGCATCTTTTGGCCACCGCTGCAAAGACCGCCCTGGGCAGCAGAGGCGGGTAGGAGCTCCCTTCTGGGAGGCGGTGGATGTTCGGAGGCGCTAAGCTGGTGTCCGGCTGGGCTAGGCGGAGGACGGGTCCGGAGACAGCGCCCGCCAGTCTCCCAGGCAGAGAGCACTCCCTTAAGGCCCCAGATGTGTGTCAAATCAGAGGCCTGAACTCGGGCCGAAGCTGCAGGACAAGCAGACGAGCCTCCCGACCACAAAGTCTGGGCGCCCAGCGGCTGCTCCGCATGGGGCCCTGGAGCAGGTGAGTCCCAGCGCTAGGCCCGGAAAAGCTGTTTCTCTCGTCGCTACAGCCTTGTGGGTCTTGGGCATAAGAGTACCTTGGTTTTCAAAGCTAGATGTTTTGGGGGCTCGCCTCTCAGGTGCAGGTCTTGGAAGTTGGGGTGCCTGGTGTGGGGTTCAGATCCTTTGCTCCTCGGAGACACTCTGGCTGTTGAGTTGCCTCCTGACTGGGGCGGGGGGGAGGAGAAGGGGTGGCGTTTATGCCTAGACTGAGTCCCAGCCCTTCCCACGTGCTGCCTGTGGGCCTTCTCCTTGGCCCCATTTATAGAAGTTGCTCAGTTTTTAGGTTTTTTCAGAGGAAGTTGTTCTTTTTGTATCTGTAGATTCAGTGTGTGTGTTGCCATCCTGAACCTGAGTTTTAAACGGAAGTACTTAATCATATATTTTTTAACAAAGTCTATAGTAAATCAATATTTCTGTCTTCCTCCTGAAGAAGATTAGTATTTTTAGAATGCTTTAACTTCGTTTAAATATTCCTCCCATGGTCTGCTGTGAGAGGCTTTTCCATCTTCTGTGCCATTTTTATCTAGTATTTCCATTTTGTTTTTCAGTACAAAAAAGTTATCATTTATGTATTTTTTAAAAAGTAGACTATTTTTTAGAGCCGTTTTAGGTTCATGGCAAAATTGAGTGGAAAGTATTGAGAGTTCTCATATACCCCTTGCCCCCATCCTCATTATTTTTATAGTCAGTTCTTACATAAATTTACCAACGGGTGTTCTGATCTTTTGTGTCCCATTGCTCCATGCATCCCATACCTCCCTTCTGAATTTATTTCCATTAATGTGATATGAACCTTTATTATAATTTCTAGGAATGCAAAATAAATATATCTGTACTTTTTCAAGGGTGAAGAACTTCTAGTTGTTGGTTCTGTGGGCTGAGTCATTAGAATTCCTGTTTTTTTTTTCATAGTTTTGGTGAGTGAGGTCATCTACGTGGATATTCTTTTGAGAGTACCATGCATGCCTGGGATGGGAGACCTCCCATGAGATGTTTTTTTCTGTTTGCCTGTGTCCATGCTCAGTAGTGTTCATGAGTCCCCCATCAGTTTTTGTTTTAAATAATTTTAAACTTAACAGAAGAGTTGCAAAGATAGTACAGGAAGCTCCCACATACTGTTCACCCAGCTTTTCCTATTACTGCAGCCCTTAGCAAGCCTACGATTGGCCTTCAGCAATTTGTTAAACATTTCGAGCTCAATTCTTCCTAATGGCTTATATGGTGTCCAGAGGTGTTTGTCGCAGCCAGGCAAAGGCCTGGGTCCTGTTTCTTCCTGTGGATGCCTGTTTTTCCTCAGATTCTGGGTTGGTTATTGGCTCCGTGACCTCCGCTTTCTGATGAGTTCATGAAAAATTGTTAATTTGCCGTTTGTCTAGCTTGTTCCTTGTTGTAAGTGTGGGTGTGATGCTTTCCAATGCTATGTCTCCAAGTGGAACCAATTTTGGCGTTCCTTTCTTCTTCTAATTTCTGTACTGCTCAGGTGGTGCAAATTTGGGACCTGCACTGGCGGCCAGCACAGCTTCAGTGCTGCTGGCACAGTTGGCTATCCGTTTGTTGCAATCCTGGGTTGGTAAGCCAAGATCCTTTGGTCTCTGCTTATGGACAAGTAGGTGGGTTTTATTTTGCTTTTTGTTTTTCTTTATTTTTGGTTCTACCTTTGTAGAAAATTGTGGTTACCAATGACTCCATGGGGATTTCCCTGAAGATAGACATGACCTAAAAGAATATCTTTTCTTTATTTAGTGTTTTATAAGATACATGGGGGCTTCCCTGGTGGTGCAATGGTTGAGAGTCCGCCTGCCGATGCAGGGGACACGGGTTTGTGCCCCGGTCCGGGAATATCCCACATGCTGCGGAGCGGCTGGGACCGTGAGCCATGGCTGCTGAGCCTGCGTGTCCAGAGCCTGTGCTCCGCAACGGGAGAGGCCACAACAGTGAGAGGCCCACGTACCATAAAAAAAAAAAAAAAAAAGATACATGGACTGCCTATGCACCTCTATGGCACTTTCCATATAATCTGATCTACATGTGATTTTCTTCTATTTTTTTCTGCTTCCATTTGTTTTGCATATATTAGATTGGAATCACTTTGAATAAAGAGGACATAATTTCTACTTTTGTACATCATGTTAGTGCTGAGCGTGTATATTCATTCAGCAAATATTTTCTGATCCCCTGCTGGGTGCCACAAACTATTCTAGGACCCGGGTGTAGAGTGGGGAGCAAGAAGAAAATTTCCTCGCTTTTTAGTATTGTGAGGAGTCAGACACAGAATAAATACATAATTACCAACTATGATAAAGGAAAGTACATGGTGCTCTGAGACCTAGTTTATGGTGGGGGCTCAGAAAGACTTGTCTGAGGGAGTGACTTTTAAATTGAGACTTCCAGGCAAATAAGACTTATGGGAAGAGTGGGAGGGAACAGCATCACAGACAGCAAACAGCATATGCTAAAGTATTTTGGTGGCAAAGAGTGTGGGGTGTTCAGAGAACTGAGCAGTCAGTGAAGCTGGAGTGAGTGAGGAAATGAACCTGAAGGAGTGGTCAGAGGCTGGAAGATACAGGGTCTTGAAGGAGTTGATATTTCATTGTAGTCTTGGCAGCCATGGAAGGGTTTTGCTCTAGTTTACATTTAAAAACATTACTCTGCATGCTGGGTAGAAGACTGATAATAAGGGAAAGAGAATGGGAATACGCTGATAATCTAGGTGGTCCAGGCAAGAGAGTACAGTGGCCTGAACAAGGGTAGGAGCAACAGGGATTGAGGGAAGAAGGACTCGAGGTACAGTCTGGATGTGGAAGGGGCAGGACTTGATGATGCTGTGTTTGGGGGAGGGGTAGTTGGGAGGCAGAGGAAAGTATCAACCAATGCTTTCAAGCTGATTTATTCACTTCCTCTGCCCACTCAAACAAGGGAAGAAAATTGTCATGTGAGTCTCTTTTTTCATGATTTTCACTGAGCAGAAACCTGCTCTATAGCCACCTAAGCCTGGTTTGTCTTACTCGCTGTGTTCCATTCTACATTCTGTCTTGTCTAGTGGGATTTTCCTTCTCAACTGGATTACTAGCTGTTTGGGGGTGAGGCGGGGCAGGGGGAAGGACTATGTTGCTTTCATCTCCCGTCCTATGTAGCACTTAGCACAGTCCTTTGCTCAGATGCTGAAAATCATTTTTGAAATATACATTTCTTTTGAGCACTTTATGTTTCTTCAGCTGGACAAGAAAGATTTCACTTTCCTTTGGACTTAACCCTTCTTTCAGTTTCTAGTCCATTGGTAAATATGGTGCACATGGCATATGGATTATAAATTCAAGTTAATTTTTCCTCTGCTGTTTGCTTTTAGTCTACAGTAGAATCGAGTTGCTGGACCAGCAAAAAGCCAAGTGCTTTATCCAAGCCTGGTATTTGTATTTGTGAGGTGAGCTACTGAGAAGCACATTGAAGCATTTTGCACATATGTTTTTCTCTTTTGCCTCTGTGGTAACACATTTTCCTAGCTGTGCTTTGGATTTTTCCCATTTCAGTTTTGAAATTTCCACATGGGGTTTAGCCACTTGGTGAAGTGCTCTCAGCTTCCCTGCTCACCATCAGGTTGGCTTCAGCAGTGAGACCTTTGATATCTTTCTGTTTTTCTGAGCTTGGGTTTACTGCCGCACTTGCTGGCCTCTGGCTTTATTTCTTTCCCAGTATTTTATAGTTGTAACGTATGGGCTTTTCCTTTCAACAGTTCTCTGTCCTCAGGGAAGCACTCCGTCTTGTCTGTTCCATGGTTTTTGATTTTGACTCTGTTGCTACCCAGCTGTGACTATTGCAGCTTGAATCACAGCACCCCAGAGCATGGACCACTTTTCTTCAGTTTGCCTGTTTCTCATCTTCTCTGCCTGACATTGTTTCAGACATAGTTTTTAATTCGGTGGAATTTTTCTCATTATTTTATTTCTTAGTTGCCGATTCCAGTGTGTCTCTTTAAAATAAAGCCGATTCTGTTAATTTCTTTCTTTCTTTCTTTCTTTCTTTCTTTCTTTCTTTCTTTCTTTCTTTCTTTCTTTCTTTCTTTCTATTTGGCAATGTGGAGATTGCCACTGCTCTTGACAGCTGCTTTCCAATATGTCATTACTCAGCCTTGGAAGTAATTGTAGAATGTTGTGTGCCCCTGACTGGAACAGTGCATTACCAATGTCCCGAGTGTGGCACATCTGAAGGTGGGGTGACCTGAAGAAGAATCTGGGACATTTGCACAGTGCCGTGCAGTTTACAAGGGACCTTTAAATCTGTGATCTTGTTTAGTACTCACAATAAGCCTAGGAGGGTGGCAGGGCATTATAATTTCCTGTTTTAAAGTCAAGGAACTTGAAGATCATAAAGTGAAGGGTTTTCCCAATGTCGCCTAGCTAGAAGGTGATGGAGCCAGACTTTGAACTTATGTCCCAACTGTGCTCTTTATACTATAGGAACTTTTCTTTTCAATATCATTTAAATTTCAGGCTGGGATAGTCAGGGTAGATTTCAGGCACAATTGGATTCAGGGACTCAAACAATGTTATCAGGGCTGAGTCTTGCTCTCTCTTGGCTCTGCCTTCCTCTGAGTTAACTTTCTCTTTATCCAGGCTCTTCTTTTGGGGGGCACTGTGGCTTCCAGTAGCTCCAGGCTAATATCCACCAATCTGGGGGAAAGGAGAACATTCCTCTCCTGCAGAAGAACAGTGTTTGCTTCGCATTGTCCTTAATTGAGTTAATGTTTATCTCTGAGTCAATCATTATTATTAAGAGGGTTGTGATGCTGATTGGACAGTCCTCAGTCCTGAGTCACATGACCTCTCCTGCTGTTCGAGGTGTGATCAACTGGGCTTAAATCATGTGACAGGAGAGTGGGTGGGAAGTGGTTCCCTAGAAGAAAATTGAGGTATTGTTACCAGAATAAAAGTGAATGCATGTTGGGCAGACAAGATATGAGATGTCTTCCGTGCTGGATATTTTCCATTTGCCCCTCAGGTCTGCTCACCGCTCTGCTCTGTGCCCCAGGAATCTAACTTGTATAAAGTGCTTTGATGTGCTCCCTTTCCCTCAAGTTTCCAATTACGTTTAACCAGTGAAAACCTCTGGCAGGAGATTAGAGTCAAGGAGAAGAGTGAGGGAGGGGTATTTATTCCACCAAGGCCTGTCCTGTGAGGCTGCCATCTGAAGCTGAAGGTTACAGCTCCTGCCAGGCAATCCTCTTTACTTGGCTGGCCCTGTATCCAGTTCTGCTAACTGCTTTCCTTGTTCATTGAAGCCTGGAGTGGTAATACCCTGGGGTATTGTACAATCCCTTTTAGTTTCCCTACCCTGTGCTCACACTTTTGTAAATGGTCCCTTTGTTAAACTGTCCTCAAGTTACTAAATTGCAGTGTGCCATACCTTTCCTGACAGGACCTGATTGACCTCTACAGGTAGGAAAGTAAAAACTCAATGCATGCCACATTAAAAATGATTTGGAGCTTCTGTGGTGTTAGGTTAGGATTTGAGAAGATTTAGTGGGCTATGAAAAGTATGATCAAGGTAGGTGTGAAGGATGGCCACAAGGAAGAGGGAGTAGCGTTTTTTGTGTGTGTGGTTTTATTCAATTCAGAGTTGTTAGAAGTTTCTAACAATTTGTGCTATCTAAAAATGAATCAAGCTGCCTTAAAGGTAATGAGTTCACCATCATTGATGGTATTCACCTGGACGGCTCTAGTGACACGTGATTGTTCAGGGGTTTTTCTGAAGGGGATTCCTTCCTCAGATAGTCGGTGGGCTAAATGATCTGGAGAGTTCTTTCCTACAGTTCAAGTGATGCAGGAATTGCCTTCGCAGAGGAAATTTTCATTTCTTCTCTCCTTTGGGGAACCTTCCCAGC
The DNA here is from genome assembly GCF_059928025.1 of Delphinapterus leucas. Lineage (NCBI taxonomy): Eukaryota > Metazoa > Chordata > Mammalia > Artiodactyla > Monodontidae > Delphinapterus > Delphinapterus leucas. Next base: position 52,420,398 of record NC_143145.1, read on the forward strand.
ATCCCCAAACACCCTCTGGTGTGAATGTCAAGAATCAGATGTAGTGAGCTCTGCTTTGTTATGTTGTCAGTTCCATGTTAAAGGCATTAAAAACCCTCACCCGCGCCTTTGCCATCACAGATGAGCAGATGTCGCCAAGGGGAAGCCACGGAGAGGTGTCTCTGATGCTTAATGCTGATGGTGTACTATGTTGTCACAAAGCAACCAGCTGCTAGTCCTAAGGAACTAAAATTACCTCAGCAATAGGAGATCACTGTGCATGAACTACGGGACTAATTTAATATCTGGGAAATGGTGTCCATATTCCTTTATATGCTTCTGCATTCAATACTTGAATTAAAATATATATATATATATATATATTTTTTGTTGTTGTTGTTGCGGTACGCGGGCCTCTCACTGCTGTGGCCTCTCCCGTTGCGGAGCACAGGCTCCGGATGCGCAGGCTCAGCGGCCATGGCTCACGGGCCCAGCCGCTCCACGGCATGTGGGATCTTCCCGGACTGGGGCACGAACCCGTATCCCCTGCATCGGCAGGCGGACTCTCAACCACTGCACCACCAGGGAAGCCCTCTTCTAAGGTTTTATACATTCAAATCAAGACCTCTCTCCCCTAGTCCTATTTTGTTCAGAAGGAATCAGATTCCTTAGAGACAAATTCTCCTACCCTGCAGGTTTTTGTGGATCTATTGTATCAGCTGGGTCTGGTTACAAGTGACACACTGATCTGGCCAACTTAATTTAAAAAGGAATTTACATCTGAAGAACCAGGCTTGGAAAGGACAATTTGCAGAGCAGCAGGAATGAAGAGTCTTGGAAGGGCACTGATGCAGGTACAAATCAACTCTCACTAAATTTCTGTCCATGAGTCATGATATTCCAGATGTGAAATTGTGGGAAAGGAGTCCTAATGGGCCATTTGGGTCTCAAGCCTATCTTTGGTTAGAGGAGGGCAGGGCACCTTGACTGAAAGTCCTACCAAAGCTGCACACGGTGGGAGAGGTAACTGCCTGGATGCTGGAAAAATAGAAACCACTGTCCACACACCACCTCTTATGGCAAATGAGAAATTACCACATGAAAATAGAGATTGAAACAGGTGTTACAATAGTTCTGAGGTGGTGTAGCCTATCCTAGAAAAGTAGATTATGGTTAATATGGAAAAAGTACAAGCATATAGACATATATGTAAGAAAGATCCATGAGAGAAATAACAAAGGGTTATGATTCCATTGTTCTCTTGCTTGTGGTTTTACGATTGTCCATGGGATAATGAGATATTTGCCAATATAATGTGGGTCTGGGGCAGGGTTGACAAACTTTGTCTGCAAAGAGAGGGCTACCTCATTAATATTTTAGATTTTGCAGACCATACAGTCTCTGCCATTGTAGTGTGAAAACAGCCATAGACAGTATGAAAATAAATGGGCGTGGCTATGTTCCAATAAATCTTTATTTACAAAAGGAGGCAATGGTGAGGTTTCGCCCACAGGCTGTGCTTTGCTGAGCCCTGGTCTAGAGGGATACTTCAGTACTATGGCAGCTTGGTGGAGCCCAGTCAAGGCCAGCAATTGCAGGCTCAGTGTAAGTGAATAGTTTGTGTAGTAGCTGAGTCCTTGAGCAAGTTGAGATGAGCCCTGGAAGACAGGTCTGGTAGAGAGGAGAGCACAAGGGACTTTATATTGGGCGGCCTGAGTTCATATCCTTGCTTAAGCACTCTGTGCTTGAGGGCAAGCTTTAGACTTTCCCGAGTCTCGGTTTCCTCATCTTTAAAATGGGGAATGTAACTAGAATGCCCCTTATGTTTGTTGTTTATTTAAATGAAGTAACATATGAAAAATATTCAGCATGGGGCTTCCCTGGTGGTGCAGTGGTTAAGAATCCGCCTGCCAATGCAGGGGACACAGGTTCGAGCCCTGGTCTGGGAAACTCCCACATGCCGCGGAGCAGTGAAGCCCGTGCGCCACAACTACTGAGCCCGCGTGCTACAACTACTGAAGCCCATGCACCTAGAGCCCATGCTCTGCAACAAGAGAAGCCACCGCAATGAGAAGCCTGTGCACCACAACAAAGAGTAGCTCCTGCTTGCCGCAACTAGAGAAAGTCCATGCGCAGCAACGAAGACCCAACGCAGCCAAAAATAAATAAATAGATAAAATAAATACAATTAAAAAAAATTCAGCATGGAGCTTGACACATAATATTCACTGAACACTCTCTATTTCCTTTCTCCTCCCTTCCTAAAGTTATGTAGAAAGGATAAATTGCTTAGTTAGGGTACCCCACTGCAAGATCACTGACATCTCCTCCAACTCAGGAAATGTTTGAAAAAAGCTGATGCCATATCTCTGAAGATTCTCAGAAGTGTAGAGTGATGGGGTGCGCGTTAGTGGGTAGAATGATGAAGAAGACCTGGTCCCCTGGCTTTCTTTACAATCCTCTCCCCAGCCTGGCCTCACCTTAGAGCTGGGCAGCCTCCCTTCCAGGAATTGGGTGGCTCTGAAGCGTATTAACAAGCAGAAGTTCCCGTAGAAGGGACTATCAATCAGGCCCTGGGATAACACTTTAGGAACATGGGGTTATTCAGCCTAGAAACTTGATAATGCATTTACATGTTTGAGGGGCTAAGTACCTTCTGCTGGGTGGACCCACGGGACAAAATTAGAAACAGTAGACCATCCACAAGTCACATGGACAGCCAAGGGGCAGTTTCCTTTTGCTGGAGATATTCAAGCAGAGGTTTTCTGGGATGTTAGAAAGGGAATAAGATCTGCATAGGGCTGTAGATCTGGCTCTCCAACTCATGAATCGTTTTGGAGCCTGTGGAAATTCAGAACAGACAGGTTAGTGTATGAACTGTTCCCGAAGATCAATTGCCCAAAGAATATTAGCAGTAGAGTACTCCTGACTGCAGGCAGGTTCTTCTCCCTGACTGAAGAGTAATTACCATGCCCCGCCTAGGGAAGGATAACAATAGATAACAGTTACTGAGCTCTTAGAATGTGCCAGGCACTCATATATGTACTGCAAACTTTTTATTTTCTCAAAGTGGCTTTAAGAGGTAGGTGCTCGTTGTTATGTCATTTTATAGATGAGCAAACTGAGGTCATAGGAGGTTATGTATGGTGCCTAAGACCACATAGATATAAGTGATGCCAAAATCTGAACATGAATATTCTAATTCCAGAGCCCACTCTTAATCCCAAAATAAAATCCCACTTTTATTCGAAATTAAATAATTCGGGGAGAGAGGCCTTTCTGGCACGACATTATGCTGGATTAGGTGCTCCTCGTGGCACTGACGTAAATCCACATTTAATAAGAAAACTGTATTTCAGGAGCTAAAAGTTTGAAAATTTAATGAAGACATTAGCAAAATTAAATAGCAGTGTTTGAGGCGCTGGTATCCAGTTTGTGGTAGCCCTCTTGGGGTAGGAAACTTTCAAGTTATGCTTTGGCTGTGACTGTTCCTTATCTGCATTATAACCTTGAGTCAAAATATCTGTTTACTGCAGACTCTGCTTTTTGTGGAGGCCCCATAAAGAAGTGACCCATTCTGGTAACTGGTGTAGGGAGGGGAGGAAGGGAATGCACCAGCAAGTTCAAAAGAAGTCCCAGGACATATATGCAGTTGGGAAAAAAACCCCAGCCACGTTATTTAGACAGCTGGGCTTGGGAGAGAATGGTCATTGTTTGGGAAAATTGCTTAATCAGCCCTCTAGTGCAGAAGGCAAGGGCTGGAAGGAATGATCTGGATGACAGGATCTGAGAGAGGAGTTCAAGCCCTTTGGACGGACTCTCAAAGGATGTGTTGACCCTAGTTGACAGGTAGGCTGCACATACATACAGTCTCTTAATCCCCCAACCCCTCCCTAGGAATAAGGCCAGAGTGCGCTGGCGTACTCTGCTGACATCTTACACACGCTAGGCTGCGTGTTTGGGCCTTTTCCACGTAAGGCTGCTCTAGCGATGTTAATTTTAACCTGATTGTCCTTGGATGTGAATACTGGCAAGCTGAGGAGGGGGTGGCTGACACTGATTTGCTATAGGCCTGGAAGCATTTTTGATATGTGATTCAAGAGAAAAAAATAAAACCACAGAGAACATAATTGGAGCTTCTATCTTGGAAAGCATGGTCTCCAACCAACCGTGGGCTGCTGCTAGCGCCAGCTCTGCTGTGCGACCTTGGGAAGGGCATTTAGGCAGTCTCTCTGAGTCTCTCTTGCTTTCCCGTTTGTATAATAAGGACAGCTGGACTGAATGACCTCTCAGGCCAGCCCTTCAAGCTGTAAATTCCATGAGTGTTCACTATTTCTTTCTCAGTATTGAAGAGTTTATTTATTTTTAAATTCGGTTTTTAGAAGATATAACAATTCATCCAAGGAGGAGAGTAGTGACATGATCCTGGGGAAAAAAAAAATCATTGTATTTTCAGAACTTTTCTTTCATGTAAATGTGTGTTTCTTGCTCCCTCTTCTGTCCAAACTCTAGTTTACTCTGGGTATTTTCTTTTTTAATTTAATTTATTTTATTTTATTTATTTTTGGCTTTGCTGGGTCTTCGTTGCAGTGCACAGGCTTCTCACTGTGGTGGATTCTCTTCTGGCGGAGCACAGGCTCTAGGCACACAGGCTTCAGTAGTTGTGGCATGTGGGCTCAGTAGTTGTGGCTCGCGGGATCTAGAGCGCAGGCTCAGTAGCTGTGGCACACAGGCTTAGTTGCTTTGCGGCATGTGGGATCTTCCGGACCGGGGATCAAACCGGTGTCTCCTGCATTGGCAGACAGATTCTTAACCACTGCACCACCAGGGAAACCCTACTCTGGGTATTTTTACGTTTTGAAGGCCATTGTATAAACTTGCTCTTTTCTGTTTGAAATCTACGCTATTTTTATAATTGTTGATATTTCCTCTCTTTTTTTAAACTGCGGTGAAATTCAAATAACATAAAATCAATCGTTTTCAAGTGTACAATTATGTGTCATTAAGGACATTCACAGTGTTGTACAAACAACACTTTTATCTAGTTCCAAAACAGTTTCCTTGCCCCCAAATGAAATATCCCATATCCATGAAGTAGTTACTCCCCATTCCTTTCTCCCCTTAGTCCCTGGCAACTATGGTTCTGCTCTCCATCCCTATGGATTTACCTTTTCTGGATATTTCATATAAATGGAATCATACAGATGACCTTTTGTGACTGACTTCTTTCACTTGGCATAATATTTTTGAAGTCCATCAACATTGTAGCATGTATCAATACTTCATTCCTTTTTATGGCTGAATACCGTTGCATTCCATTGTATGTATATATCAGAATTTGTCTATCCATTTATTGGTTGATAGATATTTGGTTTGTTTCTGTTGTTTAGCTATTGTGAATGGTGCTGCTGCGAACATATGTGTACAAGTATTTGTTTGAGTACCTGTTTTCAACTTTTTGGGGCATATACCTAGGAGTAGAACTGCTATGGTAATTCTACGTTTAACTTTTTGAGAAACTGCCTTTTTTTCCTCAGCCACTGCACCATTTTATATGCCCGCCAGCAATGTATGAGGGTTCCATTTTCTCCACATCCTCATCATGCCTGTTACTTTCTGTTTTTTTTGGATTACAGCCATCCTAGTGGATATGAAGTGGTATCTCATTGTGGTTTTGGTTCCTTCTCTTTTCTTTTTTTTTTGGTCTTGCCATGCGGCATGTGGGATCTTCGTTCTCTGACAAGGGATTGAACCCTCGTGGAGTCTTAACCACTGGACCACCAGGAAAGTCCCTCATTGTGGTTTTGATTCTTACTTTTAGGAAGTAACAAGGTACCTTTCATATTACCACCACTCCAAGCCAGTATAAGAGCTAATAGATGCCAGGCAAATCCTTTGGCAAAATTCATTTGAACCACCAATCTCTTCTGTATACCTGGCCACTTACTTTCACGCCTGTCTCAATCTTGTTCCTAGGGTACAACTCTGTGTCTTTGTGTGAAATGTCTTTTACTGACCCTTTGTTTGTCGTAACAGAAAATACTTAAAAAAAAATCATATGCAAAAAAGGGTATGAAAGCCAAGATTCAAGGAGGGAAGTGTTTTGGTTTTGGTCAATATTCACCGAAAGATACTGGGTTCTTTTCTCTGGGAGAGGTTCTAGGTGAGATAGTTAATTACTCCTGGTCCTATGTGGAGTTGGGTGCACCAAGAGCATCTTCTTGGACAGACGTCTGGAGATCCACACCAACTGATTTAAACACTTGGTCTCTTTGAGGGATGCTTGAAGTTGCTTTTTGTACCACACTCAAAGGGTAGTCTGTACCTCACCCACCTGAGAAGTGCTGCTTCTGCAGAGGATGCCCTTGGATTTCTAACTGCAGTGGTTCCATCCTGAGGGAACTATACTCAGGTGGTTGATCAGCACAGAGGAAGGTGAACAACTTCCCCTTCTGAATTCCAGACTTAAGAGTGTCATAGTCAGTAAGGTCTGGTAGGCTGGCAGGTGGCTAAGATTAGCGGGGGTTAGTTGTTTCCCATTGCCATCTGAGTGACCTTTCAAATCAGGAATTTCTTCTCTTTCCTCATACACCATTCCTCTTGCCAGTCAGTCAAGGCCAAGGTCAACATTTTCTATGGACAGTCCAGTTTTTAAAAATTTGAGGAGGGGAGGTTCTCTAGCTTCTGTGGTTAATGAGATTTGCCCACCCTCTATTATAAAATAAAGCACCAAGGAGTTAAGAAAACTTATTTAAAACTTGGAAGTAAGACAGAACGATAGGTAATATGTCCTTTTAACATCATCTAGGGGCATAGTTTAGCAGCTCCACCCGAGGGGTATTTAGGCAGGAGAATATGCTTTGTTCATCCCAACCATTATTTTTCATTAAAATTTCCAGACTCAGTGAAGTCACATGTTAACATGTAGATCTGGCAAATAATTTCTGTTCAGTATAATAGATAACCCCAAAGGTTATGGCTTATTGCTCTCTAGGTCATTAGCCAGTTTTGTATTTAACATCGTGATCTTGTTCTAATGTTGTTCCACATGCTTATGAAAATCTAGATCCTGAAAATGCTCTTTGAAGGAGCTTTACCATCTTAACGTTTCCCTCATTAATTAACAAGTTGGATAACATCTTTGACACATGTTCATTTGATATTTGGATGAGAGTCATGTTTTTCACTTTTTGAAAATTACAGTTTCAGAAGATTTTACTGGAAACCCAAGGGAGGATGGAATTGGGTCAAAGCTAGTATCAGTAAAGGGATTATGTCCCACAGGGAGTGCTATCATATGCTTTTCTAGACAAGATGATCATGGGTCTGTTTGCTGGGTCTAGCTGAGCAATGCAGATTTTGGGGTGTGGGGTGCATTTGGCTCTTCTAACTTTAAGACTATGACTCACGGTGTTTCACAGCCTTGCCTTCCATTGCCAATGATAATTCTGCCCAACATTGGGACTTCTGCTCCTGGCTTCTCTCTGCTCTTCCAGCTCTTCAGTGTCTTTCTATTCCCAACCCAAACAGACAACTGGTGAGTCCTTTCACTCCCAACTTCTTTTAATCTCCCTCTCTTGAGAGTGAGACTTCTGTACTTAGAGGTTCTAAAAGCTGGATTTTCAAGCCACTCATCAGTACTTGCTGACACTCGTTTCACCTCCTGGCTGTCTGTGGGGCACATATCTGATCTGGCTGGAGAAGAAACGCTGGGGCAGAATTTTTTACAAGAGCAACTTGTGAGCTCTAAAGTAAAAACTTGCCTTCAGACTGAGTTGAGTCTTTTCTAGTCTTTGGGGATGAGTGATCCTGTGTGCTCAATTATATCACTGCTGTAATTGGAAATCTGCTTGTCATCAGTTCGTCAGGCTGTTTAATCTCTTGGTCACTCATTGGCAGCTTGGGCTGTTCTGTTTTTCCCTCCGATGTGTTATTTCTTCCCACAGTTCAAACCAGGATTTTATGGAATGTGGGCTCGTTTTGTTACTCCTTCCTCTTCTCCCACCCCTCAGAGAGCATTACTCCTCTTTCTTTTAGCTCAGAGTTACTTTGTGTTTCAACTTCTCTCTGCTTCTTGGATGGAATGAGCTCTTGAGAGGCAGATCATCCTGTCTTGATTTAGGCTGAGGAAAGATTAATTTTATTGGTAGGGCTTCTTTCTTGCCTTTCTATTCTCCTCTATTCTCATAATGGCTTCTCTGAGGTGTCTCATTTCTCTCAACTTCTGGGATTCCAGGGGAGGTCAGGGCCGAAGAGCTGAGGGACTGGCTCTACATGCAGAGGTCCTGTCTGTCCTGAGGTAAGCTCAGCTTTCCCCTCCAGCCGTATATCCATGTTGACGTCCATCTTTGGGTCAAAGGTGTCATAATGCCTGCTCTGGCACAGGCTTGTTAGAGTCTGGAGGAAGCTACGACCTCACCTCTGTTTCCCAGGTCATCAGAATCTTTGTAAGGGGCTTCTCAGGGGCAGCAGAGAAGGAACTGTCTTTATGCCTCCCAGAAGCACTTTTTACATTTTGCCATGGGATGTGATGATGTAAGCTTTATAGGTCCCCCACAATGCCTAGAATAGTTGCAAAAAGATGTTGCTCAATCTGTGTTTGATGAATAAATGAATGAATCAAATTACTGTGATTTATTTTGACACTTGAGTTCCACTTTGGTTCGAGCCTGGATTGGTTCATATAGCATTTCCATAGATCTAGCTTTATAGTCTTCATTATTTAAACTGTTATTGTAATAATAATTTAAGAAATTTCATATAAAATACAGATGCTGGTATAAGTATAGTTGCCTATATAATTAAAAGCTGGGGCCTTTCTGTTTTTAAAATTCTGCAAAACACAATTTCTAGCTATATTGAGAAAATTCCAGGCATGGCAGGTCTATGAGGTGCACGTGAGACCAGGACTGCATTAACAACTCAGCCGCCGCCTGTGGTTGCACCAGGGGAAGGAGGTCAGTTGTGGAGTTTAGTCCTGACTAAAGACTAATAAATGTTATTAAACTGTTTGATTACTTAATACAGAAGAAGAATAGAATCTTCCCTGTATAGACTGACTGCACACTGAGAGCCACAGTTTCCTTTCTGTACACAGACTGAAGAAAGATTATTTTAATTTTTAAAACTTCTTTTTTTTTAAAACATCTTTATTGGGGTGTAATTGCTTTACAGTGGTGTGTTAGTTTCCGCTTTATAACAAAGTGAATCAGTTATACATATACATATGTTCCCATATTTCTTCCCTCTTGCGTCTCCCTCCTTCCCACCCTCCCTATCCCACCCCTCCAGGCGGTCACAAAGCACCGAGCCCATATCCCTGTGCCATGCGGCTGCTTCCCACTAGCTATCTACCTTACGTTTGTTAGTGTATATATATCCATGCCTCTCTTCTTTCTTGCCTTTCTACTCCTCGATTCTATTCTCAAGCTGTTGTTGATGGGATCTAGGTTTTCCCAAATGGGACCATTTGAAACAGAAATGAATTCATTCTCAAATGAAATATATGAGGAAAGAGAACAGCTCTGAAATGTATTTTGGTGATTAGCCATCAAGCCAGGACAGAAAGGGCAGCAGTTGGCTGGAAATCATCCGTATCAAATCTGCATTCATTTAGCATCCTTCTTTATCCATATGTCACTTTCCTGTTTTAATGGAAAAAATAAAACAAGTAAACACTTTAAAGCGTGCACTTTTTTTGGTGAAAAGGATTTAGTCTTAAAATAAGATTATGCACAGTATTCATACAAGAGAATTTTGAAATTTTTAGAAGCCAATGAAATTAGGTGCAAATTCTTGCAGATTGAAGTGATGTGTTCAAATAAGTACAATGAAGAGAGGTTTCTCTAATCATCTTTGGGTGCAGACAACTGGGAGATGAGGAGAGTAAGTTTAGAGGGATTGAATGAATAACATTTTTATGAGAAGTTTATGAAACACTGCAGCTTTCAATTCGGATACTGACGTATTTAGAAAAGAGAAGCAAAAAGATGTCACCAAGGGAAAAGATGGAACAGAAGATGACTCATATTGTTTTTTGTCCTTTTGTTTTTTAGTTTAAATAAATAAATTGAACAAAAAGTTATCCTAAAAAATATGACTCATAGTGTGTTACAGAGAATTCAGAGGTTATTTTGTCCAGTCTCTTTATTTCACACAAATGAAATTGGTGCTTAGGGACATTGAGTGACTTGCCCAATGTCACCCAGTAACTTAATGGCACATCCTGGGGTTGAATCTAGTCTCCTCTTAAATAAACCAATATTCCTGTAGTGTTATGACTCGCCAGCCCCCATTTACCCAATGTGGGCCAAGTTAAAGGTTTGGGAGAATCCAAAATGCTCCAGTCGAAGACAGAGGATTGCAGAGTAATTTACAATCCCATGACCTTGCTTTGCAGTTATGGAGTTCGCAGCTCATTTTATTAAAATATGCTGGTCTCTAATGGATAGTTTTATGGCAGACTTATATTTTAAAACTTTTGTGTTAGCCCTTTGGAAAGGATTGAAAGCTCCCAAGGACACTGCAGTTTCCCTGGATAGACTTTGGTTGTAATTAAAATGTTCAGGCTCTATTCTGCATTCAGATCCATGTGAAACCAGGGCATTTTAACTTCATTTCTCCACTGCTTTGGTAGCTGAAAATTTGAACATTTATTTTATTATCCTGGCACATGTCTTTGTGAGCATATATCTAATAGGTAAACATTATTGTATTTAATTCTTTCTGAAAGTTTCTTTTCTAGGCTCTTTGCTTTTTTGTGTTTTAAAGCTTTGTTCGTGTGTCCTGAAGATTTACCAATTTTTGCTGACCGTTTGTTGCCTAAATATTTTTTTTTCTTCTATCCTTCTGGCTAAATGAATAGATTCTCTTCTATCTAGTCGCCTGACCCTTTTCAGACTTTGCTATTTGATTTTGAATGGGCAGAGATTTTCTGTATAGCTTAATGCTTCTTTTAATTGTGGTAAAATATAGACAACATAAAATTTACCATTTAAATCATTTCTAAGTGTACGATTCAGTGGCATTAAGTAACTCACAATTTGTACAGTGTTGTGTAGCCATAACCACTAATCCTTTTCAGAACTTTTCCATCATTCCAAACAGAAACCCATTAAATAACAATTTCCCGTTCTCCCCTCCCCTCAGTCCTTGGTAACCTCTATTCTGCTTTCTGTCTTTGTGAATTTGACTAGTCTAGGTAGCTCATCTCAGTGGAGTCATACAATATTTGTCCTTTTGTGGCTGGCTTATTTCACTTAGCACAAGGTATTTATTAATTAGTATTTGTTTGTTTTTATTTATTGTTGATTTACAATATTGTGTTAGTTTTAGGTGAACAGCTTCAGATTCTTCTCCATTATAGGTTATTACAAGATATCCAATTTAGTTCCCTGTGCTCTACAGTGAATCCTTGTTGTTTGCCTATTTTATATACAGTAGTTTGTATCTGTTAATCCCATGCTCCTACTTTATCCCTCCCCCATGCCCCCATTTCCCCTCTGGTAACCGTAAGTTTGTTTTCTATGTCTGTGATTCTGTTTCTGTTTAGCACGTTTTTAAGGTGCATGCACGTTGTAGCCTGTTTCAGAATTTTATTCTTTTTCTAAGGTTGATTAGCATTCAGTTGTGTGTGTGTGTGTGTGTGTGTGTGTGTGTATACCTACCACATTTTGTTTATCCATTCATTTGTTGATGGACATTTGCCTTATTTCCACCTGCTAGGAACATTGACTACAAGTGTCTTTGTGTCCCAGCTTTTGATTCTTTTGTGTATATACCTAGAAGTGAAATTGCTGGATCATACGATAATGCTATCTTAACTTTGTGAGGAATTGCCAGACTGTTTTCCACTACTGCACCATTTTACATTCCCAACAGCAATATACAGGGGTTTCCCATTTTTTTGGTAATAGCCATCCTAATGGGCACGGAGTGGTATCTCATTGTGGTTTTAATTGTCACTTCCCTAAGATGAGTGATTTTGAGCATCTTTTCATGTGTTTGGCCATTTCATGTCTTCTTTGGAGGAATGTCCACTCTAATCCTTTGCCCATTGTTTTGGATCAGGTTACTTATATTGTTGTTGTTGAGTTATAGGAGTTTTTAGGCATTCTTTTTTTTTTTTTTTTTTTTGCGGTATGCAGGCCTCTCACTGTTGTGGCCTCTCCCGTTGCGGAGCACAGGCTCCGGACACGCAGGTTCAGTGGCCATGGCTCACGGACCCAGCCGCTCCGTGGCATGTGGGTTCTTCCCGGACCGGGGAACGAACCCGTGTCCCCTGCATTGGCAGGCGGACTCTCAACCACTGCGCCACCAGGGAAGCCCATAGGCATTCTTGATAGTAATACCTTATCAGATGTAATTGTTTGCAAATATTTTCTCTCATTCTGTGGGTTTTTTCCCTCTTCATAGTGTCTTTTGATGTGCAAGAGTTTCTAATTTTGACGAATTCCAGTTTATTTTTTCGTTTGTTGTCTGTGTGAGGCTTACTGTGTTTGAGCGTCAGGTAGGCTGGTGACTGTGTTGTAACTGTGAGGTCAGATGTGCAAGGATAGTGGTGACTCTGTCTCCACAGCTGCGATTGTCAGCCATGGATACTCTGGGTTCTGCCTCACCCTGGGAGCACCTCTTACGTGCCCCTGTAGAAGGCTGCTTAAAACCTGGCAGAGGACAAACAGGCCCTTCTCAGTTCAATAACCCAGTGGCACCACTCTGCAGACCAGGGGTCACATACCATAAAACTGACAAGTAGGAAATATGACGATGGATTTGGCTGAGTGTAAGCCTGGGCTGGAGAGGCAACTGCAGCATTGTGGCTAGCACCTGCGTCTAAATCCTGGCTGGGCTATTTACTAGCTGAGTGAGGTCAGGCAAATTACTCAATTCTCTGTGCCTCCTTTTCTTTTTTTATAATGTTATAGCCAATTATGTCTGTTTTCTTTAAAATTAATTAATTTATTTATTCTTGGCTGTGTTGGGTCTTCGTTTCTGTGCGAGGGCTTTCTCTAGTTGCGGTGAGCGGGGACCACTCTTCATCGCGGTGCACGGGCCTCTCACGATCGCGGCCTCTCGTTGAGGAGCACAAGCTCCAGACGCGCCGGCTCAGTAGTTGTGGCTCACGGGCCCAGTTGCTCCGCGGCATGTGGGATCTTCCCAGACCAGGGCTCGAACCCGTGTCCCCTGCATTGGCAGGCAGATTATCAACCACTGCGCCACAAGGGAAGCCCTCTGTGCCTCCTTTTTCATAGGTAATATGGGGATAGGATTGTTAAAATTGTTCATGAGTTAATGCCCATAAAGTGATTGGAATAGTGCTTGGCATGTCGTAAGAACTCCTCAGCATTGTCTCTCTGTGTTTCTAGACTGCTTGCTTTCCCTTGGATTCATTCTTAGGTACATCTCCAAGTGGTGGTAAGATGAGCCCCACTGGCTGTCGGCTTACATGGTCCTTAAAGCCTGTGATCCCAGAGTCTCCCAGTCTCTGGTTTAATGCTGGGATACCGACTGGTCCTGTTGGTTATGTGCCCATCTCTTGGACCAATCCCTGTACTGGGTGAGATAACTTGCCAGGTGTGGGTCGCATGCCCATCCCTGTGACCCCACATAAAGAAGGGGTTTGTGTCTACAAATGTATAGATGTCGCCCTCATGCACTTTCCATTAATGACTAGAAAGAGGCCTTTAAAAATTTGAGAGGGAGTGTTTTTCCCAAGTCTGCTTATTAATTTAAGGGTAGTTTAGACTAACTTAACTTCATCCACTAGTCTTCAGTTCTACTGGACTTGTTTATACAAAATTAACTGTGGTCATTTGGTCTTGTTTTAGGTGCTAGCACAGTGACATTCAGGTGAAGCTCCCTGTGAGCTCTATCAGCCCAGTCTCTGAGGTGAGGTCAGCCTGTGGTTGGCTTTCTCAGGCCACTGGGCTCACTCACTCATCGGGACCCCACTGCCCTCCACGTGTTGGGGAGTAATCTGACAGGAGAGTAGTAGGTAATTTCATGAGATCTCTCTTTTTATTCTCCATTGTGATGCAAAATGTGTGATTCTTACTTTGTCACAAAGCAAATACGACCATGATTGGTTTTGCATTTGATGTAGTTTTTTGTGTGTATTTTGTTTCACACTGAATCATGTTTGGGACAGTTAGAAAAATGAACATGGCTTTAGAAGTTTTATTCTGACTATAAAAATGATAAATGCTCATTGTAAACAATTCAAGAAGTATGGAGAAGTGTAAAGAAGACAGAAAAATGGCCCCAAATTCTGTCACCCAGAGATAAATACTGTTAACATTTTGATGAATATCTCTCTGTATACCCTTCTGGGTATTTCGCTATGCATATATATTATTACCTGTCTAAAAAAATTCAAGAATGAATGTTGCATTTCCTCAAGTGCCTTTTGGAGCCCTTTGAAATGGTCATACAGCCTATTGAGCATTTTCTATATTGACCTATTGAAACAATGAAAAACAGTATTTGTCTACATATTTATTGATCTGTATATGTTTTCCTATAGAAGCTGATGGACTTCTTACATAAAGACTTAGTCTGGTTTTCGAATTCCTTAATTTCTGCTTTTTTCCTATTGTAAGTATTTCTTGTTTTCCTTAGGCTTTTGCTGTCCTTTTTCTGACTTCATGGTCATATATTATGGCAACCTAAGTTGAGTCCTGTTTTCTGACCCTCCTTTTACCACCAGAAGAAACTCAAGAGTTCATACTAAATAAACATCTCTCTGTTTTGATAACACTTAACTTGGAGTAAAGAGACAATGGGAGAGGCTGGTGACCTTTTCATATAGCTGGCTGTTAACAGATGGTATTGCCATTTACTTGTGTTTTGGAAGCTAGAGGCAAATAACCATAGCATCTGGGATGAGATCAGTTAAATTTAAGAATGGAAGAAAAGAATTTGGGTTTTTCTGCAAGATGAAGATGAAACAGTCCACTCTGAATGTCACCACCGAAGGCAATGTTACCCTCTGCATAAACTTAGCAGTGCGGGCTCACCCAGCAGGCTTAACAATATTTAGTATGGATTGTGGGCTAAGGAGCCTGATGTTCTTAAGAGAATTTGGGGATTTCTATGACCTGTTAGAACAGGATGTTTCTGGAGATCATGTTTCCTCTGTTGTTGTACTTAGTGTGGCCGGTCTTTTCAGCCTGAGGTCTTACAACCTCCAGCATAAAACCTGCCCTACGAGGGGGACCAAGAGTTCAAACTGGGGTCAGATAGAATCTGTGCTCAGTCCCTAATGAGCTATGACCTTTCGAGTCTCCGACCTCTTTGAGCTTTAGTCTGCTCTTGCAGAATATAAGACTAGTGTAAGAATAAAGTTGGCTAATGAGCACTGATTTTCAAAATATTCAATGGGGGCATTGACCAATCAGAAGAGGCACAGGTCACAACGCTGAAGAGGGGTCCTAGCAGACTCCTTTTATGTTTTTACTTCCTGGAGGGAGGGGACACAGGACGTTCTAGTAGTGGGGAGAGCTCAGATGATCAGGGCAGTGGGGGCTCCCTAAGGATGCTCAGCGTAATAGCTGCTTGGTAATGCACGTGACAACATTTCAGTATCGTAATAGCTGGCATTTCAGCCTGGAGAAAAGCACTTAGCACAGTGTCTGGCATACAGTAAGCATTCAGTACATGTAAGTTATGGTTCCTGTTGTTATTTTAAAATGATGAACGTGATGATGATAACTATGCTTATTCCTGCCGACAAGCTTGTGCTCTCATTGTTACCCTGCTTGAAGAATGGTGATTAGTATAAATAAGCAATGTGGTCCGACACAGCTCTTTTTTTTATTTTGCCAGTGGCATTTCCTATTTAGTCTTCTATTTCTATCATGACCCTCCTTACCCCCAAGTTAGCTCTCCCCCTACCCCTAAGGATCACATTTCTCGTTGACAGGCACCACTGAATATTAAGTACCTCTGACGTGCTCAGCACTATGTTACAGGCTGGATCTGGTCCTTGTCCTCGGGGCCCTGAAACACCTCTTTGATGGCCTTCCTCGGTTGTCTTAAAGCCTTCAGTGGCTCCCAGTGAACTCTGGATTCTCCATCAAAATTTCCAATGCTGTCTTCTGGCACTCTTCACACTACAGAACGTCTTCGCACTAGACAAAATGTCTTAGTCCCACGTTCTTGACTAATGGGGCTATTGGTCACTCTTCTCCAACCAATTAGGTAACTTCCTGCCTCGTTGACTATTCTAATTTTTCTACATGGCATATCCTCCCCTCTATCTTCACCAGCCTGGCTTCCTCTTCCTGTTTGCTGAAAATGCACTGAGAGTTTCTGATCTTTGCTGATGCTAGTTTCTCTATAGAATGTTTTTCTTACTGCCTCTCTGTCATGTCTCCCGTTCTTCTAACTTCCCCAACCTTGTAATCACATCCTCCATAGAATGGAGGTTATTTGGCACTGTTATTTGCACCATTAATTTGATACATTATATTACCGTGGTTTTACATCTTTTAAAACTTATGTCCTCTGTAATTTCCATAATTGTATCATAGGCTCCTAGAAGATGTTTTGCATCTGTACACGCAAGCATCCATAGTAAGAATTCAGTAAATATTTGTGGATACTAGTGATGGTGAATCCACTGTTGGTTCTGAATAGGGGAATCACATGCCCAATGCAAGGGAGGCGGGTGAGATTTTGCAATGATGTACAGAATGGACATGATTGAGAGACTGTGGAAAACAAGAGACTAGTTAAGAGTCTGTTGAAGTAATACGTGCTAGGGCAAAGGTAATGGCATTGGGGACGGGGAGGATAGCACAAATCTGAGAGCTATCTGGAAGAGAAAACCTGCAAGATTATAGTACAGATTCCACTTAAGGGATAGAGTAGAGTCAGAAATAAGTTCTGAGGTCTCTTGTGTATAGAAAATTGAAGAAAAAAAAAGGGCAGGTAACTGAGGAAAATTTGGATGCAGAGATAGTTTTGCTTTGTACGTATTGAATTTGAGCGGGCTCATGGACAAGTAAGAGCTAAACAATACAGTTAGAAACCATAGGCCTGGTATTGGGTAAGGCCACTAAGAGAAAGAATTACTAGAAAGACTATATACAAAGAAGAGTAGAAGCCCATGGACTGAGCCAAAGATCAATCAAGGACTGGACACCGAGGAGAGAGAAGGGGCTGGGAGAAGACGTGGGAAGAGGCTGAAATTAGGAAGCACAATGTCATGGAAACCAACAGAGGACAGAGTGTGAAGAAGGCTTGGCGGTCAGATTCTATTCGTACTTGTGGAGCATGAAGAATAGCAGACCGAGAAAACAGCCAGGACCTCGGGTGGGATAGGGATACATCTACTGGGGGGCTGGTGAGTGTGCTTTAGTAGGGCGGAAGCCAGCCTGTGAGAAAGGGGTGGGTAGGAAACCAATTTAAACCACAGTCTTAATAGCTATTGCTGATGAAAAGGAAATGTATTGAGAGCGTGGAGGGATATTGCATGGAACCTGGGGTTAGGTTGTACAGCCAGGCTCTATGAGATCCTGGGGCAGGAATGGGACAGACCGTGGTCGGCTTCATTCCTCGTTCTCCACAGAATTTCTTTTCTTTTTTTTTTTTTTACATCTTTATTAGAGTATAATTGCTTTACAATGCTGTGTTAGTTTCTGCTTTATAACAAAGTGAATCAGTTATACATATACATATGTTCCCATATCTCTTCCCTCTTGCATCTCCCTCCCTACCACCCTCCGTATCCCACCCCTCCAGGCGGTAACAAAGCACCTAGCTGATCTCCCTGTGCTACGCGGCTGCTTGCCACTAGCTATCTACTTTACATTTGGTAGTGTATATATGTCCATGCCTCTCTCTCGCTTTGTCACAGCTTACCCTTCCTGATCCCCATATCCTCAAGTCCATTCTCTAGTAGGTCTGTGTCTTTATTCCTGTCTTACCCCTAGGCTCTTCATGACATTTTTCCCCCTTAATTTCCATATATATGTGTGTGTGTGTGTGTGTTAGCATATGCTATTTGTCTTTCTCTTTCTGACTTACACTCTGTATGACAGAATCTAGGTCTATCCACCTCATTACAAATAGCTCAATTTCGTTTCTTTTTATGGCTGAGTAACATTCCATTGTATATATGTGCCACATCTTCTTTATCCATTCATCCAATGATAGACGTGTAGGTTGTTTCCATCTCCAGGCTATTGTATATAGAGCTGCAATGAACATTTTGGTCCATGACTCTTTTTGAATTATGGTGTTCTCAGGGTATATGCCCAGTAGTGGGATTGCTGGGTCATATGGTAGTTCTATTTGTAGTTTTTTAAGGAACCTCCATACTGTTCTCCATAGTGGCTGTACCAATTCACATTCCCACCAGCAGAGCAAGAGTGTTCCCTTTTCTTCACACCCTCTCCAGCATTTATTGTTTCTAGAATTTTTGATGATGGCCATTCTGACTGGTGTGAGATGATATCTCATTGTAGTTTTGATCTGGATTTCTCTAATGATTATTGATGTTGAGTATTCTTTCATGTGTTTGTTGGCAGTCTGTATATCTGCTTTGGAGAAATATCTATTTAGGTCTTCTGCCCATTTTTGGATTGGGTTGTTTGTTTTTTTTGTTATTGAGCTGCATGAGCTGCTTGTAAATTTTGGAGATTAATCCTTTGTCAGTTGCTTCATTTGCAAATATTTCCTCCCATTCTGAGGGTTGTCTTTTGGTCTTGTTTATGGTTTTCTTTGCTGTGCCAAAGCTTTGAAGTTTCATTAGGTCCCATTTGTTTATTTTTGTTTTTATTTCCATTTCTCTAGGAGGTGGGTCAGAAAGGATCTTGCTGTGATTTATGTCAGAGTGTTCTGCTTATGTTTTCCTCTAAGAGTTTGATAGTTTCTGGCCTTAGGTTTACGACTTTAATCCATTTTGAGCTTATTTTTGTGTATGCTGTTAGGGAGTGATCTAGTCTCAACTTTGACATGTACCTGTCCAGTTTTCCCAGCACCACTTATTGAAGAGGCTGTCCTTTCTCCACTGTACATTCCTGCCTCCTTTATCAAAGATAAGGTGACCATATGTGCGTGGGTTTATCTCTGGGCTTTCTATCTTGTTCCATTGATCTATCTTTCTGTTTTTGTGCCAGTACCATACTGTCTTGATTACTGTAGCTTTGTAGTATAGTCTGAAGTCAGGGAGCCTGATTCCTCCAGCTTCGTTTTTCTTTCTCAAGATTGCTTCGGCTCTTCAGCATCTTTTGTGTTTCCATACAAATTGTGACATTTTTTGTACTAGTTCTGTGAAAAATGCCAGTGGTAGTTTGATAGGGACTGCATTGAATCCGTAGATTGCTTTGGGTAGTAGAGTCATTTTCACAGTGTTGATTCTTCCAATCCAAGAACATGGTATATCTCTCCATCTATTTGTTATCATCTTTAATTTCTTTCATCAGTGTCTTATAATTTTCTGCATACAGGTCTTTTGGCTCCTTAGGTAGGTTTATACCTAGATATTTTATCCTTTTTGTTGCAATGGTAAGTGGGAGTGTTTTCTTGATTTCACTTTCAGATTATTCATCTTTAGTGTATAGGAATGCCAGAGATTTCTGTGCATTAATTTTGTATACTGCCACTTTACCAAATTCATTGATTAGCTGTCCTCTCACTGTTGTGGCCTCTCCTGTTGCGGAGCACAGGCTCCGGACACGCAGGCTCAGCGGCCACGGCTCATGGGCCCAGCCGCTCCACGGCATGTGGGATCTTCCCGGACCGAGGCACGAACCCGTGTCCCCTGCATCGGCAGGCGGACTCTTAACCACTGCGCCATCAGGGAAGCCCTGTTTGTAGATTTTTTGATGATGACCAGTATGAGGTAATACCTCATTGTAGTTTTGATTTGATTTCTAATGATTACTGATGTCGGTCATATTTTCATGTGTTTGTTGACAATCTGTATATCTTCTTTGGAGAAATATCCGTTTAGGTCTTCTGCCCATTTTGGGAGTGGTTGGTTTTTTTTTTTTTTGATATTCAGCTGCATGAGATACTTGTATGTTTTGGATATTAATACTTTGTCAGTTGCTTCGTTTGCAAATATTTTCTCCCATTCTGTGGGTTGTCTTGTCTTCTTGTTTAGGGTTTCATTTGCTGTGGAAAAGCTTTTTAGTTTCATTACGTGCTATTTGTTTATTTTTGTTTTTATTTCCATTTCTCTAGGAGGTGGGTCAAAAAGGAGTTTGCTGTGATTTATGTCATAGAATGTTCTGCCTTTGTTTTCCTCTAAGAGTTTTATAGTGTCTGGCCTTACATTTAGGTCTTTCATCCATTTTGAGTTTCTCTTTGTCTATGCCGTTAGGGAGATTTCTAATTTCATTCTTTTACACGTAGCTGTCCAGTTTTCCCAGCACCACTTATTGAAGAGACTGTTTTTCCTCCATTGTTTATTCTTGCCTCCTTTATCAAAAATAAGGTGACCATATGCACATGGGTTTATTTTTGGGCTTTCTATCCTGTTCCATTGATTTATATGTCTGTTTTTGTGACAGTACCATACTCTCTTGATTACTGTAGCTTTGTAGTACAGTCTAGTGTCTGTGAGCCTGATTCGTCCTGCTCTGTTTTGTTTTACTTGAGATTGTTTTGGCTATTTGGGGTCTTTTGTGTTTCCATACAAATTTTGCAATTATTTGTTCTAGTTCTGTGAAAAATGCCATTGGTAGTGTGATAGGGATTGCACTGAAGCTGTAGATTAATTTGGGTAGTATACTACTACCCACAATGTTGATTTTCACAATGTTGATTCTTCCAATCCAAGAACATGGTATATCTCGCCATCTGTTTGTATCGCCTGTGATTTCTTTCATCATTGTCTTATAGTTTTCTGCATACAGGTCTTTTGTCTCCTTATGTAAGTTTATTCCTAGGTATTTTATTCTTTTTGTTGCAATGGTAATTGGGAGTGTTTCCTTAATTTCTCTTTCAGATTTTTCATCATTACTTTATAGAAATGGAAGAGCTTTCTGGGCATTAATTTTGTATCTTGCTACGTTACCAAATACAATGATTAGCTCTACTAGTTTTCTGGTAGCATCTTTAGGATTCTTTATGTATAGTATCATGTCATCTATAAACACTGACAGTTTTACTTGTTCTTTTCCAATTTGGATTCCTTTTATTTCTTTCTCTTCTCTGATGGCTGTGGCCTTTCAAATTGTTCTGAAAAAAAGAGGATACTAGTTCCAGTGAAAGGTACACAGGTTTTCATCGTACATTTCTTTCAATTTTCTATATGAATTTTTTTTATTATAGAATGTTGGAAGAAATGAAAAGTAAGAAATGTCTAAATGTAACTTTCTTGATTTGGACATATTTTAACCAGGCCACAGAATGGCATAAACCTGGTGTCTTAAGTAAATTACTTTTTTAAATGAAATATTTTGCAAGTATTATTTGTGTTTTGTGAAAGGAAGATGGTAGATATATGTTTTAAGAACTTATCACAGAAAGGTGCTCAGAAATTGTATGTAATCATACCAAGATAGAATGGTAAAATAAGCCAAGCATTTCTAGATATATCCAGGTAAATCCATATAATTTGAATAGTATATTTTCCCTTGCTCCTTCAAATGATTTGGGAAGTATAAATTTTCCTATATATCCGTGCCATATTTTATTTGATAGTTTATTTTTAATTTGCAGGAATCATGCATCTCATGCTAAGCCATATTTGCATAGATGTCAGTTGAAAATAATTTTCTGAATTATTTTTATAAATTGACTTTTATTGAATTCTCTTATATTAAATATAGTAACTAAATAAAACTTTTGGGGCAATATGATCTAAATAAATAATGTCCACTAGAGATTGCCAACTTAGAATACTGTTTTGTTATTCACAATATTGATCCGAATCAAACAGTCATCACTAGGTGATTGCTATCATCGCTGGGGATTTAATGTTACATGACTAGAACAACACTTGTGAAATTGGCAGTGTGATACTGTGCTGTTTTAAAATTGAAGTATAGTTGATTTACAATGTTGTGTTAGTTACAGATGTACAGCAAAGTGATATATTGTGTGTGTGTATATATATATATATATATATATATACACATGTATGTATGTATATGTATATATATTCTTTTTCAGATTCTTTTCCATTATAGGTTATTCTGATATATAGTTCCTAGAGATTATCATACTAAGTGAAGTAAGCCAGATGTAGAAAGACAAATATCATATATCATTTATATATGTGGAATCTAAAAAAATGATACAAATTAAAGTATTTACAAAACAGAAATAGACTCACAGACACAGAAGACAAACTTATGGTTACCAACTGTGATATTGTGCTTTTGCTTTACACTGTCTGTTGGAGACAACTCTCCATGGGTGGCTCACATTTCTGCATGTTTTGCAAACAAATACTGTCAACCCTTGAATAACACAAGGGTTGGGGCCCTAACCCCCTAGCAGTTGAAAATCTGCATATAAGTTATAGTCAGCCAACTTACAGTCTGCTCTCTGTATCTGTAATTCTACAACTGTGGATTCTCCCAAGTGTGGATCATGTAGTATTATGTTATTTATTATTGAAAAAACTCAGTGTATAAGTGGACCCTAGCAGTCCAAACCTGTGTTGTAATTAACTGTCCTTTGTTAACAAACTGTATTTTCAAGGATTTTGGTATACCTTGATAGAGAGAAATAGTGTCTCCTGCTGGAGCAAAACCAGGCATGCTTAGGTTATTCTGCAATAGGTTAAAGAGAACGTCTTCCTCCAGAGCAAAGGGCAGCATTCTTTCTGCCCATTCAAATATAGTCAGGTTCAGTCAGCTCAGAGTTCCTCTCCTGCACTAAAGCTACTGCATGGGCAGGCATTCATCTGACCTCATTCACACCACCCCTGTGGAACTTGGGGGCAAGGGGAAATTACACAAACATGCCATAAAATTAGAAATGCTTAACTTACTTTTAACATTACATAAAAGAAATTTAATAGTGTTTCATCTGGGCTGATATAAATGTGCTAGCAATATAGATCCATCTTAATATTGAAATAGATATACATTATGTATTATTTTTTTAAAGATTAGGCTAGAAAACTTATTCTAAAATGATTCCAGACTAGATAATGAAGATCAACCTGCATTTTGTCATCCATACACTTATCGTGCACAGTCAAAGTTGTATTATAAGTAGATGGAACCATGATTGACAGGTGTTTTCACAAGGATCTAATACAAATTAAATAAATTCCTTTCTTTACATTTATAGTAAAACTCTCCACATTCATATATCTATAACCACACCCTCATCTCATTTATATAGCCTTTTTTTCACATCAGATGAGTTTCTGAAATCCAGCTCCATTCCTTGCCACTGCCTTGATTTAGGCCTTCCTCTTCCTTTGGCTGGCTTTCCACCATCAACCTCTATGCAATTTGAACAATCTTCTATACCATTTTCATAATTATCATCTAAAAATTGTAGTATTAATAGCACCTTTCATTTTTACATATGAGTCGTTTCTAATATTTTAGTTTGACTGAGGTCCAGTCTTTCTTTCCAGTTTCTCTATGGCTACCAGACACTTTCTTAATATCTTATCTTACATGCGATACATTCTGTGAAAAATTTCCCACTCCTGTGCACAGAAGCAGTTGCCCCATCAGCAATGTTTCCCTTGTACTTTAGTCTTAGTCCATTCCATCCTTAATGCTGTAAAATTCCATGGGCAATTCCGAGTTGGTCTCCAGACTAAGGGTGGTGCCTGGATACCAGCATTTTGGTAATGGTGGTTTCATCTGGAAATGGAATGAGGTCATTTGTGGGTCAAAGGACACTCTGTTTCATTTTTTAAAAAGTGAATGTAGTAGCATATTTTGCCAGTACCAGTGAAGATAATAATTTTTAATATCCAAAGCATCTCATGTAAATCTTCTAAAGTAGGGGGTTTAACTCAATCCACAGGTTTCCTGGTAACCAAGAAGGAGAAAAACATTGAACCCAGAGGACACCAATAAGAGATGTACCAAGAGCAGACCTGATGAGACTATTCTAAGACCACATCCTTGAATGTGCCTGCTGCTCATCTATCCCCTAAAACATTCTGAAATTATTTTTTAGGAAATATCTAACCTAGACAAAACTACAACTTAGAAAAGAATCAACACTTATGCAGTTTGTACTATGTTCCAAATACTATTGTAAGTCTTGACTTATATTGACTCATTTAATTGTCACAATATACCTATGAAACAGTAACTACTAACAGATGAAGAAGCCACAGAGTAACCTGTCCAAGGTCACAAAAGAAGGGGCAGAGAAGAGATTTGAACTCAGATAATCTGCTTCCAAAGTAAACAACTTAGTCTCGAAACTAACCTGTTACAAGTTAGAATAAACATTGCTGAAAACAATGTTAGGGTAAGGGGGAAGAATCTTTAGAAAACGGAGCAAAATGAAATAGAAAATAAAGCAAAAGTAACAGCATCATTTCCTTGGCAAATTTAGACATTAGCATTTAGATGTATCTTATTCTTCACAAAATATTCCATCGCATGTGTGACTCATGACTAATATAATCAGTCATCTATTGATGGACACATAGTTTGGGTACTTTCATACATACTCTATCAAATAAATTGCTGGGTGAATGGGTATAAACATTTAAAACCATAGACACATTAAAAATCTTACCTTTAAAAATGACAGAATTTATACATTATAAACAGTAAGCAAAGTCTCTTTTCACACACTTTATCAAGAATGGGCATCATTAACCTTCATTCTTTGTCAATAGGATGTGTGAATAATTATTTCTAATGTCTTATATCTTAAGAATTAAATCGATGCAGAGAAAGCTTTCGACAAAATTCAACACCCATTTATGACAAAAGCCCTGCAGGAAGTAGGCATAGAGGGAACATTCCTCAACATAATGAAGGCCATATATGACAAACCCACAGCCAACAGTGTGCTCAATGGTGAAAAACTGAAACCATTTCCACTAAGATCATGAACAAGACAAAGGTGCCCACTTTCACCACTCTTATTCAACATAGTTTTGGAAGTTTTAGCCACAGCAATCAGAGAAGAAAAAGAAATAAAAGGAATCCAAATTGGAAAAGAAGAAGTAAAGCTGTCACTGTTTGCAGGTAACTATACATAGAGAATGCTAAGGATGCTACCAGAAAACTACTAGAGCTATGGTACAGTAGCAGGATACAAAATTAATGCACAGAAATCTCTGGCATTCCTATACACTAATGATGAAAAATCTGAAAGTGAAATCAAGAAAACACTCCCATTTACCATTGCAACAAAAAGAATAAACTATCTAGGTATAAACCTACCTAAGGAGACAAAAGACCTGTATGCAGAAAAGTATAAGACACTGATGAAAGAAATTAAAGATGATACAAAGAGGTCTCCATCTGATATACCATGTTCTTGGATTGGAAGAATCAACATTGTGAAAATGACTCTACTACCCAAAGCAATCTACAGATTCAATGCAATCCCTATCAAACTACCACTGGCATTTTTCACAGAACTAGAACAAAACATTTCACAATTTGTATGGAAACACAAAAGACCCCGAATAGCCAAAGCAATCTTGAGAATGAAAAACGGAGCTGGAGGAATCAGGCTACCTGACTTCAGACTATACTACAAAGCTACAGTAATCAAGACAGTATGGTACTGGCACAAAAACAGAAAGATAGATCAATGGAACAAGATAGAAAGCCCAGAGATAAACCCACGCACACATGGTCACCTTATCTTTGATAAAGGAGGCAGGAATGTACAGTGGAGAAAGGACAGCCTCTTCAATAAGTGGTGCTGGGAAATCTGGACAGGTACATGTCAAAGTATGAGATTAGATCACTCCCTAACACCATACACAGAAATAAGCTCAAAATAGATTAAAGACCTAAATGTAAGGCCAGACACTATCAAACTCTTAGAGGAAAACATAGGCACAACACTCTATGACATAAATCACAGCAAGATCCCTTTTGAGCCACCTCCTAGAGAAATGGAAATAAAAACAAAAATAAACAGATGGGACCTAATGAAACTTCAAAGCTTTGGCACAGCAAAGAAAACCATAAACAAGACCAAAAGACAACCCTCAGAATGGGAGAAAATATTTGCAAATGAAGCAACTGACAAAGGATTAATTTCCAAAATTTACAAGCAGCTCATGCAGCTCAATAACAAAAAAACAAACAACCCAATCCAAAAATGGGCAGAAAACCTAAATAGACATTTCTCCAAAGAAGATATACAGACTGCCAACAAACACATGAAAGAATGCTCAACATCATTAATCATTAGAGAAATGCAAGTCAAAACTACAATGAGATATCATCTCACACTGGTCAGAATCTACAAACAATGTTGGAGTCGGTGTGGAGAAAAGGGAACCCACTTGCACTGTTGGTGGGAATGTAAATTGATACAGCCACTATGGAGAACAGTATGGAGGTTCCTTAAAAAACTACAAATAGAACTACCATATGACACAGCAATCCCACTACTGGGCATATACCTTGAGAAAACCATAATTCAAAGAGTCATGTACCAAAATATTCATTGCAGCTCTATTTACAATAGCCAGGACATGGAAGCAACCTAAGTGTCCATCAACAGGTGAATGCATAAAGAAGATGTGGCACATATATACAATGAAATATTACTCAGCCATAAAAAGAAACGAAACTGAGTTATTTGTAGTGAGATGGATGTACCTAGAGTCTGTCATACAGAGTGAAGTAAGTCAGAAAGAGAAAAACAAATACCATACGCTAGCACATATATATGGAGTCTAAGAAAAAAAAAAAAGGTCATGAAGAACCTAGGGGCCAGACGGGAATAAAGACACAGACCTACTAGAGAATGGACTTGAGGATATGGGGAGGGGAAGGGTAAGCTGTGACAAAGTGAGAGAGTGGCATGGACATATATACACTACCAAACGTAAAATAGATAGGTGGTGGGAAGCAGCCGCATAGCACAGGGAGATCAGCTCGGTGCTCTGTGACCACCTAGAGGCGGGGTATAGGGAGGGTGGCAGGGAGGGCGATGCCAGAAGGAAGAGATATGGGAACATATGTATATGTATAACTGATTCACTTTGTTAAAAAACAGAAAGTAACACACCATTGTAAAGCAATTATACTCCAATAAAGACGTTAAAAAAAAAGAATTAAGAGGTTTATTAATTATGTATTCCTGTGTAACAAATAGTCCAAAAACTTTAGCAGCTTAGAACAACAGACATTTATTATCTCACAGTTTCTATGGAAACAGATATAGGAAAACAGGTGCAAGTTAGCTGGGAGTGTCAAAGCCTCAGGCTCCGGCTCTCAGGCAGGGTGCCATCAAAATATTGGCAGGGCCTACAGTCATCTCAAAGCTCAACTTGGGGAGAGTCCCCTTCCAAGATTGCTCATGCTGTTGCTGTCAGGTCTTGTTTCTTTGTCACATAGGGCTCTCCACTGGCTCCCTGAATGTCCTCATGACATGGCAGCAGTCTAAGGTGTCGAAGCCAGAGAAAGGAAGATACAGTCCTTTATTATCTAATCATGAACGTAACATCCATCATTTTTGCTTTTTCTATTTGTTGGAAACTGTCACCAGATCCAGACCACAGTTAAGAGAAGGATAATACACGAGGATAAGGATCATTAGGAGCCACCTCAGGAACTGTGTATCTATGAGGGATATAGAACAACTTTTTCTATGTATTTGACTTGGAGTGTGTGTCCCCTAAAAACTCTTGAAAATGTTTATATTTTCAAATTTATCTTTTATGTTGTCTGAAGTTATTACTGTACTCAGGTCTTCCCCATTCTTAGAGTACCTTCAAAAAATTAAACCCTAGGAAGATTTCTTATGCTATTTTTATGGATTATTTTTGTATTTAAGTATTTTAGCCATTTGAGCAATTTGGAAGTTACAAAGAATGAGATATGGATTTTGCTTTATTTTATCCAAATAGTGAGCTATTTGTCTCAAAAATATGTATTAAATAATTCAGCTTCCCTTTCCCTGATTTGAAATGCACAATGGCAGAATTTTACCCCATTCTACTCAAAATAAATAGATTGCTCCTCAAATCCTTGTGATTTCTTATAAAATTTTCTTTTATAATCTTGTGATTATAAAATAGGTATAACCTGTGAGAACAAAGCTTGTTCTGAAATAAATCATCTAACTCTTCATATCACAGAATCACTGTTGTAAATCTTAATATATATATATATGTGTGTGTGTGTGTGTGTGTGTATATATATAGTTTATGCCATCATGTATCATATGACTTAAACTCTTAAGGACTTAGTTATATGATCCATGTAGGTGTAAACTTTGTATCTACTAAATGAAGCAGTATTTTGAAACCATCAGCAATCACTTGATTTTGGGACTGTGAGTATATACTCCATAGTCAAAATTAGAAATTAATATTTTCTTATGACAATTAAAATTATGTGTGTAGATTCTTACTGCTACTCACTCAAGACCTAGGACTGCGGAGGAGCTGATCTATCGGGTTTTCTTGCTAGCTATCTGTTGCCAGTTACGTACTTAATAATTGAGAACATAATTCACTTCTTTCAGTTTCTCAAAATCCTCCTCTATACAACCTCCCTTTGAGCTGAAAACTTTCCATTCAGTAAAGTGGGTTACTTTCGTCTATAGGAACATGGTGGGTTAATGATGGCATAACAGCTCATAGTTTCTTGGAAAGTCTTGCATCTACTGCCACCCTCTGAAGCGGCAGGGTATGCAATACCTATTGTATTGTTCTCAGCTTCTTATGAAAATCTAAAACTTAAAGAGTTCTGTTTCTTATTCAGTTAAACTAGTTGTCTGTATGATTCTTATTGTTGTTATAGTTACCTTGTTATATTTACCTTGCTTTCTGGCTATCAATACTTATGTCATTTCATCTGACTATTACCTCCTTGAGATCATACTATATTTCATAAGTTTTGTATGCTCTGCAGGGCTTAACACAGTGCCTTGCACAAGATACATAATGAAAATATGTTTTGAATGAAGTAAATCATAATGCACTGGTTGGTGTATTTTGTCTGTGACTGAAAAGAAATTGTTTTATAGTAAGCATACATGATGTTTGGCTGATGCCATACATTTTCGCTTAATTCATTGTCTATTTTAACTGAAAATATTTTGTTAGAATATAAGGGAGTTTAAACTTTTATTTGGAAAGAGACATAATTTCTTTGTAGCTGAAAACTTCAAAGGTTTGCTAGTGGTAGATTATCCTTGCCCGATATAATTATCCTATGTAGTTAGAGACTATACTATAAGACATTACCATACAAAAGTTCCTTGACTGTAAGGCTGTTTTCTTTCTTCACACATTTTCTCTCCCATGAAGTAAGGTTGTGATACACATAAAGTTAATATTTGAGAAATGACTACATTGTAGAGCTTCATTGGTGGTGACATTGGTCAATCACATGAAACTTATTAGAATTCTAGATGAACTCAATGTCATCAAATTCCAGTTCAATCTAACACTGACTTCCAAAACTGTGCCCTTCTCTCAAATTTCATGACCACATCCATAGTGCTGCATTATAATATTTCAGCATGTGGACAAGTGCAGAAATCATGCATACAGTGCTCACTTGTTATAAAAATTCAGAAAATAAATCTAAATACCAATAAAAGGAGAAAATAAAATCAACTATAACTTGATCATTTAGAGATACATTTTAGTGTTTCCATCTAGATGTGTTTATTTGCATATAATATGAATCTGTCATATAGATATTCAGTTTTTCACTTAATGTGTCATGAACATTATTTTATGTCAACCATGTACCGTGAACATTGTGTACTAAATATGCTTTTTAGAAATCAAATTCAGTGGCTTCATTAGAGTGGAGAGTAGCATATTTATTTTACCAATCCCTGATTTTTGACAATTTAAGCTCTTTCCAAATATTTATTATTATAAAAATTCTCTCAATAAAAATTCATGTGCCTAGGTACTTACACACATACACTATTATGATATTCCTGATGTACAATATTGCTGTATTTCTTTCAATTACTGTATTTGTTTATATTAAACCCCACTTTTCCTGACTCTACCATTTCAGTCTCCACATATCATCAGAGTAATCATTTCACAGTGACATTTATACGCCAGGCCTCAGTTTAATAGACATTATCATAGGAATTCATCAAACTAGACACATAATGAAGAATCTTTAAAAATGTACTAGAAACAAATACAGACTAGGTGGAAGTCAATTTTATAAAATTACACAAAATTCTATCCCTATAATGGATAGAACACTATGGTATAAACAGAATTTAAATCAAAACTAATATTTCTGAATACTAGCTTGAAGAAAACATTACATATATTATACTTTTTAATTCTCAGAGACTAAATTTTATTTTCACTCACTCCTCACATTCAATTAAGCACAAAATCCTGTTCATTTTACCCGCATAACATCACTAGAGTATTCCCTTTCACTCCATTCCTTCTACCATATTTCCACTTCAGGGTTCTATCATCTCTCATTCAGAATATTAAAATATCTTCTGAGTGGAACTCCTTATCTCCTGTCTTGAGCACTCCTAACACATTCTCTACATTGAAGCTAGAAAAATCTTCCTAAAACTTTGTATGTTTTCATGTAATATTCCTCCTTAAAATTTGTCGGTAGCATCTTTTTACCTACAGGATGAAAGACATCATCTATCCTATGGCATCCATGTCCTTTCACAACCCAGGCTTTGATTACCCTGTCAGCCTCATTCCTCACGCCCATCTCAGATTCACTGCCCATGTGCCATCTCTGCCAAGTCACCTGCAGTTCCCTCAAAACCGTCAGCTCTTTCTCCTCTGAACACTTGCTTATTCCATGCTTTCTGACAGCATTTATTTACCTCAACATTTTGCCTGGGTAGCTCCTGATTATCACTTTGGCTAACCTTAGGTTTCTTCTCCACTAGGAAGCCTTGCATAATGATTTCTAGTTCAGATTTGTTATTTCCTTTAGAGAGTTCCATAATATTATCATGTCCAATCTCTCATAATACTTAGTAAAAGTGTTACAGTGATTTCACTTGAGGTCATGGACATACTGAATGATCAGGAATGAAGAAAGTACCAAACACTGAAAGATGTTTGAAAAGTACTCACAAAGGGAACATGCCAGATAAAGGCAGTATCTGCCTATATATTATAACCTGCCCTAAGCATTGCCGTGGTGACTAACATAACGGTGTAGGTGGGAGATTTTGAGGCTTTAGGACAAGTTAGTGGAATAAGAGTCAAGACAGGAAGAAATAGTAAACAATGTAAAACAAGGAGAATAAAGAAGTCATACAACTGTGAATTAAAGAATGAAGTAGGAACTAGAAGAAAACTCGAACAGATCCGCTTTGGTGAAAAACAGGCTTGTTTTTTTCTTTGCAAGATTATGTAATCTACACAGTGGCCTTTCATGCACCACTCTTGGGAAAATAAGCTACTTTTTCACATTTTAATGAATGGAGTCATTTGTTTTTCATACCTCTCCTATTCTGATCTTCCAAAGGTCATAGAGTCTTCATCAAATATTTTAAACTATAAATATCTAACAAATTAAAATAGAAATGTTATAGGAAATAAAAAATCTTTAATAGGAATCTTGCTTATACTAGCTAATGAAAGCAGCATACAGACTGAAGTATTACCAAACAATGAATCCCATCAAACTGCTAATGGAAAGCCTTATAGCAAAATAATAAAAATGGTTTTTGAATGTGGTGTATGGCTACCAGTGGCATCATGCTAATCAAAACTCATATATGCCCACAGCTCTCCACAATTTCGTACAAACTCTTACCTTAATTTTGTTTCTCAGTCTTCCCTTACATATTTGTTTTCACTTACATCTATTTACTCTCTCATGAGCAGAATCTGAGTTGTCCAGTATTGATGCCTTTGTTTACACAGTTGTTTCCGCATAGAGTGCTATCTTTATCTCTCTACACATCTCCAAATGGTACTTGTATTCAAGGTCTAATTTAAATCTTACTTCTTTCATAGATAATTTCTTGGCCAATGTCTATTGAAATGCTATCTCTTAGCTCTGAATTATATTAGGATTTATCTTTTCATTTAGTGTCCTGCATTAACGATAACCAAACAAAAATGAGATTAAGTCTTTCACATTACTTGTAAACTGAGTCTAAAGGCACACTAAATGGCTAATTTAAGAATATTTTAGCAATCATAGTATTATTATATTGCTTACCTAGATAATTCTGAAAAGAAAATCATTCATGGATGCACATATTCTGTTATATAGTTTTATAATGAACAAATTATTTTTAAAATATTCCCTTAAAGCAGTGAGCTGATTGCTCTGTGTGGAACAGATGCCCTGTCATTCCTTAGTCCATCTCTATTGAAATGAGTTTTTCCTACTCTAAACTATGGTGGACTTATCATCTCTTATTTACTCGTCTATATTAGCTATAACTGTGCAAACATGAGATTGTAAATTGAGTCTAAAGACATCTCCAAACAAATGGTTCAAAAATATTTTTTAGTAACAGTAGTATTATCAGAATAAGTATTACTTCTTGAAAAGATTCTATGAAAGGAATACCTTACAGCTTTATGCATTCTGTGAACATTCATGTCATTACTTGACTATTTTAAAGGAATTTTCCCAAAGCACTGTTATGTATACATTACCAAATTAAGTCTTATGTATCCCTGCTTGCTCCCTAGCCCTGCTGAGGCCCTCTGCCTCAGTGGGGAAGGTTCTTTCTCCATTTGAGTTCATGCAGCCAAAATAAAACCGAAGCTGAGATTGAAGCAGCTTTATTCAATGGTCAGAGAATGGAGAAGTAGAAACTTAGTTCATGAATCAACTTCTCACCTTAATGGTGAGAGGGATTTGCTTTTAAGGAATAAGGACGATGAGGGTAGGACTGAGACTAATGGTGGTGAGGCACGTGCATTGGTTTTCTGGGAAAGAAGCAGGGCTTCCCTGGAAATGGGGTACCACCCCTTTTCTGTCCTTTTTTGCTTTGTGACATCCGGTCATAGTTACCTGTAGGTGTGTCATATAGTATACTATATAGTAAAATCAGCATAAAATGAGACTCAGGGTCTGCTGGAGGTCAGATTCGTAGCCATTTTGGTTTCAGCTGATTCTAACCAGTTTTTTTTTTTTCTCTTCCTATAACTTCCTTTGTGTCCAGACCCTGTGACTTAAAGATATACGTTAGTTCCTGTTCAAAGGAGGGATTGGTGAGTTTTGAGCAAGGGTCTGGTGGCAACTCTGGTAATACATAGAGTAGAGGCTCTTTCTCTAAATATTAGCCAATTGACTGGTAAATTTAATAAGGGTAAGCACTTAATTGAAAGGTAAAGGACCACTTATGCCTCATCATGATAGAAGGGATTTGGGTGTAAAAAGTATTAAAACAAAGTTGTCCTTAGTACCCCTAGCAATTCACTGAATCCCAGACCTGAAAATGGTGGTTATTCTCCATTATGTGTGAAGTGTTCCAGTTGGTTTTACTGGAAGAAAGCTGAAAATTTAGAGTTTGCTCTAAACAATAAGCAAACAATAAGCAAAATAAACCAAAAAAATCTTAGTCATCTATGTTTTGAATAGGTAATATACTTATATGTTTCAAAATTCAAGAATTACAAGAATGCATAAAGAGTTTCTCTTCTTCTCCCTGCTCTTCAGCCACTTAATATCCCAACTGTGAGGCACCCAATTATACCAGTTTGTGAGACCTGTTTTAATTAAATTTATATTTCCTAAGCTGAAACAGGTCTGTATTTGCCTCATGAAATGTAGGTCAACAAGACAGTTATTGAGTAGCACCTTTGCCGGGAAGGTTCCTGGATACTCTGAGAAAGAATTATAGAGAGGGCATGCTAGGGGATATCTTAGTGATACTTAATATACGAATTCCTCCTCCCATTAAGAGTATGATGCATTCTTCCTTCTCTTGTGATCCTATTATGTGTTGGCCACTTTACTACAGTTGGTTTCATTATCCCTACTTTATATATGAGAACACTAAGGCTCACATAAATTAATAGTTTCTAATGGTCATGCCAACAAGAAGTGGCAGATTTGGAGTCAGATTTGAATTGCAATTGTGGGACTCTAAAGCCTTTGTTTTTTCCACTCACTGCTTAATCAGAGAAGGAAAATTCTTGAAGTCAGATTTCAGGAAGAATGAATGGGAAAACAGAGAAAGCCAAAACAGTTTAAAAATAGGTTTTTATATTAAAAAAATTAAAATGTAAAACAGCTTTTATAGACATATTACCAAAATTACCCATAGCAAATTTCAGTTACAAAACAGTTACACTGTTTACACAAGGTATTTGAACAACCTATCAGACTCACCTACTCATAAGGCGTTGGGAGATTGTTGGGGAAGGTCCTCTCATGGGCAGAAGTCAGGTTACAGAGAATAATTCACCAATCACTAAAATAAGAACATGTTACAGCACATAAACTTATTTTTCTTTTGTGATCTCAAAGAACAATGCAAACATTATCCACACCAGAGCCCAAGAAGTACATGTATCTGTTATTCCCACTTCATAAGTGAGGACATAAGACACCCTGTGAGTCAACTGCATAGCCCAGTCCTATGCTCAGACTACATAAATACCGCTAATGTTAACATTCTAGGAAACAAGTGGAAGAAAAAATGTGATGCAGTTATGCCAGAGTGTTGCACTGGTCCTTATGGCATCTTTGACGGCAGAATTAATTTCCTACCCGATTTAGTGAAGAATTTTAGATTATGAAATTGTTAATGAGCACGAGAGGGAACTCCCTTCATTTCTTGGCCCCAAATGGCACAAAACTTAGATAAATTAAAATCTTGAGAAGCAGCATCCAAAATGGGAGGATCAATCTCCTTTAAAATACCTAAGGAGTCCATCAGTGCTAGATTTCCATATATTTTAATAGTTGATTCTAAAATACATCTACCCTCTCTAATCAACCACCACCCTTCAAAGTTGACTACATACACATAATTTCCCAGTAATTGCTTCACAGAATTCAAGACCCAGGGTAAATATACCCTGTATATCACTAAATCAGGATTATGGTACACAAAAAGCGGGAACAATTTCTAGAGGTGTCTCAAAGTTACTGTGAGATCTAGCCCATCCAAGCCTGATCGCAAGAGAGCAAGTAAAAGCCACAGGCAGATGAAAGTCAATACCATTAGCAGGGCTGAAGCTGAGGAATTTATCTGCTGTTGGATACTGACAGCCTCTGGCTAATCAGGCATCTAGCATGATGTATTTTCACTTTAGATAGGGGGGACGAGAGGAGAATGTTGCAATCATGGATGTTAACTCACTTAAGAATTGAATGCAGGGCCTAGTTAAATTCCTATTGGAAGGAAAATACACAAGGCTAGTGACTAGACTCACTGATTAATATATATGGTTGAAAGGTTTTTCTGGAAACAGGAACTAATCTAGCCTTCCCTTGAAATCTGGACATTGCACTAAACTTGTTCCAGGATGGGAGAGACATTCAAAAGTTTTGGTCATTTAACAGCTTTCTGATTTCCGTTTATTGTTAGCAAAAATAATACAAGTTTCCTCTAGAGACAGGTTTCCTTCCCTGTGACGGTAAGAGGAGAAACTAAATTGAGTTTGATATCTAAACTTTCATGTCTACATGTGTAAACCAAAAACAACAAAAAGCCCAAACCAAAACGTCCCAGACTCTACAGCAGTGCTGTTCAATAAAAATATAATGTGAACCACATATACAATTTGAAATTTTCTAATAGCCACTTAAAAAGAAAAGTAATAGCCACCTGTGGCTATGAGCTACCTATTGGGCA
Organism: Delphinapterus leucas; assembly: GCF_059928025.1. Classification (NCBI taxonomy): domain Eukaryota; kingdom Metazoa; phylum Chordata; class Mammalia; order Artiodactyla; family Monodontidae; genus Delphinapterus; species Delphinapterus leucas. Next base: position 52,456,263 of record NC_143145.1, read on the forward strand.
GTGCAGCCCTAGAATTCGACTTCAAAAAAAAAAGGGAAAAACAAAGCAAACAGAACCCAATTTCAATAAAGAGGACGTTTAGAGTTGGGCTGTGATTGCTGATTTTTGATGTCTGGAGAAAGGAGGCCCAGGAGTAAGAAAAAAAAGAGAGGGCAGTGAAAAGAAGCGTGATTGCTGCATCTCCAGAGAAGCCTGCTCTCCCCACCATGTTAGCCCAAGCGTTGAACGGCTGCCTAGAGGTGACGAGGTGTGCGGCCGATCCCAAAGGGTCACCGTCGCTTGGGCTTCAAAGCCCGCTTGCCCGGGATTAGAGCCAGTGGGGTGGGGAACGCAGATTTCGGGGCTCCGAGGTGGAGCCGCCAGGGCGCCCTACCTGTCGAGCAGCGGGGTGTGAATGTGCAGGTGTTTCACGGCCACCTGAACGCGCCAGTCTGCGTGGCGGGCAGAAGACACGGTGCCGGACGCGCCGCGGCTCAGGTAGCGCAAGTCGGCGAGCTTCTGGTACGGGTGCAGATGGCCTCCTCGTTCATGGTAGCGGGTAGCGGGCACTCAGGCAGTCGGTCGATTCCGGAAGTGCCCGCCTCTCCCCCGGCTCCACCCCCTGCGCGAGCCGGGTCGGCAGGCCCTACAGCCTGCCGGACATGAGGTCACGAGGCCGTCCATTCTCCGCGCAGCCCACGCCAAGCCGCTGCTTATCCGGAGCCGGAGCGGACTCTTCTCTTCTAGAGACTGGTCAACTCTGCGGCGGCGGGGCGCACAGGGGAGGAGCTTCCTCTCTCCGACCTGGCCCTCCCAGGCGCTGCCAGCCACCCGAGCCCGCCTTTCGGAGCTCCTCCCTCCCCAGACTTCTCAGGCGACGTCAGCGGCGGATGCCGAGGCGGGGATGAGAGCCACTGGCCCGCGATCCTCCCAGCAAGGCTCCGGCCTCGCCCTGAGGCCCGAGATCTCCGCCTTGTGGCGCCCAGACGACGTGTGCCACACCGGCGGGGCTCGGGCGGGGGCTTGGGAGTGGGGAAGTGAGGCAGGGGCGCTCAATTTGTCTTCTCTCCACTCAACCCACTAGGTTGGAAAGGTTTTCTTTTGGGGAAATTTCCTCTTCGCAGCTTCACACCCAGTCAGCGGACCCTCCCACCCAGGAGGAATCGCCTCTGGTCCCATTGGCGAGTCTTCTGGGAGTCGCCAAACACCAGACAGATGTAGTGGGGTGGGTGTGGCAGCTGCTGTTTCCTGACTCCAAGCCTGCGCGGAAAGCCCTTTGAGGACGTGCAGTGGTAACTTACTAGGGCTCCGCACTTCTCAGCCCGGTGAGTCAGGTAGGGTTGTAGATTCACTTGCTTATCTGGACTCCAATCTAACCTCACTTCCAACTACTTTAGTCGTGTGGGGGTGGCTGATAAGCCCTGTCAGAGTTTAATCCTGTCTAAACCTTCAGATGTTTAGTTCCTGTTGGGTGCTTCTCTACTAGGGACCTATTTTTCTGACTTTTTTTTTTTCTCTCCTGACGTCCATAATTACAGACAGAGATTGAAAAGTAACCTTGAGAGAGTCCCTCCCTTGATTCCAGGTAAGACTGCAAACATTACTTTCTTATAGATCTGGGAAGAATGCGGTGTTTAATGCCAATCAAAAAAGACTGCAAAGATCTTTTTACCTTAAACAGACACTTTTCTACACCAGAAATGATCATTTTGCAAAGTGTGGTGCAAATATTATACAGAATACCAAGTCCATGCTAGGCATTTAATGAATTCTAAAGCAAAAGTAATAGGGAATGCCTGACCTCAATCAGGGATTTCTGCCTACAGAAAATCAGTGCTTCCTGTATTTTTGTATTGCCTGAAATGAGAGTAGCAGTGTTACATTTTACAATAAATGGAAGCTGTAATGAAAGAGTGTGTTTTAAAATTTGATAATTTAAAATAAAATACTTAGCTTTAAAGATATGGTCTGATAATCTGTGGTTCATTCCTTAATAAGCTTTTTGCTACAAAAAGTGCTCAGAAAACTTTTCCCATTCATTCATTCATCCAGTCAGTTTACAAACTAAGAATTCTAGAGAAAGAGAACAAAAATTAAGAAGGGAGGAAATGATCAAAATAATAATTCAAGAATTTCTTCCAGGACCAAAAGACAAAGATCTTCATATTTAGAGGACCCACCAGCTACCCACAGTGAATGAAGAAGGACCTATGTTAAAGCAGACCATTAAAAAGATCAGAACACGAAGAATAAAGAGAGGATTCTAAAAGTTTTTAGAGGGAAGAAGCAGGAATAAACGGATGGGAATTAGAATGGCATTGGGTTTCTCAACAATAACACTTTTATGCTAAAACACTACAGTGAAATTTCAAGTTTTATAAGACAATAACTTCCAACCTAGAATCCTGTAGTCAAACTATCCATCAAGTGTAAGAGTAGAATAAAAACATTTTCACATATACAAGGATGAAAACATTTATTTTCCATCCATCCATCCACCTTTTTTTTTCTTTCTTTTTTTTTAGGGCAAGTTACTAGAGGTTGTGCTCCAACAAAACATGAGAGCAAGACAAGAAAGAGAAAGACATGGGATCCAGAAAAAAGGACCAGGAGAATGTGAAGGGAAATGCCAGGGTGAAAGATATGTGGCAGAATTAGAGAGCAGTCGTTTTCACCGGAGAAGGAAGATGGCAGACTCCAAGAAGAAAGACTGGTTAGTGTAATTGAATTTATTTAGATTACTAATTTTGAGTATTTGGGTAGTTATATTGATAGACGTTTGATAGATCTAATGTAATACATGATAAAATTCGAGAGAGAACTTAAAAAATATAAGCAAGTAAAAAATGGAAGCAATTATTAATTCCATGAAAACTAAAAATTAGACAAGAATGGAAACAACGTTTCTCCAACTGTTGTGTGGTGAAAATTCTAGGACTTTTTAGAGCTTCTGAAATACTCGTGTATTATAAACCTCGAAGGAGAGAACATGCAGCATAGAGCACTCTGAAATTTATGTATATTTTTAATCACATTACTTTAAAATTTTTAAAAATTAGTATTCACATGGTTCAAAATTTAAAAGTGTAACAGACAGATAATTCAATAGAAAATTAGGCAAAAGACCTAGATACTTCACACAGGGTATATCTAAATAGCAAATAGTAAGTGAATGGGAAAAGGTGCTCGACATCATCGGTCATTAAAGAACTGCAAGTTAAAACCACAGTGCAATATCACTACACAAATACAAGAATAACTAAAATTAAAAGGACAGAATATAGCAAGTGTGGGTGAGGTTTTGTAACAGTTGGAGCTCTTGTACATTGCTGGTGGGAGTGTCAATTGGTACAATCAATTTTGCAAACTGTATGGCAGTACTATTAAAATTGCAGTTATGAGGATCCTCAGCAATTCCTTGCCTAGGTATATGGACATTTAGTTCTTTAATCCATTTTGAGCTTATTTTTGTGTATGCTGTTAGGGAGTGATCTAATCTCATACTTTGACATGTACCTGTCCAGTTTTCCCAGCACAATTTATTGAAGAGGCTGTCCTTTCTCCACTGTACATTCCTGCCTCCTTTATCAAAGATAAGGTGTCAATATGTGCGTAGGTTTATCTCTGGGCTTTCTATCCTGTTCCATTGATCTATCTCTCTGTTTTTGTGCCAGTACCATACTGTCTTGATTACTGTAGCTTTGTAGTAGAGTCTGAACTCAGGTAGCCTGATTCCTCCAGCTCCGTGTTTCGTTCTCAAGATAGCTTTGGCTATTTGGGGTCTTTTGTGTTTCCATACAAATTGTGAAATTTTTACTTCTAGTTCTGTGAAAAATGCCAGTGATAGTTTGATAGGGATTTCACTGAATCTGTAGATTGCTTTGGGTAGTAGAGTCATTTTCACAATGTTGATTCTTCCAATCCAAGAACATGGTATATCTCTCCATATATTTGTATCATCTGTAATTTCTTACATCAGTGTCTTATAATTTTCTTCATATAGGTCTTTTGCCTCCTTAGGTAGTTTTATTCGTAGATATTTTATTCTTTTTGTTGCAATGGTAAATGGGAGTGTTTTCTTGATTTCACTTTCAGATTTTTCATCATTAGTGTATAGGAATGCAAGAGATTTCTGTGCATTAATTTTGTATCCTGCAACTTTACCAAATTCATTGATTACTTCTAGTAGTTTTCTGGTAGCATCTTTAGGATTCTCTATGTATAGTATCATGTCATCTGCAAACAGTGACAGCTTTACTTCCTGTTTTCCGATTTGGATTCCTTTTATTTCCTTTTCTTCTCTGATTGCTGTGGCTAAAACTTCCAAAATGATGTTGAATAAGAGTGGTGGGAGTGGGCAACCTTGTCTTTTTCCTGATCTTAGTGGAAATTCTTTCAGTTTTTCACCATTGAGGATGGTGTTGGCTGTGGGTTTGTCATATATGGCCTTTATTATGTTGAGGAAAGTTCCCTCTATGCCTATTTTCTGCAGCGTTTTTATAATAAATGGGTGTTGAATTTTGTCGAAAGCTTTCTCTGCATCTATTGAGATGACCATATGGTTTGTCTCCTTCAGTCTGTTAATATGGTGTATCACATTGATTGATTTGCGTATATTGAAGAATCCTTGCATTCCTGGAATAAACCCCACTTGATCATGGTGTATGATCCTTTGAATGTGCTGTTGGATTCTGTTTGCTAGTATTTTGTTCAGGATTTTTGCATCTATGTTCATCAGTTATATTGGCCTGTAGTTTCCTTTCTTTGTGACATCCTTGTCTGGTTTTGGTATCAGGGTGATGGTGGCCTCGTAGAATGAGTTTGGGAGTGTTCCTCCCTCTGCTATATTTTGGAAGAGTTTGAGAAGTATAGGTGTTAGCTCTTCTCTAAACGTTTGATAGAATTCGCCTGTGAAGCCATCTGGTCCTGGGTTTTTCATTGTTGGAAGATTTTTAATCACAGTTTCAATTTCAGTGCTTGTGATTGGTCTGTTCATATTTTCTGTTTTTTCCTGATTCAGTCTTGGCACCTTGTGCATTTCTAAGAATTTGTCCACTTCTTCCATGTTGTCCATTTTATTGGCATAGAGTTGCTTGTAGTAATCTCTCATGATCTTTTGTATTTCTGCAGTGTCAGTTGTTACTTCTCCTTTTTCATTTCTGATTCTATTGATTTGACTCTTCTCCCTTTTTTTCTTGATGAATCTGGCTAATGGTTTATCAATTTTGTTTATCTGCTCAGAGAACCAGCTTTTAGTTTTATTGACCTTTGCTATCGTTTCCTTGATTTCTTTTTCATTTATTTCTGATCTGATCTTTATGATTTCTATCCTTCTGCTAACTTTGGGCTTTTTTTCTTCTTCTTTCTCTAATTGCTTTAGATGCAAATTTAGGTTGTTTATTCGAGATGTTTCCTGTTTCTTAAGGCAGGATTGTATTGCTATAAACTTCCCTCTTAGAAGCGCTTTTGCTGCATCCCATAAGTTTTGGGTCGTCGTGTCTCGATTGTCATTTGCTTCTAGGTAGTTTTTGATTTCCTCTTTGATTTCTTCAGTGATCACTTCGTTATTAAGTAGTGTATTGTTTAGCCTCCACGTGATTGTAGTTTTTGCAGATCTTTTCCTGTAATTGATGTCTAGTCTCATAGCGTTTTGGTCGGAAAAGGTACTTGATACAATTTCAATTTCCTTAAATTTACCAAGGCTTGATTTGTGACCCAAGATATGATCTATCCTGGAGAATGTTCCACGAGCACTTGAGAAAAATGTGTATTCTGTTGTTTTTGGATTGAATGTCCTATAAATATCAATTAAGTCCATCTTGTTTAACGTATCATTTAAAGCTTGTGTTTCCTTATTTATTTTCATTTTGGATGATCTGTCCATTGGTGAAAGTGGGGTGTTAAAGTCCCCTACTATGAATGTGTTACTGTCGATTTCTCCTTTTATGGCTATTAGTATTTGCCTTGTGTATTGAGGTGCTCCTATGTTGGGTGCATAAATATTTACAATTGTTATATCTTCTTCTTGGATCGATCCCTTGATCATTATGTAGTGTCCTTTGTCTCTTCTAATAGTCTTTATTTTAAAGTCTATTTTGACTGATATGAGAATTGCTACTCCAGCTTTCTTTTGGTTTCCATTTGCATGGAATATCTTTTTCCATCCCCTTACTTTTAGTCTGTATGTGTCTCTAGGTCTGAAGTGGGTCTCTTGTAGACAGCATCTATATGGGTCTTGTTTTTGTATCCATTCAGCCAATCTGTGTCTTTTGGTGGGAGCATTTAGTGTATTTACATTTAAGGTAATTTTCTATATGTATGTCCCTATTCCCATTTTCTTAATTGTTTTGGGTTCGTTATTGTAGGTCTTTTCCTTCTCTTGGGTTTCTTTCCTAGAGAAGTTCCTTTAGCCTTTGTTGTAAAGCTGGTTTGGTGGTGCTGAGCTCTCTCAGCTTTTGCTTGTCTCTAAAGCTTTTAATTGCTCCATCAAATCTGAATGAGATCCTTGCTGGGTAGAGTAATCTTGGTTATAGGTTCTTCTCCTTCATCACTTGAAATATGTCCTGCCAGTCCCTTCTGGCTTGCAGAGTTTCTGCTGAAAGATCAGCTTTTAACCTTATGGGGATTCCCTTGTGTGTTATTTGTTGTTTTTCCCTTGCTGCTTTTAATATGTTTTCTTTGAATTTAATTTTTGACAGTTTCATTAATATGTGTCTTGGCGTATTTCTCCTTGGATTTATCCTGTATGAGACTCTGTGCTTCCTGGAGTTGATTAACTATTTCCTTTCCCATATTAGGGAAGTTTTCAACTATCATCTCTTCAAATATTTTCTCAGTCCCTTTGTTTTTCTCTTCTTCTTCTGGAACCCCTATAATTTGAAAGTTGGTGCGTCTAATGCTGTCCCAGATGCCTCTGAGTCTGTCCTCAGTTCTTTTCATTCTTTTTTCTTTATTCTGCTCTGCAGTAGTTATTTCCACTATTTTATCTTCCACGTCACTTATCCGTTCTTCTGCCTGTTATTCTGCTATTAATCCCATCTAGAGTATTTTTATTTTCATTTCTTGCATTGTTCATCATTGTTTGTTTCATCTTTAGTTCTTTTAGGTCCTTGTTAAATGTTTCTTGCATTTTGTCTATTCTATTTCCAAGATATTGGATCCTCTCTACTATCATTATTCTGAATTCTCTTTCAGGTAGACTGCCTATTTCCTCTTCATTTGTTAGGTCTGGTGTGTTTTTATCTTGCTCCTTCATCTGATGTGTGTTTTTCTGTCTTCTCATTTTGCTTCTCTTACTGTGTTTTGGGTCTCCTTTTTGCAGGCTGCACGTTCGTAGTTCCCTTTGTTTTTGGTGTCTGTCCCCAGTGGCGAAAGTTGTTTCCGTGGGTTGTGTAGGCTTCCAGGTGGAGGGCAGTAGTGCCTGTGTTCTGGTGGATGAGGCTGGATCTTGTCTTTCTGGTGGGCAGGTCCACGTCTGTTGGTGTGTTTTGGGGTGTCTGTGGACTTATTATGATTTTCGGCAGCCTCTCTGCTAATGGGTGGGGTTGTGTTCCTGTCTTGCTAGTTGTTTGCCATAGGGTGTCCAGCACTGTAGCTTGCTGGTCGTTGAGTGATTCTGCGTGCTGTTGTTGAGATGGAGATCTCTGGGAGATTTTCGCCATTTGATATTACGTGGAGCTGGGAGGTCTCTTGTGGACCAGTGTCCTGCAGTTGACTCTCCCACCTCAGAGGCACAGCACTGCCTCCTGGCTGCAGCACCAAGAGCCTTTCATCCACACGTCTAGGTACGTGGGGACTTTCTTCCCTTTTGGGAGGTCTGAGGTCTTCTGCCAGAGTTCAGTAGGTGTTATGTAGGAGTTGTTCCTCATGTAGATGTATTTCTGGTGTATCTCCGGGCGGCGGGCGCAGGTGCCCATTTGCGGGCTTCTCTGGGCTCCCGGCTCCCGGCGGCGGGGAGCGGCGAAGGAACCAGGAGGGCTGGCGGGCGGTCTGGGCATGTGGCGGCAGTGCAAGAACGGCCCATGGCCCTCACTCACCGCTCCAGTGCAGCCACGACACGGGCCCACACCCACCACCCTCGGGTTCCGCCACAGCCGCTGGACACGTCGCGGACCCGCACGGCTAAGCGGAGCTGGGCTCAGGCGTCAGCCCTCCCGCTGCAACTAACTCCCCAGAAGTATTGCTTGGTGTGCATTTCCAGGCTCTGCCTTCTTTCTCATCTCTTGGTGGCAGGTTGAGGAAGAGGAGAAAAGGTTAAAAGTTTTTCATAAACCGGCAGAATAAGCTTATAACATCCTCTCACTATCTCTGCATAGGTTCTAGTCTCTGCAGCACTACATAAGCTTTGCCCGAAGTAATGAACAGTTAAAAGTCAAGTGTAGTACTTCACCAAACAACTTAAAAATGCTTGTGCACTGTAAAGGATTACGTTGCAGAGAGCACACATGGACCCAGAGCAACTTTTGCCAAAAGAGAATATTGTGCTAAATGTACAGCCATAGCTCTTTTCCATATGAAGAAACAGTCAGAAGGATAAAAGAACTTGGTCAAAATCACACAAGTAAGTAAGACAGAATCTGGTCTGTCTGTCGTAAGGGTTGTGTTCTTTAACCAGCAGGCTAGCTTTTCTCAAATCTGATTCATGCATAGAATAACTAAACACCTCTGTTTGCCTTGAATATTCCCTGTTTATACGTAGGGCTGCTGCAGTTTCTCATATTGCCCGCTTTGACTCCCAAAAGCAACCGAGAACACACAATAATTTGGTCATTCTATCCATGGACCACTGTGGTGGGACTGCCCAGGAAGCTTATTAAAAGTGCAGCTTCCTGAGCCCTACTGCACATCTAGATAAGTTTTCTTAGGGTTGGCTCAAGAATCCAGGTACAAGTCTTTTTAAGTGCTTTTGTGTAACCCCCCAGGTGAGTCTCTCGCTCTCGTAGTTAATAAACCATTTATTCTGCCTCCCCCAGATGCCCAGCCAGGTCCTATTAAGGTAGAAGTTCCCCCACCACATCAGAGGGATGCTCCCAGCCAAGTAATCTCTGGAGCCTTGGAGAATCTGAATGGTCTCATGCTGGCCCACCTGCCATGACAAAGCTCCTCCAGAGCATTCCCCTTCACATTTTGCATTCTACCACTCCCAAAGGCAGTCTGCTCCAATGGGGCCTGACTTCGTGTGTCCTAACGTGCACCCGCTGATTCAAGCAGTTTAGGAATAGAAGGTGCTGTGGTTTTCAACCAGGGTGGTCCAACCTCTAAAATGGTAGTCGAAGCAGTCTCTACCTCCCGGGCACATCGCCTCTGCAACAGCCCCAGTAAACGAATGTCCCATCTTTGCTTTTTCGAGGTCGGCAACAGGGAGTCCCCTCCTAAAGAAGGTTGTCTCTCATTGCCACACTATCAAAGCCTGCCGCAAATGTTCCTTCCCGTAGGCTTGATCAGGCTAAGGGCAGAGTTGTCTCTTTCCTTCTCTGAGTCGGACCAAATCGTCTTAGAAACACCTCTTCACACTGTTGACCATGTTTTTCATGGGAGCTGCTGCTGAGTCTTTCTCTCATCCTTTCATGGTGGAGAGAAAGAGGATTCTAATGAGCTTTACTTCTAGGGGAGAGGGGAGTGTAATGATTATGTTGTCATTTTCTATTGTGTCCTTTTGTCATGAATTTGTTTTCAATTTCATGTTAAAATGGGCCCACCATTACAACTTTGTGAGGTCATTCAGCACCCTCCTTTTGCACCTTTATCATCTCTCTCAGTATCACTTGGAAATATTTGAATTGGCATGAGCTTGTCCTCACATTCCTATTAGCTGTAAATCTGGAGCCCCGACATGAACCTAACCATTGAGCAGAACACCTCTCCACTACCTGTGTCACACTGGGTAGGCCCCTTAACCTCTTGGTTTTTTTAAGTCCTCAGTGGTAAAAATGTGAGGGTGCTATGAATTTATATTTGGGGCACGACAAGGTCGAGAAGAATGTGTCTTTTCGTTTATTCTTCCAAAGTGGAATGTCTTCCCTCTCTTCCGCATGGGTCCAAATCTCACTTGTCCTTCAGGCCGCCTGCCAAGGAGCCTTCCCTGATTCCCCAGGCCACACAAATCTCTGCCTCTTAGGGTCAGTGCCATACAACCTAGCTGTCTCTTACGTTAATCTTGCCTCTCAAGCCAAACTCAGAATATGTGTCTCTCTTGCCCTCCTGTGGTCCCTGCGTCTGTGCCAGCCCACCGGCACGCCCCACGTGGGGTGTCTACTAGACTAGGGCATGGGTGGGGAGGCCCAGGGGTGAGGGGCGAGGCAGAGTACCTTTGCCTCTACCCTGTTCTCCTCCACAAGACTGCCCCTCCTCCTCAAGCCTGCCCCTCAAGTCAAAGGTTCCATATATGACGTCAGTGGGTAGTGATGCCCTCACAGGCGTTCTCAGAGTTTCCATGGCAGCGTAACTGTGCAAACGTGCTGCACTCAGAGAAACTTCTCTACCAGTTGTCCACCAGATACCAATCTTTTTGGCTTTCTGTGTGAGAATGTGTGACCGGATAGTGTACATGTACTCTAACCTGTGCTCTGTTCCGTGGGTGGGCAGTGCAGCAGGTACACCCAGACAGGGCAACTCTATAGGAGGTGTGATACACACACAACCTCACCTGGCTGGCACATGTTCCTGTGGGGGTTGCCAACTACGTACAGCTGAGCACTTTCCCAGATGTAAGTAATACCAGTGAGCTGGGACGCCTTCAGGGACGCACAGTTCTCACTGCTGAGCACAAGTGAAAGGTCATCCCTGGACAAGTGTGCAGGACGGTTCTGAGCTTTATAAATGTAGCCTTACCCTTTGGGCTACAGGATGCTTCCATTCAGACCCTTTCCTGATTGGCCTCTTAACAGAAGACAAGTGCATTTTTGTTGGCAAATTGCAAATGGAGTGGTTTGAGGAACAGGGCCACACTTGAACCGCACCTTCAAACCCAGACACCACTGGGCTATCATGTAGACATCTATATCGGTCCCCTCAGACACATCCCTTACTGAGTTGCTGAGTACTAGGGGAGAGGGTGTTGCCGTATTGATGGGAAGACCGTAAGAACGAAGGCGGGGTGATGAAGTGCTAACGGGACTGGAGGGCTGAGGAGATGGTGTTCCAGGAGGCTGTGTTGATGTGAGCCTAGACTTGGTACCCAGAACCCGGTTCTGAGTCTCTTGATCATTCTGCCTCAGGATTTGGCCTTGTTCTAATCCACGTAAAAGTATCAGAGGGGGCTTCCCTGGTGGCGCAGTGGTTGAGAGTCCGCCTGCCGATGCAGGTTTGTGCCCTGGTCTGGGAAGATCCCATATGCCGTGGAGCGGCTGGGCCCGTGAGCCATGACCGCTGAGCCTGCGTGTCCGGAACCTGTGCTCTGCAACGGGAGAGGCCACAACAGTGAGAGGCCCGCGTACCACAAAAAAAAAAAAAAAAAATTATCAGAGGGCTGGATTTCAGTGTGGTTGAAACAGGCAGGATAAGTGGGGCCCAAGAGGGGTTGCCAAGGTGGGCGGGGCTCTTAACCAATTTATATTAGATTATGTTTTTCAAAACTTGAAAGACATTTCCATGAAAGCCTCAGAAGTGACAGACTGCATGAAATGTTTTCTCTGTTGTGGAAGGCAGAGATGGAGAGAATCACGACTGCAATTACTTTCGGGCTCTACTGTTTTCCCTGGAAACGGTGAAGAGACTTCCTCATCCGCTGCAGCCGTAGGCTCTAGGGAGGGCTCTTGCAGCCACGGTCCCTTCCTTAGGGACTCATAGAGGTGATGGGCCAAGGCTGTGTTTTGGACGTCAAGTAGATTAAAGGTCTTCAGCTAGAAACTGGGAGAGACTTGAGAGAGGGAAATTCTGGCAGGAGACTGTGCACAGCAGAAGTGACTGATCAGTTCTGATTTTCTTTGCAGCAGCAGTGGCTCCCGCTTCTCGTCCTACACCTGGTCACTACCATGTCCTGTACCGCGGGTGTGAAGAAACGCAGTTGGGCTGGCATGGGGAGACATACTGCCTGGTTGGTGGCTACCGGGCCCACGGGGATGTTCCTTTCGCCAACCCAGCAAAGGTGGAAGCAGAGACGCCAGTCTCCAGAGGTTGTCCCAAGAGAAAGCATACTCCGGAAAAGTCGGACAAAGACCTGGGTTGCTCCAGAACCAAAATCCAGTGATTGCAGCCTTCAAACAGCTCAGGAATAAAAGGTGCTTTGATTCTAAAGCAGGGTGGCCCAACCTCTGGTCACATCCCCTCTGCAACAACCCCAGTGAACGAATGTCCCATCTTTGCTTTTTCAAGGTCGGCAACAGGGAGTCCCCTCCTAAAGAAGGTTCTCTCTCATTGCGACACTATGAAAGGCTGCCCCAAATGTGGTTCCTTCCTGTGGGTCTGATCAGGCTAAGGGCAGAGTTGTCTCTTTCCTTCTCTGAGTCGGACCAAATCGTCTCAGTAACACCTCTTCACACTGTTGACCAGGTTTTTCACGGGGTCGGAGCTGAGCGTTTATCTCATCATATCATGGTGTAGAGACAGAGAATTCTAATGATCTTTAGTTTTAGGGGAGAGGGGTGTGTAATTATCATGTTGTCATTTTGTATTATGTCTTTTTTACATGAATGTGTCTTCAATTTGATGTTAAAATGGGCCCACCATTCCCTCTTTGTGTGGTGATTCAGCAACCCCATTTTGCACCTTTAACAGCTCTCTCATTATCACTTGGGCATGTTTGAAATGGCATGAGCTTGTCATCACATTCCTATCAAGTGTATATCGGGAGCCCCGTCGTGAACCTAACCGTTGAGCGGAACACCTCTCCTATACCCGTGTTACACTGGGTAGGCCCCTTGACCTCTTGTATTTTTTAAGTGCTCAGTTGTAAAAATGTGCGGGTGCTACGAATTTATATTTGGGGCAGGACAAGGTCGAGAAGTGTGTCTTTGGTTTTATTCTTCCAAACAGGAATGTCTTCCGTCTCTTCCCCGTGGGTCCAAATCTCACATGTCCTTCAGGCCCACTGCCAAGGAGCCTTCCCTGATTCCCCAGGCCACACAAAGCTCTGTCTCTTAGGGTCAGTGCCATACAAGCAAGCTGTCTCTTAACGTTAATCTTGCCTCTCAAGCCAATCTCAGAATGTGGGTCTCTCTTGCACTCCTGTGTCCCCTGGGGCTGGGACAGCCCACCGGCATGCCCGATGTGGGCTGTCTGCTAGACTAGGGCATGGGTGGGAAGGTCCACTGCTGAGGGGGCAGGCAGAGTACCTCTGCCTCCACCCTTCTCTCCTCCACAAGACTGCCCCTCCTCCTGAAGCCTGCCCCTCAAGTCACAGTTTCCTCATATGACCTCCCTGGATAGTGATGCCCTCACAGGCCTTCTTACAGTTTCCTTGGCAGAGTAACTATGCAAACTTGCTGCCCTCAGAGAAACTTCCCTATGCTGGAGGGAACTTCTTTCCTTGGAGAAAGTTCTCCACCAGATACAAATCTCTTTGGTTGTCTGAGAGAGAATGTCTGACCATATCTTCTATATTCACTCAGACCTGTCCTCTGTTCCCTGGGAGGGCAGTGCAACAGGTACACCGAGTCCGGCCATCTGTACAAGAGGCATGGTGTACACACAAACTACCCTGGCTGCCACATTTTCCTGTGGGGCTTGCCCACCACATATACCAAAGCCGTTTCCCAGCTGTAAGTAATAGCAGTGACCAGGGACACCTTCAGAGACCCACAGTGCTCACTGCTGAGGAGAAGTGAAAGGTCATCCCAGGACAAATGTGCTGGAAGTTTCTGATTTTTATAATTGTAGCCTTCCCATTTGGACTACAGCATGCTTCCATTCAAACCCTTTCCTGATTGGCCACTTAGGAAAAGACAAGTGTGTCTTTGTTAGAAAATGGTAAGAGGAGCAGTTTGAGGAAGAGGGCCACTCTTGAACCGCACCTGCCAACGCAGGCACATCTGTGCTGTCATCTAGGCGTCTATATCGGTATCCTCAGACACATCCCATACTGAGTTGCTGACTACTAGGGGAGAGGGTGGTGCCATATTGATGGGAAGAACAGAACACCGAAGGGGGGTTGATGAAGGACTAATGAGACTGGAGGGCTGAGGAGATGGTGTTCCAGGAGGCTGGGTTGATGTGAGCCTACACTTGGTACCCAGAACCCGGTTCTGAGTCTCCTGATCATTCTGCCTCAGGATTTGGCCTTGTTCTAATCCACATAAAAGTATAAGAGGGCTGGATTTCAGTGTGGTTGAAACAGGCAGGATAAGTGGGGCCCAAGAGGGGTTGCCAAGGTGGGCGGGGCTCTTAACCAATTTATATTAGATTATGTTTTTCAAAACTTGAAAGACATTTCCATGAAAGCCTCAGAAGTGACAGACTGCAAGAAATGTTTTCTCTGTTGTGGAAGGCAGAGATGGAGAGGATCACAATTGCAATTACTTTCGGGCTCTACTGTTTTCCCTGGGAACGGTGAAGAGACTTCCTCATCCGCTGCAGCCGCAGGCTCTAGGGAGGGCTTTTGCAGCCAGTGTCCCTTCCTTAGGGACTCATAGAGGTGATGGGCCAAGGCTGTGTTTTGGACGTCAAGTAGATTAAAGGTCTTCAGCTAGAAACTGGGAGAGACTTGAGAGAGGGAAATTCTGGCAGGAGACTGTGCACAGCAGAAGTGACTGATCAGTTCTGATTTTCTTTGCAGCAGCAGTGGCTCCCGTTTCTCGTCCTACACCTGGTCACTACCATGTCCTGTACCGCGGGTGTGAAGAAACTCAGTTGGGCTGGCATGGGGAGACATACTGCCTGGTTTGTGGCTACCGGGCCCACGGGGATGTTCCTTTCGCCAAGCCAGCAAAGGTGGAAGCAGAGACGCCAGTCTCCAGACGTTGTCCCAAGAGAAAGCACACTCCGGAAAAGTCGGACAAAGACCTGGGTTGCTCCAGAACCAAAATCCAGCGATTGTAGCCTTCAAGCAGCTCAGGAATACAAGGTGCTTTGATTCTAAAGCAGGCCGTGGCCCAACCTCTGGTCACATCCCTTCTGCAACAGCCCCAGTGAACGAGTGTCCCATCTTTGATTTTTCAAGGTCGGCAACAGGGAGTCCCCTCCTAAAGAAGGTTCTCTCTCATTGCCACACTATCAAAGGCTGCCCCAAATGTGGTTTCTTCCTGTGGGCCTGATCAGGCTAAGGGCAGAGTTGTCTCTTTCCTTCTCTGAGTCGGACCAAGTCGTCTTAGTAACACCTCTTCACACTGTTGACCATGTTTTTCATGGGAGCTGCTGCTGAGTCTTTCTCTCATCCTTTCATGGTGGAGAGAAAGAGGATTCTAATGAGTTTTACTTCTACGGGAGAGGGGAGTGTAATGATTATGTTGTCATTTTCTATTATGTCCTTTTGTCATGAATTTGTTTTCAATTTCATGTTAAAATGGGCCCACCATTTCCACTTTGTGAGGTCATTCAGCACCCTCCTTTTGCACCTTTAACATCTCTCTCAGTATCACTTGGAAATATTTGAATTGGCATGAGCTTGTCCTCACATTCCTATTAGCTGTAAATCTGGAGCCCCGACATGAACCTAACCATTGAGCAGAACACCTCTCCACTACGTGTGTCACACTGGGTAGGCCCCTTAACCTCTTGGTATTTTTAAGTCCTCAGTGGTAAAAATGTGAGGGTGCTATGAATTTATATTTGGGGCACGACAAGGTCGAGAAGAGTGTGTCTTTCCCTTTATTCTTCCAAAGTGGAATGTCTTCCCTCTCTTCCGCATGGGTCCAAATCTCACTAGTCCTTCAGGCCGACTGCCAAGGAGCCTTCCCTGATTCCCCAGGCCACACAAATCTCTGCCTCTTAGGGTCAGTGCCATACAACCTAGCTGTCTCTTACGTTAATCTTGCCTCTCAAGCCAAACTCAGAATATGGGTCTCTCTTTCCCTCCTGTGGCCCCTGCGGCTGTGCCAGCCCACCGGCACGCCCCACGTGGGGTGTCTACTAGACTAGGGCATGGGTGGGGAGGCCCAGGGGTGAGGGGCGAGGCAGAGTACCTTTGCCTCTACCCTGTTCTCCTCCACAAAACTGCCCCTCCTCCTCAAGCCTGCCCCTCAAGTCAAAGTTTCCATATATGACGTCAGTGGGTAGTGATGCCCTCACAGGCGTTCTCAGAGTTTCCATGGCAGCATAACTGTGCAAACGCGCTGCACTCAGAGAAACTTCTCTACCAGTTGTCCACCAGATACCAATCTTTTTGGCTTTCTGTGTGAGAATGTGTGACCGGATAGTGTACGTGTACTCTAACCTGTGCTCTGTTCCGTGGGTGGGCAGTGCAGCAGGTACACCCAGACAGGGCAACTCTGCAGGAGGTGTGATACACACACAACCTCACCTGGCTGGCACATGTTCCTGTGGGGGTTGCCAACTACGTACAGCTGAGCACTTTCCCAGATGTAAGTAATACCAGTGAGCTGGGACGCCTTCAGGGACGCACAGTTCTCACTGCTGAGGACAAGTGAAAGGTCATCCCTGGACAAGTGTGCAGGACGGTTCTGAGCTTTAGAAATGTAGCCTTACCCTTTGGGCTACAGGATGCTTCCATTCAGACCCTTTCCTGACTGGCCTCTTAACAAAAGACAAGTGCATTTTTGTTGGCAAATTGCAAATGGAGCGGTTTGAGGAACAGGGCCACTCTTGAACCGCACCTTCAAACCCAGACACCACTGGGCTATCATGTAGACATCTATATCGGTCCCCTCAGACACATCCCTTACTGAGTTGCTGAGTACTAGGGGAGAGGGTGTTGCCATATTGATGGGAAGACCGTAAGAACGAAGGGGGCGTGGGGTGATGAAGTGCTAATGAGACTGGAGGGCTGAGGAGATGGTGTCCCAGGAGGCTGGGTTGATGTGAGCCTACACTTGGTACCCAGAACCCGGTTCTGAGTCTCCTGATCATTCTGCCTCAGGATTTGGCCTTGTTCTAATCCACATAAAAGTATCAGAGGGCTGGATTTCAGTGTGGTTGAAACAGGCAGGATAAGTGGGGCCCAAGAGGGGTTGCCAAGGTGGGCGGGGCTCTTAACCAATTTATATTAGATTATGTTTTTCAAAACTTGAAAGACATTTCCATGAAAGCCTCAGAAGTGACAGACTGCATGAAATGTTTTCTCTGTTGTGGAAGGCAGAGATGGAGAGGACCACGACTGCAATTACTTTCGGGCTCTACTGTTTTCCCTGGAAACGGTGAAGAGACTTCCTCATCCGCTGCAGCCGTAGGCTCTAGGGAGGGCTTTTGCAGCCACGGTCCCTTCCTTAGGGACTCATAGAGGTGATGGGCCAAGGCTGTGTTTTGGACGTCAAGTAGATTAGAGGTCTTCAGCTAGAAACTGGGAGAGGCATGAGAGAGGGAAGTTCCGGCAGGAGACTGTGCACAGCAGAAGTGACTGATCAGTTCTGATTTTCTTTGCAGCAGCAGTGGCTCCCGCTTCTCGTCCTACACCTGGTCACTACCATGTCCTCTACCGAGGGTGTGGAAAAACGCAGTTCGGCCGGCATGGGGAGACATACTGCCTAGTTGGTGGCTACCGGGCCCACGGGGATGTTCCTTTCGCCAAGCCAGCAAAGGTGGAAGCAGAGACGCCAGTCTCCAGACGTTGTCCCAAGAGAAAGCACACTCCGGAAAAGTCGGACAAAGACCTGGGTTGCTCCAGAACCAAAATCCAGCGATTGCAGCCTTCAAGCAGCTCAGGAATACAAGGTGCTTTGATTCTAAAGCAGGCCGTGGCCCAACCTCTGGTCACATCCCTTCTGCAACAGCCCCAGTGAACGAATGTCCCATCTTTGCTTTTTCAAGGTCGGCAAAAGGGAGTCCCCTCCTAAAGAAGGCTCTCTCTCATTGCCACACTATCAAAGGCTGCCCCAAATGTGGTTCCTTCCTGTGGGCCTGATCAGGCTAAGGGCAGAGTTGTCTCTTTCCTTCTCTGAGTCGGACCAAATCGTCTTAGAAACACCTCTTCACACTGTTGACCATGTTTTTCATGGGAGCTGCTGCTGAGTCTTTCTCTCATCCTTTCATGGTGGAGAGAAAGAGGATTCTAATGAGTTTTACTTCTAGGGGAGAGGGGAGTGTAATGATCATGTTGTCATTTTCTATTATGTCCTTGTGTCATGAATTTGTTTTCAATTTCATGTTAAAATGGGCCCACCATTTCCGCTTTGTGAGGTCATTCAGCACCCTCCTTTTGCACCTTTAACATCTCTCTCAGTATCACTTGGAAATATTTGAATTGGCATGAGCTTGTCCTCACATTCCTATTAGCTGTAAATCTGGAGCCCCGACATGAACCTAACCATTGAGCAGAACACCTCTCCACTACGTGTGTCACACTGGGTAGGCCCCTTAACCTCTTGGTTTTTTTAAGTCCTCAGTGGTAAAAATGTGAGGGTGCTATGAATTTATATTTGGGGCACGACAAGGTCGAGAAGAGTGTGTCTTTCCCTTTATTCTTCCAAAGTGGAATGTCTTCCCTCTCTTCCGCATGGGTCCAAATCTCACTTGTCCTTCAGGCCGACTGCCAAGGAGCCTTCCCTGATTCCCCAGGCCACACAAATCTCTGCCTCTTAGGGTCAGTGCCATACAACCTAGCTGTCTCTTACGTTAATCTTGCCTCTCAAGCCAAACTCAGAATATGGGTCTCTCTTGCCCTCCTGTGGTCCCTGCGGCTGTGCCAGCCCACCGGCACGCCCCACGTGGGGTGTCTACTAGACTAGGGCATGGGTGGGGAGGCCCAGGGGTGAGGGGCGAGGCAGAGTACCTTTGCCTCTACCCTGTTCTCCTCCACAAAACTGCCCCTCCTCCTGAAGCCTGCCCCTCAAGTCAAAGCTTCCATATATGACGTCAGTGGGTAGTGATGCCCTCACAGGCGTTCTCAGAGTTTCCATGGCAGCATAACTGTGCAAACGCGCTGCACTCAGAGAAACTTCTCTACCAGTTGTCCACCAGATACCAATCTTTTTGGCTTTCTGTGTGAGAATGTGTGACCGGATAGTGTACGTGTACTCTAACCTGTGCTCTGTTCCGTGGGTGGGCAGTGCAGCAGGTACACCCAGACAGGGCAACTCTGCAGGAGGTGTGATACGCACACAACCTCACCTGGCTGGCACATGTTCCTGTGGGGGTTGCCAACTACGTACAGCTGAGCACTTTCCCAGATGTAAGTAATACCAGTGAGCTGGGACGCCTTCAGGGACGCACAGTTCTCACTGCTGAGGACAAGTGAAAGGTCATCCCTGGACAAGTGTGCAGGACGGTTCTGAGCTTTAGAAATGTAGCCTTACCCTTTGGGCTACAGGATGCTTCCATTCAGACCCTTTCCTGACTGGCCTCTTAACAAAAGACAAGTGCATTTTTGTTGGCAAATTGCAAATGGAGCGGTTTGAGGAACAGGGCCACTCTTGAACCGCACCTTCAAACCCAGACACCACTGGGCTATCATGTAGACATCTATATCGGTCCCCTCAGACACATCCCTTACTGAGTTGCTGAGTACTAGGGGAGAGGGTGTTGCCATATTGATGGGAAGACCGTAAGAACGAAGGGGGCGTGGGGTGATGAAGTGCTAATGAGACTGGAGGGCTGAGGAGATGGTGTCCCAGGAGGCTGGGTTGATGTGAGCCTACACTTGGTACCCAGAACCCGGTTCTGAGTCTCCTGATCATTCTGCCTCAGGATTTGGCCTTGTTCTAATCCACATAAAAGTATCAGAGGGCTGGATTTCAGTGTGGTTGAAACAGGCAGGATAAGTGGGGCCCAAGAGGGGTTGCCAAGGTGGGCGGGGCTCTTAACCAATTTATATTAGATTATGTTTTTCAAAACTTGAAAGACATTTCCATGAAAGCCTCAGAAGTGACAGACTGCATGAAATGTTTTCTCTGTTGTGGAAGGCAGAGATGGAGAGGACCACGACTGCAATTACTTTCGGGCTCTACTGTTTTCCCTGGAAACGGTGAAGAGACTTCCTCATCCGCTGCAGCCGTAGGCTCTAGGGAGGGCTTTTGCAGCCACGGTCCCTTCCTTAGGGACTCATAGAGGTGATGGGCCAAGGCTGTGTTTTGGACGTCAAGTAGATTAGAGGTCTTCAGCTAGAAACTGGGAGAGGCATGAGAGAGGGAAGTTCCGGCAGGAGACTGTGCACAGCAGAAGTGACTGATCAGTTCTGATTTTCTTTGCAGCAGCAGTGGCTCCCGCTTCTCGTCCTACACCTGGTCACTACCATGTCCTCTACCGAGGGTGTGGAAAAACGCAGTTCGGCCGGCATGGGGAGACATACTGCCTAGTTGGTGGCTACCGGGCCCACGGGGATGTTCCTTTCGCCAAGCCAGCAAAGGTGGAAGCAGAGACGCCAGTCTCCAGACGTTGTCCCAAGAGAAAGCACACTCCGGAAAAGTCGGACAAAGACCTGGGTTGCTCCAGAACCAAAATCCAGCGATTGCAGCCTTCAAGCAGCTCAGGAATACAAGGTGCTTTGATTCTAAAGCAGGCCGTGGCCCAACCTCTGGTCACATCCCTTCTGCAACAGCCCCAGTGAACGAATGTCCCATCTTTGCTTTTTCAAGGTCGGCAAAAGGGAGTCCCCTCCTAAAGAAGGTTCTCTCTCATTGCCACACTATCAAAGGCTGCCCCAAATGTGGTTCCTTCCTGTGGGCCTGATCAGGCTAAGGGCAGAGTTGTCTCTTTCCTTCTCTGAGTCGGACCAAATCGTCTTAGAAACACCTCTTCACACTGTTGACCATGTTTTTCATGGGAGCTGCTGCTGAGTCTTTCTCTCATCCTTTCATGGTGGAGAGAAAGAGGATTCTAATGAGTTTTACTTCTAGGGGAGAGGGGAGTGTAATGATCATGTTGTCATTTTCTATTATGTCCTTGTGTCATGAATTTGTTTTCAATTTCATGTTAAAATGGGCCCACCATTTCCGCTTTGTGAGGTCATTCAGCACCCTCCTTTTGCACCTTTAACATCTCTCTCAGTATCACTTGGAAATATTTGAATTGGCATGAGCTTGTCCTCACATTCCTATTAGCTGTAAATCTGGAGCCCCGACATGAACCTAACCATTGAGCAGAACACCTCTCCACTACGTGTGTCACACTGGGTAGGCCCCTTAACCTCTTGGTTTTTTTAAGTCCTCAGTGGTAAAAATGTGAG
This sequence comes from Delphinapterus leucas, assembly GCF_059928025.1. Classification (NCBI taxonomy): domain Eukaryota; kingdom Metazoa; phylum Chordata; class Mammalia; order Artiodactyla; family Monodontidae; genus Delphinapterus; species Delphinapterus leucas. The sequence goes on from NC_143145.1 coordinate 52,477,450, forward strand.
GGTGCTATGAATTTATATTTGGGGCACGACAAGGTCGAGAAGAGTGTGTCTTTCCCTTTATTCTTCCAAAGTGGAATGTCTTCCCTCTCTTCCGCATGGGTCCAAATCTCACTTGTCCTTCAGGCCGACTGCCAAGGAGCCTTCCCTGATTCCCCAGGCCACACAAATCTCTGCCTCTTAGGGTCAGTGCCATACAACCTAGCTGTCTCTTACGTTAATCTTGCCTCTCAAGCCAAACTCAGAATATGGGTCTCTCTTGCCCTCCTGTGGTCCCTGCGGCTGTGCCAGCCCACCGGCACGCCCCACGTGGGGTGTCTACTAGACTAGGGCATGGGTGGGGAGGCCCAGGGGTGAGGGGCGAGGCAGAGTACCTTTGCCTCTACCCTGTTCTCCTCCACAAAACTGCCCCTCCTCCTGAAGCCTGCCCCTCAAGTCAAAGCTTCCATATATGACGTCAGTGGGTAGTGATGCCCTCACAGGCGTTCTCAGAGTTTCCATGGCAGCATAACTGTGCAAACGCGCTGCACTCAGAGAAACTTCTCTACCAGTTGTCCACCAGATACCAATCTTTTTGGCTTTCTGTGTGAGAATGTGTGACCGGATAGTGTACGTGTACTCTAACCTGTGCTCTGTTCCGTGGGTGGGCAGTGCAGCAGGTACACCCAGACAGGGCAACTCTGCAGGAGGTGTGATACGCACACAACCTCACCTGGCTGGCACATGTTCCTGTGGGGGTTGCCAACTACGTACAGCTGAGCACTTTCCCAGATGTAAGTAATACCAGTGAGCTGGGACGCCTTCAGGGACGCACAGTTCTCACTGCTGAGGACAAGTGAAAGGTCATCCCTGGACAAGTGTGCAGGACGGTTCTGAGCTTTAGAAATGTAGCCTTACCCTTTGGGCTACAGGATGCTTCCATTCAGACCCTTTCCTGACTGGCCTCTTAACAAAAGACAAGTGCATTTTTGTTGGCAAATTGCAAATGGAGCGGTTTGAGGAACAGGGCCACTCTTGAACCGCACCTTCAAACCCAGACACCACTGGGCTATCATGTAGACATCTATATCGGTCCCCTCAGACACATCCCTTACTGAGTTGCTGAGTACTAGGGGAGAGGGTGTTGCCATATTGATGGGAAGACCGTAAGAACGAAGGGGGCGTGGGGTGATGAAGTGCTAATGAGACTGGAGGGCTGAGGAGATGGTGTCCCAGGAGGCTGGGTTGATGTGAGCCTACACTTGGTACCCAGAACCCGGTTCTGAGTCTCCTGATCATTCTGCCTCAGGATTTGGCCTTGTTCTAATCCACATAAAAGTATCAGAGGGCTGGATTTCAGTGTGGTTGAAACAGGCAGGATAAGTGGGGCCCAAGAGGGGTTGCCAAGGTGGGCGGGGCTCTTAACCAATTTATATTAGATTATGTTTTTCAAAACTTGAAAGACATTTCCATGAAAGCCTCAGAAGTGACAGACTGCATGAAATGTTTTCTCTGTTGTGGAAGGCAGAGATGGAGAGGACCACGACTGCAATTACTTTCGGGCTCTACTGTTTTCCCTGGAAACGGTGAAGAGACTTCCTCATCCGCTGCAGCCGTAGGCTCTAGGGAGGGCTTTTGCAGCCACGGTCCCTTCCTTAGGGACTCATAGAGGTGATGGGCCAAGGCTGTGTTTTGGACGTCAAGTAGATTAGAGGTCTTCAGCTAGAAACTGGGAGAGGCATGAGAGAGGGAAGTTCCGGCAGGAGACTGTGCACAGCAGAAGTGACTGATCAGTTCTGATTTTCTTTGCAGCAGCAGTGGCTCCCGCTTCTCGTCCTACACCTGGTCACTACCATGTCCTCTACCGAGGGTGTGGAAAAACGCAGTTCGGCCGGCATGGGGAGACATACTGCCTAGTTGGTGGCTACCGGGCCCACGGGGATGTTCCTTTCGCCAAGCCAGCAAAGGTGGAAGCAGAGACGCCAGTCTCCAGACGTTGTCCCAAGAGAAAGCACACTCCGGAAAAGTCGGACAAAGACCTGGGTTGCTCCAGAACCAAAATCCAGCGATTGCAGCCTTCAAGCAGCTCAGGAATACAAGGTGCTTTGATTCTAAAGCAGGCCGTGGCCCAACCTCTGGTCACATCCCTTCTGCAACAGCCCCAGTGAACGAATGTCCCATCTTTGCTTTTTCAAGGTCGGCAAAAGGGAGTCCCCTCCTAAAGAAGGTTCTCTCTCATTGCCACACTATCAAAGGCTGCCCCAAATGTGGTTCCTTCCTGTGGGCCTGATCAGGCTAAGGGCAGAGTTGTCTCTTTCCTTCTCTGAGTCGGACCAAATCGTCTTAGAAACACCTCTTCACACTGTTGACCATGTTTTTCATGGGAGCTGCTGCTGAGTCTTTCTCTCATCCTTTCATGGTGGAGAGAAAGAGGATTCTAATGAGTTTTACTTCTAGGGGAGAGGGGAGTGTAATGATCATGTTGTCATTTTCTATTATGTCCTTGTGTCATGAATTTGTTTTCAATTTCATGTTAAAATGGGCCCACCATTTCCGCTTTGTGAGGTCATTCAGCACCCTCCTTTTGCACCTTTAACATCTCTCTCAGTATCACTTGGAAATATTTGAATTGGCATGAGCTTGTCCTCACATTCCTATTAGCTGTAAATCTGGAGCCCCGACATGAACCTAACCATTGAGCAGAACACCTCTCCACTACGTGTGTCACACTGGGTAGGCCCCTTAACCTCTTGGTTTTTTTAAGTCCTCAGTGGTAAAAATGTGAGGGTGCTATGAATTTATATTTGGGGCACGACAAGGTCGAGAAGAGTGTGTCTTTCCCTTTATTCTTCCAAAGTGGAATGTCTTCCCTCTCTTCCGCATGGGTCCAAATCTCACTTGTCCTTCAGGCCGACTGCCAAGGAGCCTTCCCTGATTCCCCAGGCCACACAAATCTCTGCCTCTTAGGGTCAGTGCCATACAACCTAGCTGTCTCTTACGTTAATCTTGCCTCTCAAGCCAAACTCAGAATATGGGTCTCTCTTGCCCTCCTGTGGTCCCTGCGGCTGTGCCAGCCCACCGGCACGCCCCACGTGGGGTGTCTACTAGACTAGGGCATGGGTGGGGAGGCCCAGGGGTGAGGGGCGAGGCAGAGTACCTTTGCCTCTGCCCTGTTCTCCTCCACAAAACTGCCCCTCCTCCTGAAGCCTGCCCCTCAAGTCAAAGCTTCCATATATGACGTCAGTGGGTAGTGATGCCCTCACAGGCGTTCTCAGAGTTTCCATGGCAGCATAACTGTGCAAACGCGCTGCACTCAGAGAAACTTCTCTACCAGTTGTCCACCAGATACCAATCTTTTTGGCTTTCTGTGTGAGAATGTGTGACCGGATAGTGTACGTGTACTCTAACCTGTGCTCTGTTCCGTGGGTGGGCAGTGCAGCAGGTACACCCAGACAGGGCAACTCTGCAGGAGGTGTGATACGCACACAACCTCACCTGGCTGGCACATGTTCCTGTGGGGGTTGCCAACTACGTACAGCTGAGCACTTTCCCAGATGTAAGTAATACCAGTGAGCTGGGACGCCTTCAGGGACGCACAGTTCTCACTGCTGAGGACAAGTGAAAGGTCATCCCTGGACAAGTGTGCAGGACGGTTCTGAGCTTTAGAAATGTAGCCTTACCCTTTGGGCTACAGGATGCTTCCATTCAGACCCTTTCCTGACTGGCCTCTTAACAAAAGACAAGTGCATTTTTGTTGGCAAATTGCAAATGGAGCGGTTTGAGGAACAGGGCCACTCTTGAACCGCACCTTCAAACCCAGACACCACTGGGCTATCATGTAGACATCTATATCGGTCCCCTCAGACACATCCCTTACTGAGTTGCTGAGTACTAGGGGAGAGGGTGTTGCCATATTGATGGGAAGACCGTAAGAACGAAGGGGGCGTGGGGTGATGAAGTGCTAATGAGACTGGAGGGCTGAGGAGATGGTGTCCCAGGAGGCTGGGTTGATGTGAGCCTACACTTGGTACCCAGAACCCGGTTCTGAGTCTCCTGATCATTCTGCCTCAGGATTTGGCCTTGTTCTAATCCACATAAAAGTATCAGAGGGCTGGATTTCAGTGTGGTTGAAACAGGCAGGATAAGTGGGGCCCAAGAGGGGTTGCCAAGGTGGGCGGGGCTCTTAACCAATTTATATTAGATTATGTTTTTCAAAACTTGAAAGACATTTCCATGAAAGCCTCAGAAGTGACAGACTGCATGAAATGTTTTCTCTGTTGTGGAAGGCAGAGATGGAGAGGACCACGACTGCAATTACTTTCGGGCTCTACTGTTTTCCCTGGAAACGGTGAAGAGACTTCCTCATCCGCTGCAGCCGTAGGCTCTAGGGAGGGCTTTTGCAGCCACGGTCCCTTCCTTAGGGACTCATAGAGGTGATGGGCCAAGGCTGTGTTTTGGACGTCAAGTAGATTAGAGGTCTTCAGCTAGAAACTGGGAGAGGCATGAGAGAGGGAAGTTCCGGCAGGAGACTGTGCACAGCAGAAGTGACTGATCAGTTCTGATTTTCTTTGCAGCAGCAGTGGCTCCCGCTTCTCGTCCTACACCTGGTCACTACCATGTCCTCTACCGAGGGTGTGGAAAAACGCAGTTCGGCCGGCATGGGGAGACATACTGCCTAGTTGGTGGCTACCGGGCCCACGGGGATGTTCCTTTCGCCAAGCCAGCAAAGGTGGAAGCAGAGACGCCAGTCTCCAGACGTTGTCCCAAGAGAAAGCACACTCCGGAAAAGTCGGACAAAGACCTGGGTTGCTCCAGAACCAAAATCCAGCGATTGCAGCCTTCAAGCAGCTCAGGAATACAAGGTGCTTTGATTCTAAAGCAGGCCGTGGCCCAACCTCTGGTCACATCCCTTCTGCAACAGCCCCAGTGAACGAATGTCCCATCTTTGCTTTTTCAAGGTCGGCAAAAGGGAGTCCCCTCCTAAAGAAGGTTCTCTCTCATTGCCACACTATCAAAGGCTGCCCCAAATGTGGTTCCTTCCTGTGGGCCTGATCAGGCTAAGGGCAGAGTTGTCTCTTTCCTTCTCTGAGTCGGACCAAATCGTCTTAGAAACACCTCTTCACACTGTTGACCATGTTTTTCATGGGAGCTGCTGCTGAGTCTTTCTCTCATCCTTTCATGGTGGAGAGAAAGAGGATTCTAATGAGTTTTACTTCTAGGGGAGAGGGGAGTGTAATGATCATGTTGTCATTTTCTATTATGTCCTTGTGTCATGAATTTGTTTTCAATTTCATGTTAAAATGGGCCCACCATTTCCGCTTTGTGAGGTCATTCAGCACCCTCCTTTTGCACCTTTAACATCTCTCTCAGTATCACTTGGAAATATTTGAATTGGCATGAGCTTGTCCTCACATTCCTATTAGCTGTAAATCTGGAGCCCCGACATGAACCTAACCATTGAGCAGAACACCTCTCCACTACGTGTGTCACACTGGGTAGGCCCCTTAACCTCTTGGTTTTTTTAAGTCCTCAGTGGTAAAAATGTGAGGGTGCTATGAATTTATATTTGGGGCACGACAAGGTCGAGAAGAGTGTGTCTTTCCCTTTATTCTTCCAAAGTGGAATGTCTTCCCTCTCTTCCGCATGGGTCCAAATCTCACTTGTCCTTCAGGCCGACTGCCAAGGAGCCTTCCCTGATTCCCCAGGCCACACAAATCTCTGCCTCTTAGGGTCAGTGCCATACAACCTAGCTGTCTCTTACGTTAATCTTGCCTCTCAAGCCAAACTCAGAATATGGGTCTCTCTTGCCCTCCTGTGGTCCCTGCGGCTGTGCCAGCCCACCGGCACGCCCCACGTGGGGTGTCTACTAGACTAGGGCATGGGTGGGGAGGCCCAGGGGTGAGGGGCGAGGCAGAGTACCTTTGCCTCTACCCTGTTCTCCTCCACAAAACTGCCCCTCCTCCTGAAGCCTGCCCCTCAAGTCAAAGCTTCCATATATGACGTCAGTGGGTAGTGATGCCCTCACAGGCGTTCTCAGAGTTTCCATGGCAGCATAACTGTGCAAACGCGCTGCACTCAGAGAAACTTCTCTACCAGTTGTCCACCAGATACCAATCTTTTTGGCTTTCTGTGTGAGAATGTGTGACCGGATAGTGTACGTGTACTCTAACCTGTGCTCTGTTCCGTGGGTGGGCAGTGCAGCAGGTACACCCAGACAGGGCAACTCTGCAGGAGGTGTGATACGCACACAACCTCACCTGGCTGGCACATGTTCCTGTGGGGGTTGCCAACTACGTACAGCTGAGCACTTTCCCAGATGTAAGTAATACCAGTGAGCTGGGACGCCTTCAGGGACGCACAGTTCTCACTGCTGAGGACAAGTGAAAGGTCATCCCTGGACAAGTGTGCAGGACGGTTCTGAGCTTTAGAAATGTAGCCTTACCCTTTGGGCTACAGGATGCTTCCATTCAGACCCTTTCCTGACTGGCCTCTTAACAAAAGACAAGTGCATTTTTGTTGGCAAATTGCAAATGGAGCGGTTTGAGGAACAGGGCCACTCTTGAACCGCACCTTCAAACCCAGACACCACTGGGCTATCATGTAGACATCTATATCGGTCCCCTCAGACACATCCCTTACTGAGTTGCTGAGTACTAGGGGAGAGGGTGTTGCCATATTGATGGGAAGACCGTAAGAACGAAGGGGGCGTGGGGTGATGAAGTGCTAATGAGACTGGAGGGCTGAGGAGATGGTGTCCCAGGAGGCTGGGTTGATGTGAGCCTACACTTGGTACCCAGAACCCGGTTCTGAGTCTCCTGATCATTCTGCCTCAGGATTTGGCCTTGTTCTAATCCACATAAAAGTATCAGAGGGCTGGATTTCAGTGTGGTTGAAACAGGCAGGATAAGTGGGGCCCAAGAGGGGTTGCCAAGGTGGGCGGGGCTCTTAACCAATTTATATTAGATTATGTTTTTCAAAACTTGAAAGACATTTCCATGAAAGCCTCAGAAGTGACAGACTGCATGAAATGTTTTCTCTGTTGTGGAAGGCAGAGATGGAGAGGACCACGACTGCAATTACTTTCGGGCTCTACTGTTTTCCCTGGAAACGGTGAAGAGACTTCCTCATCCGCTGCAGCCGTAGGCTCTAGGGAGGGCTTTTGCAGCCACGGTCCCTTCCTTAGGGACTCATAGAGGTGATGGGCCAAGGCTGTGTTTTGGACGTCAAGTAGATTAGAGGTCTTCAGCTAGAAACTGGGAGAGGCATGAGAGAGGGAAGTTCCGGCAGGAGACTGTGCACAGCAGAAGTGACTGATCAGTTCTGATTTTCTTTGCAGCAGCAGTGGCTCCCGCTTCTCGTCCTACACCTGGTCACTACCATGTCCTCTACCGAGGGTGTGGAAAAACGCAGTTCGGCCGGCATGGGGAGACATACTGCCTAGTTGGTGGCTACCGGGCCCACGGGGATGTTCCTTTCGCCAAGCCAGCAAAGGTGGAAGCAGAGACGCCAGTCTCCAGACGTTGTCCCAAGAGAAAGCACACTCCGGAAAAGTCGGACAAAGACCTGGGTTGCTCCAGAACCAAAATCCAGCGATTGCAGCCTTCAAGCAGCTCAGGAATACAAGGTGCTTTGATTCTAAAGCAGGCCGTGGCCCAACCTCTGGTCACATCCCTTCTGCAACAGCCCCAGTGAACGAATGTCCCATCTTTGCTTTTTCAAGGTCGGCAACAGGGAGTCCCCTCCTAAAGAAGGTTCTCTCTCATTGCCACACTATCAAAGGCTGCCCCAAATGTGGTTCCTTCCTGTGGGCCTGATCAGGCTAAGGGCAGAGTTGTCTCTTTCCTTCTCTGAGTCGGACCAAATCGTCTTAGAAACACCTCTTCACACTGTTGACCATGTTTTTCATGGGAGCTGCTGCTGAGTCTTTCTCTCATCCTTTCATGGTGGAGAGAAAGAGGATTCTAATGAGTTTTACTTCTAGGGGAGAGGGGAGTGTAATGATCATGTTGTCATTTTCTATTATGTCCTTGTGTCATGAATTTGTTTTCAATTTCATGTTAAAATGGGCCCACCATTTCCGCTTTGTGAGGTCATTCAGCACCCTCCTTTTGCACCTTTAACATCTCTCTCAGTATCACTTGGAAATATTTGAATTGGCATGAGCTTGTCCTCACATTCCTATTAGCTGTAAATCTGGAGCCCCGACATGAACCTAACCATTGAGCAGAACACCTCTCCACTACGTGTGTCACACTGGGTAGGCCCCTTAACCTCTTGGTTTTTTTAAGTCCTCAGTGGTAAAAATGTGAGGGTGCTATGAATTTATATTTGGGGCACGACAAGGTCGAGAAGAGTGTGTCTTTCCCTTTATTCTTCCAAAGTGGAATGTCTTCCCTCTCTTCCGCATGGGTCCAAATCTCACTTGTCCTTCAGGCCGACTGCCAAGGAGCCTTCCCTGATTCCCCAGGCCACACAAATCTCTGCCTCTTAGGGTCAGTGCCATACAACCTAGCTGTCTCTTACGTTAATCTTGCCTCTCAAGCCAAACTCAGAATATGGGTCTCTCTTGCCCTCCTGTGGTCCCTGCGGCTGTGCCAGCCCACCGGCACGCCCCACGTGGGGTGTCTACTAGACTAGGGCATGGGTGGGGAGGCCCAGGGGTGAGGGGCGAGGCAGAGTACCTTTGCCTCTACCCTGTTCTCCTCCACAAAACTGCCCCTCCTCCTGAAGCCTGCCCCTCAAGTCAAAGCTTCCATATATGACGTCAGTGGGTAGTGATGCCCTCACAGGCGTTCTCAGAGTTTCCATGGCAGCATAACTGTGCAAACGCGCTGCACTCAGAGAAACTTCTCTACCAGTTGTCCACCAGATACCAATCTTTTTGGCTTTCTGTGTGAGAATGTGTGACCGGATAGTGTACGTGTACTCTAACCTGTGCTCTGTTCCGTGGGTGGGCAGTGCAGCAGGTACACCCAGACAGGGCAACTCTGCAGGAGGTGTGATACGCACACAACCTCACCTGGCTGGCACATGTTCCTGTGGGGGTTGCCAACTACGTACAGCTGAGCACTTTCCCAGATGTAAGTAATACCAGTGAGCTGGGACGCCTTCAGGGACGCACAGTTCTCACTGCTGAGGACAAGTGAAAGGTCATCCCTGGACAAGTGTGCAGGACGGTTCTGAGCTTTAGAAATGTAGCCTTACCCTTTGGGCTACAGGATGCTTCCATTCAGACCCTTTCCTGACTGGCCTCTTAACAAAAGACAAGTGCATTTTTGTTGGCAAATTGCAAATGGAGCGGTTTGAGGAACAGGGCCACTCTTGAACCGCACCTTCAAACCCAGACACCACTGGGCTATCATGTAGACATCTATATCGGTCCCCTCAGACACATCCCTTACTGAGTTGCTGAGTACTAGGGGAGAGGGTGTTGCCATATTGATGGGAAGACCGTAAGAACGAAGGGGGCGTGGGGTGATGAAGTGCTAATGAGACTGGAGGGCTGAGGAGATGGTGTCCCAGGAGGCTGGGTTGATGTGAGCCTACACTTGGTACCCAGAACCCGGTTCTGAGTCTCCTGATCATTCTGCCTCAGGATTTGGCCTTGTTCTAATCCACATAAAAGTATCAGAGGGCTGGATTTCAGTGTGGTTGAAACAGGCAGGATAAGTGGGGCCCAAGAGGGGTTGCCAAGGTGGGCGGGGCTCTTAACCAATTTATATTAGATTATGTTTTTCAAAACTTGAAAGACATTTCCATGAAAGCCTCAGAAGTGACAGACTGCATGAAATGTTTTCTCTGTTGTGGAAGGCAGAGATGGAGAGGACCACGACTGCAATTACTTTCGGGCTCTACTGTTTTCCCTGGAAACGGTGAAGAGACTTCCTCATCCGCTGCAGCCGTAGGCTCTAGGGAGGGCTTTTGCAGCCACGGTCCCTTCCTTAGGGACTCATAGAGGTGATGGGCCAAGGCTGTGTTTTGGACGTCAAGTAGATTAGAGGTCTTCAGCTAGAAACTGGGAGAGGCATGAGAGAGGGAAGTTCCGGCAGGAGACTGTGCACAGCAGAAGTGACTGATCAGTTCTGATTTTCTTTGCAGCAGCAGTGGCTCCCGCTTCTCGTCCTACACCTGGTCACTACCATGTCCTCTACCGAGGGTGTGGAAAAACGCAGTTCGGCCGGCATGGGGAGACATACTGCCTAGTTGGTGGCTACCGGGCCCACGGGGATGTTCCTTTCGCCAAGCCAGCAAAGGTGGAAGCAGAGACGCCAGTCTCCAGACGTTGTCCCAAGAGAAAGCACACTCCGGAAAAGTCGGACAAAGACCTGGGTTGCTCCAGAACCAAAATCCAGCGATTGCAGCCTTCAAGCAGCTCAGGAATACAAGGTGCTTTGATTCTAAAGCAGGCCGTGGCCCAACCTCTGGTCACATCCCTTCTGCAACAGCCCCAGTGAACGAATGTCCCATCTTTGCTTTTTCAAGGTCGGCAACAGGGAGTCCCCTCCTAAAGAAGGTTCTCTCTCATTGCCACACTATCAAAGGCTGCCCCAAATGTGGTTCCTTCCTGTGGGCCTGATCAGGCTAAGGGCAGAGTTGTCTCTTTCCTTCTCTGAGTCGGACCAAATCGTCTTAGAAACACCTCTTCACACTGTTGACCATGTTTTTCATGGGAGCTGCTGCTGAGTCTTTCTCTCATCCTTTCATGGTGGAGAGAAAGAGGATTCTAATGAGTTTTACTTCTAGGGGAGAGGGGAGTGTAATGATCATGTTGTCATTTTCTATTATGTCCTTGTGTCATGAATTTGTTTTCAATTTCATGTTAAAATGGGCCCACCATTTCCGCTTTGTGAGGTCATTCAGCACCCTCCTTTTGCACCTTTAACATCTCTCTCAGTATCACTTGGAAATATTTGAATTGGCATGAGCTTGTCCTCACATTCCTATTAGCTGTAAATCTGGAGCCCCGACATGAACCTAACCATTGAGCAGAACACCTCTCCACTACGTGTGTCACACTGGGTAGGCCCCTTAACCTCTTGGTTTTTTTAAGTCCTCAGTGGTAAAAATGTGAGGGTGCTATGAATTTATATTTGGGGCACGACAAGGTCGAGAAGAGTGTGTCTTTCCCTTTATTCTTCCAAAGTGGAATGTCTTCCCTCTCTTCCGCATGGGTCCAAATCTCACTTGTCCTTCAGGCCGACTGCCAAGGAGCCTTCCCTGATTCCCCAGGCCACACAAATCTCTGCCTCTTAGGGTCAGTGCCATACAACCTAGCTGTCTCTTACGTTAATCTTGCCTCTCAAGCCAAACTCAGAATATGGGTCTCTCTTGCCCTCCTGTGGTCCCTGCGGCTGTGCCAGCCCACCGGCACGCCCCACGTGGGGTGTCTACTAGACTAGGGCATGGGTGGGGAGGCCCAGGGGTGAGGGGCGAGGCAGAGTACCTTTGCCTCTACCCTGTTCTCCTCCACAAAACTGCCCCTCCTCCTGAAGCCTGCCCCTCAAGTCAAAGCTTCCATATATGACGTCAGTGGGTAGTGATGCCCTCACAGGCGTTCTCAGAGTTTCCATGGCAGCATAACTGTGCAAACGCGCTGCACTCAGAGAAACTTCTTTACCAGTTGTCCACCAGATACCAATCTTTTTGGCTTTCTGTGTGAGAATGTGTGACCGGATAGTGTACGTGTACTCTAACCTGTGCTCTGTTCCGTGGGTGGGCAGTGCAGCAGGTACACCCAGACAGGGCAACTCTGCAGGAGGTGTGATACGCACACAACCTCACCTGGCTGGCACATGTTCCTGTGGGGGTTGCCAACTACGTACAGCTGAGCACTTTCCCAGATGTAAGTAATACCAGTGAGCTGGGACGCCTTCAGGGACGCACAGTTCTCACTGCTGAGGACAAGTGAAAGGTCATCCCTGGACAAGTGTGCAGGACGGTTCTGAGCTTTAGAAATGTAGCCTTACCCTTTGGGCTACAGGATGCTTCCATTCAGACCCTTTCCTGACTGGCCTCTTAACAAAAGACAAGTGCATTTTTGTTGGCAAATTGCAAATGGAGCGGTTTGAGGAACAGGGCCACTCTTGAACCGCACCTTCAAACCCAGACACCACTGGGCTATCATGTAGACATCTATATCGGTCCCCTCAGACACATCCCTTACTGAGTTGCTGAGTACTAGGGGAGAGGGTGTTGCCATATTGATGGGAAGACCGTAAGAACGAAGGGGGCGTGGGGTGATGAAGTGCTAATGAGACTGGAGGGCTGAGGAGATGGTGTCCCAGGAGGCTGGGTTGATGTGAGCCTACACTTGGTACCCAGAACCCGGTTCTGAGTCTCCTGATCATTCTGCCTCAGGATTTGGCCTTGTTCTAATCCACATAAAAGTATCAGAGGGCTGGATTTCAGTGTGGTTGAAACAGGCAGGATAAGTGGGGCCCAAGAGGGGTTGCCAAGGTGGGCGGGGCTCTTAACCAATTTATATTAGATTATGTTTTTCAAAACTTGAAAGACATTTCCATGAAAGCCTCAGAAGTGACAGACTGCATGAAATGTTTTCTCTGTTGTGGAAGGCAGAGATGGAGAGGACCACGACTGCAATTACTTTCGGGCTCTACTGTTTTCCCTGGAAACGGTGAAGAGACTTCCTCATCCGCTGCAGCCGTAGGCTCTAGGGAGGGCTTTTGCAGCCACGGTCCCTTCCTTAGGGACTCATAGAGGTGATGGGCCAAGGCTGTGTTTTGGACGTCAAGTAGATTAGAGGTCTTCAGCTAGAAACTGGGAGAGGCATGAGAGAGGGAAGTTCCGGCAGGAGACTGTGCACAGCAGAAGTGACTGATCAGTTCTGATTTTCTTTGCAGCAGCAGTGGCTCCCGCTTCTCGTCCTACACCTGGTCACTACCATGTCCTCTACCGAGGGTGTGGAAAAACGCAGTTCGGCCGGCATGGGGAGACATACTGCCTAGTTGGTGGCTACCGGGCCCACGGGGATGTTCCTTTCGCCAAGCCAGCAAAGGTGGAAGCAGAGACGCCAGTCTCCAGACGTTGTCCCAAGAGAAAGCACACTCCGGAAAAGTCGGACAAAGACCTGGGTTGCTCCAGAACCAAAATCCAGCGATTGCAGCCTTCAAGCAGCTCAGGAATACAAGGTGCTTTGATTCTAAAGCAGGCCGTGGCCCAACCTCTGGTCACATCCCTTCTGCAACAGCCCCAGTGAACGAATGTCCCATCTTTGCTTTTTCAAGGTCGGCAAAAGGGAGTCCCCTCCTAAAGAAGGTTCTCTCTCATTGCCACACTATCAAAGGCTGCCCCAAATGTGGTTCCTTCCTGTGGGCCTGATCAGGCTAAGGGCAGAGTTGTCTCTTTCCTTCTCTGAGTCGGACCAAATCGTCTTAGAAACACCTCTTCACACTGTTGACCATGTTTTTCATGGGAGCTGCTGCTGAGTCTTTCTCTCATCCTTTCATGGTGGAGAGAAAGAGGATTCTAATGAGTTTTACTTCTAGGGGAGAGGGGAGTGTAATGATCATGTTGTCATTTTCTATTATGTCCTTGTGTCATGAATTTGTTTTCAATTTCATGTTAAAATGGGCCCACCATTTCCGCTTTGTGAGGTCATTCAGCACCCTCCTTTTGCACCTTTAACATCTCTCTCAGTATCACTTGGAAATATTTGAATTGGCATGAGCTTGTCCTCACATTCCTATTAGCTGTAAATCTGGAGCCCCGACATGAACCTAACCATTGAGCAGAACACCTCTCCACTACGTGTGTCACACTGGGTAGGCCCCTTAACCTCTTGGTTTTTTTAAGTCCTCAGTGGTAAAAATGTGAGGGTGCTATGAATTTATATTTGGGGCACGACAAGGTCGAGAAGAGTGTGTCTTTCCCTTTATTCTTCCAAAGTGGAATGTCTTCCCTCTCTTCCGCATGGGTCCAAATCTCACTTGTCCTTCAGGCCGACTGCCAAGGAGCCTTCCCTGATTCCCCAGGCCACACAAATCTCTGCCTCTTAGGGTCAGTGCCATACAACCTAGCTGTCTCTTACGTTAATCTTGCCTCTCAAGCCAAACTCAGAATATGGGTCTCTCTTGCCCTCCTGTGGTCCCTGCGGCTGTGCCAGCCCACCGGCACGCCCCACGTGGGGTGTCTACTAGACTAGGGCATGGGTGGGGAGGCCCAGGGGTGAGGGGCGAGGCAGAGTACCTTTGCCTCTACCCTGTTCTCCTCCACAAAACTGCCCCTCCTCCTGAAGCCTGCCCCTCAAGTCAAAGCTTCCATATATGACGTCAGTGGGTAGTGATGCCCTCACAGGCGTTCTCAGAGTTTCCCTGGCAGCATAACTGTGCAAACGCGCTGCACTCAGAGAAACTTCTCTACCAGTTGTCCACCAGATACCAATCTTTTTGGCTTTCTGTGTGAGAATGTGTGACCGGATAGTGTACGTGTACTCTAACCTGTGCTCTGTTCCGTGGGTGGGCAGTGCAGCAGGTACACCCAGACAGGGCAACTCTGCAGGAGGTGTGATACGCACACAACCTCACCTGGCTGGCACATGTTCCTGTGGGGGTTGCCAACTACGTACAGCTGAGCACTTTCCCAGATGTAAGTAATACCAGTGAGCTGGGACGCCTTCAGGGACGCACAGTTCTCACTGCTGAGGACAAGTGAAAGGTCATCCCTGGACAAGTGTGCAGGACGGTTCTGAGCTTTAGAAATGTAGCCTTACCCTTTGGGCTACAGGATGCTTCCATTCAGACCCTTTCCTGACTGGCCTCTTAACAAAAGACAAGTGCATTTTTGTTGGCAAATTGCAAATGGAGCGGTTTGAGGAACAGGGCCACTCTTGAACCGCACCTTCAAACCCAGACACCACTGGGCTATCATGTAGACATCTATATCGGTCCCCTCAGACACATCCCTTACTGAGTTGCTGAGTACTAGGGGAGAGGGTGTTGCCATATTGATGGGAAGACCGTAAGAACGAAGGGGGCGTGGGGTGATGAAGTGCTAATGAGACTGGAGGGCTGAGGAGATGGTGTCCCAGGAGGCTGGGTTGATGTGAGCCTACACTTGGTACCCAGAACCCGGTTCTGAGTCTCCTGATCATTCTGCCTCAGGATTTGGCCTTGTTCTAATCCACATAAAAGTATCAGAGGGCTGGATTTCAGTGTGGTTGAAACAGGCAGGATAAGTGGGGCCCAAGAGGGGTTGCCAAGGTGGGCGGGGCTCTTAACCAATTTATATTAGATTATGTTTTTCAAAACTTGAAAGACATTTCCATGAAAGCCTCAGAAGTGACAGACTGCATGAAATGTTTTCTCTGTTGTGGAAGGCAGAGATGGAGAGGACCACGACTGCAATTACTTTCGGGCTCTACTGTTTTCCCTGGAAACGGTGAAGAGACTTCCTCATCCGCTGCAGCCGTAGGCTCTAGGGAGGGCTTTTGCAGCCACGGTCCCTTCCTTAGGGACTCATAGAGGTGATGGGCCAAGGCTGTGTTTTGGACGTCAAGTAGATTAGAGGTCTTCAGCTAGAAACTGGGAGAGGCATGAGAGAGGGAAGTTCCGGCAGGAGACTGTGCACAGCAGAAGTGACTGATCAGTTCTGATTTTCTTTGCAGCAGCAGTGGCTCCCGCTTCTCGTCCTACACCTGGTCACTACCATGTCCTCTACCGAGGGTGTGGAAAAACGCAGTTCGGCCGGCATGGGGAGACATACTGCCTAGTTGGTGGCTACCGGGCCCACGGGGATGTTCCTTTCGCCAAGCCAGCAAAGGTGGAAGCAGAGACGCCAGTCTCCAGACGTTGTCCCAAGAGAAAGCACACTCCGGAAAAGTCGGACAAAGACCTGGGTTGCTCCAGAACCAAAATCCAGCGATTGCAGCCTTCAAGCAGCTCAGGAATACAAGGTGCTTTGATTCTAAAGCAGGCCGTGGCCCAACCTCTGGTCACATCCCTTCTGCAACAGCCCCAGTGAACGAATGTCCCATCTTTGCTTTTTCAAGGTCGGCAACAGGGAGTCCCCTCCTAAAGAAGGTTCTCTGTCATTGCCACACTATCAAAGGCTGCCCCAAATGTGGTTCCTTCCTGTGGGCCTGATCAGGCTAAGGGCAGAGTTGTCTCTTTCCTTCTCTGAGTCGGACCAAATCGTCTTAGAAACACCTCTTCACACTGTTGACCATGTTTTTCATGGGAGCTGCTGCTGAGTCTTTCTCTCATCCTTTCATGGTGGAGAGAAAGAGGATTCTAATGAGTTTTACTTCTAGGGGAGAGGGGAGTGTAATGATCATGTTGTCATTTTCTATTATGTCCTTGTGTCATGAATTTGTTTTCAATTTCATGTTAAAATGGGCCCACCATTTCCGCTTTGTGAGGTCATTCAGCACCCTCCTTTTGCACCTTTAACATCTCTCTCAGTATCACTTGGAAATATTTGAATTGGCATGAGCTTGTCCTCACATTCCTATTAGCTGTAAATCTGGAGCCCCGACATGAACCTAACCATTGAGCAGAACACCTCTCCACTACGTGTGTCACACTGGGTAGGCCCCTTAACCTCTTGGTTTTTTTAAGTCCTCAGTGGTAAAAATGTGAGGGTGCTATGAATTTATATTTGGGGCACGACAAGGTCGAGAAGAGTGTGTCTTTCCCTTTATTCTTCCAAAGTGGAATGTCTTCCCTCTCTTCCGCATGGGTCCAAATCTCACTTGTCCTTCAGGCCGACTGCCAAGGAGCCTTCCCTGATTCCCCAGGCCACACAAATCTCTGCCTCTTAGGGTCAGTGCCATACAACCTAGCTGTCTCTTACGTTAATCTTGCCTCTCAAGCCAAACTCAGAATATGGGTCTCTCTTGCCCTCCTGTGGTCCCTGCGGCTGTGCCAGCCCACCGGCACGCCCCACGTGGGGTGTCTACTAGACTAGGGCATGGGTGGGGAGGCCCAGGGGTGAGGGGCGAGGCAGAGTACCTTTGCCTCTACCCTGTTCTCCTCCACAAAACTGCCCCTCCTCCTGAAGCCTGCCCCTCAAGTCAAAGCTTCCATATATGACGTCAGTGGGTAGTGATGCCCTCACAGGCGTTCTCAGAGTTTCCCTGGCAGCATAACTGTGCAAACGCGCTGCACTCAGAGAAACTTCTCTACCAGTTGTCCACCAGATACCAATCTTTTTGGCTTTCTGTGTGAGAATGTGTGACCGGATAGTGTACGTGTACTCTAACCTGTGCTCTGTTCCGTGGGTGGGCAGTGCAGCAGGTACACCCAGACAGGGCAACTCTGCAGGAGGTGTGATACGCACACAACCTCACCTGGCTGGCACATGTTCCTGTGGGGGTTGCCAACTACGTACAGCTGAGCACTTTCCCAGATGTAAGTAATACCAGTGAGCTGGGACGCCTTCAGGGACGCACAGTTCTCACTGCTGAGGACAAGTGAAAGGTCATCCCTGGACAAGTGTGCAGGACGGTTCTGAGCTTTAGAAATGTAGCCTTACCCTTTGGGCTACAGGATGCTTCCATTCAGACCCTTTCCTGACTGGCCTCTTAACAAAAGACAAGTGCATTTTTGTTGGCAAATTGCAAATGGAGCGGTTTGAGGAACAGGGCCACTCTTGAACCGCACCTTCAAACCCAGACACCACTGGGCTATCATGTAGACATCTATATCGGTCCCCTCAGACACATCCCTTACTGAGTTGCTGAGTACTAGGGGAGAGGGTGTTGCCATATTGATGGGAAGACCGTAAGAACGAAGGGGGCGTGGGGTGATGAAGTGCTAATGAGACTGGAGGGCTGAGGAGATGGTGTCCCAGGAGGCTGGGTTGATGTGAGCCTACACTTGGTACCCAGAACCCGGTTCTGAGTCTCCTGATCATTCTGCCTCAGGATTTGGCCTTGTTCTAATCCACATAAAAGTATCAGAGGGCTGGATTTCAGTGTGGTTGAAACAGGCAGGATAAGTGGGGCCCAAGAGGGGTTGCCAAGGTGGGCGGGGCTCTTAACCAATTTATATTAGATTATGTTTTTCAAAACTTGAAAGACATTTCCATGAAAGCCTCAGAAGTGACAGACTGCATGAAATGTTTTCTCTGTTGTGGAAGGCAGAGATGGAGAGGACCACGACTGCAATTACTTTCGGGCTCTACTGTTTTCCCTGGAAACGGTGAAGAGACTTCCTCATCCGCTGCAGCCGTAGGCTCTAGGGAGGGCTTTTGCAGCCACGGTCCCTTCCTTAGGGACTCATAGAGGTGATGGGCCAAGGCTGTGTTTTGGACGTCAAGTAGATTAGAGGTCTTCAGCTAGAAACTGGGAGAGGCATGAGAGAGGGAAGTTCCGGCAGGAGACTGTGCACAGCAGAAGTGACTGATCAGTTCTGATTTTCTTTGCAGCAGCAGTGGCTCCCGCTTCTCGTCCTACACCTGGTCACTACCATGTCCTCTACCGAGGGTGTGGAAAAACGCAGTTCGGCCGGCATGGGGAGACATACTGCCTAGTTGGTGGCTACCGGGCCCACGGGGATGTTCCTTTCGCCAAGCCAGCAAAGGTGGAAGCAGAGACGCCAGTCTCCAGACGTTGTCCCAAGAGAAAGCAC
The DNA here is from genome assembly GCF_059928025.1 of Delphinapterus leucas. Classification (NCBI taxonomy): domain Eukaryota; kingdom Metazoa; phylum Chordata; class Mammalia; order Artiodactyla; family Monodontidae; genus Delphinapterus; species Delphinapterus leucas. The sequence goes on from NC_143145.1 coordinate 52,496,013, forward strand.
ACTCCGGAAAAGTCGGACAAAGACCTGGGTTGCTCCAGAACCAAAATCCAGCGATTGCAGCCTTCAAGCAGCTCAGGAATACAAGGTGCTTTGATTCTAAAGCAGGCCGTGGCCCAACCTCTGGTCACATCCCTTCTGCAACAGCCCCAGTGAACGAATGTCCCATCTTTGCTTTTTCAAGGTCGGCAAAAGGGAGTCCCCTCCTAAAGAAGGTTCTCTCTCATTGCCACACTATCAAAGGCTGCCCCAAATGTGGTTCCTTCCTGTGGGCCTGATCAGGCTAAGGGCAGAGTTGTCTCTTTCCTTCTCTGAGTCGGACCAAATCGTCTTAGAAACACCTCTTCACACTGTTGACCATGTTTTTCATGGGAGCTGCTGCTGAGTCTTTCTCTCATCCTTTCATGGTGGAGAGAAAGAGGATTCTAATGAGTTTTACTTCTAGGGGAGAGGGGAGTGTAATGATCATGTTGTCATTTTCTATTATGTCCTTGTGTCATGAATTTGTTTTCAATTTCATGTTAAAATGGGCCCACCATTTCCGCTTTGTGAGGTCATTCAGCACCCTCCTTTTGCACCTTTAACATCTCTCTCAGTATCACTTGGAAATATTTGAATTGGCATGAGCTTGTCCTCACATTCCTATTAGCTGTAAATCTGGAGCCCCGACATGAACCTAACCATTGAGCAGAACACCTCTCCACTACGTGTGTCACACTGGGTAGGCCCCTTAACCTCTTGGTTTTTTTAAGTCCTCAGTGGTAAAAATGTGAGGGTGCTATGAATTTATATTTGGGGCACGACAAGGTCGAGAAGAGTGTGTCTTTCCCTTTATTCTTCCAAAGTGGAATGTCTTCCCTCTCTTCCGCATGGGTCCAAATCTCACTTGTCCTTCAGGCCGACTGCCAAGGAGCCTTCCCTGATTCCCCAGGCCACACAAATCTCTGCCTCTTAGGGTCAGTGCCATACAACCTAGCTGTCTCTTACGTTAATCTTGCCTCTCAAGCCAAACTCAGAATATGGGTCTCTCTTGCCCTCCTGTGGTCCCTGCGGCTGTGCCAGCCCACCGGCACGCCCCACGTGGGGTGTCTACTAGACTAGGGCATGGGTGGGGAGGCCCAGGGGTGAGGGGCGAGGCAGAGTACCTTTGCCTCTACCCTGTTCTCCTCCACAAAACTGCCCCTCCTCCTGAAGCCTGCCCCTCAAGTCAAAGCTTCCATATATGACGTCAGTGGGTAGTGATGCCCTCACAGGCGTTCTCAGAGTTTCCATGGCAGCATAACTGTGCAAACGCGCTGCACTCAGAGAAACTTCTCTACCAGTTGTCCACCAGATACCAATCTTTTTGGCTTTCTGTGTGAGAATGTGTGACCGGATAGTGTACGTGTACTCTAACCTGTGCTCTGTTCCGTGGGTGGGCAGTGCAGCAGGTACACCCAGACAGGGCAACTCTGCAGGAGGTGTGATACGCACACAACCTCACCTGGCTGGCACATGTTCCTGTGGGGGTTGCCAACTACGTACAGCTGAGCACTTTCCCAGATGTAAGTAATACCAGTGAGCTGGGACGCCTTCAGGGACGCACAGTTCTCACTGCTGAGGACAAGTGAAAGGTCATCCCTGGACAAGTGTGCAGGACGGTTCTGAGCTTTAGAAATGTAGCCTTACCCTTTGGGCTACAGGATGCTTCCATTCAGACCCTTTCCTGACTGGCCTCTTAACAAAAGACAAGTGCATTTTTGTTGGCAAATTGCAAATGGAGCGGTTTGAGGAACAGGGCCACTCTTGAACCGCACCTTCAAACCCAGACACCACTGGGCTATCATGTAGACATCTATATCGGTCCCCTCAGACACATCCCTTACTGAGTTGCTGAGTACTAGGGGAGAGGGTGTTGCCATATTGATGGGAAGACCGTAAGAACGAAGGGGGCGTGGGGTGATGAAGTGCTAATGAGACTGGAGGGCTGAGGAGATGGTGTCCCAGGAGGCTGGGTTGATGTGAGCCTACACTTGGTACCCAGAACCCGGTTCTGAGTCTCCTGATCATTCTGCCTCAGGATTTGGCCTTGTTCTAATCCACATAAAAGTATCAGAGGGCTGGATTTCAGTGTGGTTGAAACAGGCAGGATAAGTGGGGCCCAAGAGGGGTTGCCAAGGTGGGCGGGGCTCTTAACCAATTTATATTAGATTATGTTTTTCAAAACTTGAAAGACATTTCCATGAAAGCCTCAGAAGTGACAGACTGCATGAAATGTTTTCTCTGTTGTGGAAGGCAGAGATGGAGAGGACCACGACTGCAATTACTTTCGGGCTCTACTGTTTTCCCTGGAAACGGTGAAGAGACTTCCTCATCCGCTGCAGCCGTAGGCTCTAGGGAGGGCTTTTGCAGCCACGGTCCCTTCCTTAGGGACTCATAGAGGTGATGGGCCAAGGCTGTGTTTTGGACGTCAAGTAGATTAGAGGTCTTCAGCTAGAAACTGGGAGAGGCATGAGAGAGGGAAGTTCCGGCAGGAGACTGTGCACAGCAGAAGTGACTGATCAGTTCTGATTTTCTTTGCAGCAGCAGTGGCTCCCGCTTCTCGTCCTACACCTGGTCACTACCATGTCCTCTACCGAGGGTGTGGAAAAACGCAGTTCGGCCGGCATGGGGAGACATACTGCCTAGTTGGTGGCTACCGGGCCCACGGGGATGTTCCTTTCGCCAAGCCAGCAAAGGTGGAAGCAGAGACGCCAGTCTCCAGACGTTGTCCCAAGAGAAAGCACACTCCGGAAAAGTCGGACAAAGACCTGGGTTGCTCCAGAACCAAAATCCAGCGATTGCAGCCTTCAAGCAGCTCAGGAATACAAGGTGCTTTGATTCTAAAGCAGGCCGTGGCCCAACCTCTGGTCACATCCCTTCTGCAACAGCCCCAGTGAACGAATGTCCCATCTTTGCTTTTTCAAGGTCGGCAAAAGGGAGTCCCCTCCTAAAGAAGGCTCTCTCTCATTGCCACACTATCAAAGGCTGCCCCAAATGTGGTTCCTTCCTGTGGGCCTGATCAGGCTAAGGGCAGAGTTGTCTCTTTCCTTCTCTGAGTCGGACCAAATCGTCTTAGAAACACCTCTTCACACTGTTGACCATGTTTTTCATGGGAGCTGCTGCTGAGTCTTTCTCTCATCCTTTCATGGTGGAGAGAAAGAGGATTCTAATGAGTTTTACTTCTAGGGGAGAGGGGAGTGTAATGATCATGTTGTCATTTTCTATTATGTCCTTGTGTCATGAATTTGTTTTCAATTTCATGTTAAAATGGGCCCACCATTTCCGCTTTGTGAGGTCATTCAGCACCCTCCTTTTGCACCTTTAACATCTCTCTCAGTATCACTTGGAAATATTTGAATTGGCATGAGCTTGTCCTCACATTCCTATTAGCTGTAAATCTGGAGCCCCGACATGAACCTAACCATTGAGCAGAACACCTCTCCACTACGTGTGTCACACTGGGTAGGCCCCTTAACCTCTTGGTTTTTTTAAGTCCTCAGTGGTAAAAATGTGAGGGTGCTATGAATTTATATTTGGGGCACGACAAGGTCGAGAAGAGTGTGTCTTTCCCTTTATTCTTCCAAAGTGGAATGTCTTCCCTCTCTTCCGCATGGGTCCAAATCTCACTTGTCCTTCAGGCCGACTGCCAAGGAGCCTTCCCTGATTCCCCAGGCCACACAAATCTCTGCCTCTTAGGGTCAGTGCCATACAACCTAGCTGTCTCTTACGTTAATCTTGCCTCTCAAGCCAAACTCAGAATATGGGTCTCTCTTGCCCTCCTGTGGTCCCTGCGGCTGTGCCAGCCCACCGGCACGCCCCACGTGGGGTGTCTACTAGACTAGGGCATGGGTGGGGAGGCCCAGGGGTGAGGGGCGAGGCAGAGTACCTTTGCCTCTACCCTGTTCTCCTCCACAAAACTGCCCCTCCTCCTGAAGCCTGCCCCTCAAGTCAAAGCTTCCATATATGACGTCAGTGGGTAGTGATGCCCTCACAGGCGTTCTCAGAGTTTCCATGGCAGCATAACTGTGCAAACGCGCTGCACTCAGAGAAACTTCTCTACCAGTTGTCCACCAGATACCAATCTTTTTGGCTTTCTGTGTGAGAATGTGTGACCGGATAGTGTACGTGTACTCTAACCTGTGCTCTGTTCCGTGGGTGGGCAGTGCAGCAGGTACACCCAGACAGGGCAACTCTGCAGGAGGTGTGATACACACACAACCTCACCTGGCTGGCACATGTTCCTGTGGGGGTTGCCAACTACGTACAGCTGAGCACTTTCCCAGATGTAAGTAATACCAGTGAGCTGGGACGCCTTCAGGGACGCACAGTTCTCACTGCTGAGGACAAGTGAAAGGTCATCCCTGGACAAGTGTGCAGGACGGTTCTGAGCTTTAGAAATGTAGCCTTACCCTTTGGGCTACAGGATGCTTCCATTCAGACCCTTTCCTGACTGGCCTCTTAACAAAAGACAAGTGCATTTTTGTTGGCAAATTGCAAATGGAGCGGTTTGAGGAACAGGGCCACTCTTGAACCGCACCTTCAAACCCAGACACCACTGGGCTATCATGTAGACATCTATATCGGTCCCCTCAGACACATCCCTTACTGAGTTGCTGAGTACTAGGGGAGAGGGTGTTGCCATATTGATGGGAAGACCGTAAGAACGAAGGGGGCGTGGGGTGATGAAGTGCTAATGAGACTGGAGGGCTGAGGAGATGGTGTCCCAGGAGGCTGGGTTGATGTGAGCCTACACTTGGTACCCAGAACCCGGTTCTGAGTCTCCTGATCATTCTGCCTCAGGATTTGGCCTTGTTCTAATCCACATAAAAGTATCAGAGGGCTGGATTTCAGTGTGGTTGAAACAGGCAGGATAAGTGGGGCCCAAGAGGGGTTGCCAAGGTGGGCGGGGCTCTTAACCAATTTATATTAGATTATGTTTTTCAAAACTTGAAAGACATTTCCATGAAAGCCTCAGAAGTGACAGACTGCATGAAATGTTTTCTCTGTTGTGGAAGGCAGAGATGGAGAGGACCACGACTGCAATTACTTTCGGGCTCTACTGTTTTCCCTGGAAACGGTGAAGAGACTTCCTCATCCGCTGCAGCCGTAGGCTCTAGGGAGGGCTTTTGCAGCCACGGTCCCTTCCTTAGGGACTCATAGAGGTGATGGGCCAAGGCTGTGTTTTGGACGTCAAGTAGATTAGAGGTCTTCAGCTAGAAACTGGGAGAGGCATGAGAGAGGGAAGTTCCGGCAGGAGACTGTGCACAGCAGAAGTGACTGATCAGTTCTGATTTTCTTTGCAGCAGCAGTGGCTCCCGCTTCTCGTCCTACACCTGGTCACTACCATGTCCTCTACCGAGGGTGTGGAAAAACGCAGTTCGGCCGGCATGGGGAGACATACTGCCTAGTTGGTGGCTACCGGGCCCACGGGGATGTTCCTTTCGCCAAGCCAGCAAAGGTGGAAGCAGAGACGCCAGTCTCCAGACGTTGTCCCAAGAGAAAGCACACTCCGGAAAAGTCGGACAAAGACCTGGGTTGCTCCAGAACCAAAATCCAGCGATTGCAGCCTTCAAGCAGCTCAGGAATACAAGGTGCTTTGATTCTAAAGCAGGCCGTGGCCCAACCTCTGGTCACATCCCTTCTGCAACAGCCCCAGTGAACGAATGTCCCATCTTTGCTTTTTCAAGGTCGGCAAAAGGGAGTCCCCTCCTAAAGAAGGCTCTCTCTCATTGCCACACTATCAAAGGCTGCCCCAAATGTGGTTCCTTCCTGTGGGCCTGATCAGGCTAAGGGCAGAGTTGTCTCTTTCCTTCTCTGAGTCGGACCAAATCGTCTTAGAAACACCTCTTCACACTGTTGACCATGTTTTTCATGGGAGCTGCTGCTGAGTCTTTCTCTCATCCTTTCATGGTGGAGAGAAAGAGGATTCTAATGAGTTTTACTTCTAGGGGAGAGGGGAGTGTAATGATCATGTTGTCATTTTCTATTATGTCCTTGTGTCATGAATTTGTTTTCAATTTCATGTTAAAATGGGCCCACCATTTCCGCTTTGTGAGGTCATTCAGCACCCTCCTTTTGCACCTTTAACATCTCTCTCAGTATCACTTGGAAATATTTGAATTGGCATGAGCTTGTCCTCACATTCCTATTAGCTGTAAATCTGGAGCCCCGACATGAACCTAACCATTGAGCAGAACACCTCTCCACTACGTGTGTCACACTGGGTAGGCCCCTTAACCTCTTGGTTTTTTTAAGTCCTCAGTGGTAAAAATGTGAGGGTGCTATGAATTTATATTTGGGGCACGACAAGGTCGAGAAGAGTGTGTCTTTCCCTTTATTCTTCCAAAGTGGAATGTCTTCCCTCTCTTCCGCATGGGTCCAAATCTCACTTGTCCTTCAGGCCGACTGCCAAGGAGCCTTCCCTGATTCCCCAGGCCACACAAATCTCTGCCTCTTAGGGTCAGTGCCATACAACCTAGCTGTCTCTTACGTTAATCTTGCCTCTCAAGCCAAACTCAGAATATGGGTCTCTCTTGCCCTCCTGTGGTCCCTGCGGCTGTGCCAGCCCACCGGCACGCCCCACGTGGGGTGTCTACTAGACTAGGGCATGGGTGGGGAGGCCCAGGGGTGAGGGGCGAGGCAGAGTACCTTTGCCTCTACCCTGTTCTCCTCCACAAAACTGCCCCTCCTCCTGAAGCCTGCCCCTCAAGTCAAAGCTTCCATATATGACGTCAGTGGGTAGTGATGCCCTCACAGGCGTTCTCAGAGTTTCCATGGCAGCATAACTGTGCAAACGCGCTGCACTCAGAGAAACTTCTCTACCAGTTGTCCACCAGATACCAATCTTTTTGGCTTTCTGTGTGAGAATGTGTGACCGGATAGTGTACGTGTACTCTAACCTGTGCTCTGTTCCGTGGGTGGGCAGTGCAGCAGGTACACCCAGACAGGGCAACTCTGCAGGAGGTGTGATACACACACAACCTCACCTGGCTGGCACATGTTCCTGTGGGGGTTGCCAACTACGTACAGCTGAGCACTTTCCCAGATGTAAGTAATACCAGTGAGCTGGGACGCCTTCAGGGACGCACAGTTCTCACTGCTGAGGACAAGTGAAAGGTCATCCCTGGACAAGTGTGCAGGACGGTTCTGAGCTTTAGAAATGTAGCCTTACCCTTTGGGCTACAGGATGCTTCCATTCAGACCCTTTCCTGACTGGCCTCTTAACAAAAGACAAGTGCATTTTTGTTGGCAAATTGCAAATGGAGCGGTTTGAGGAACAGGGCCACTCTTGAACCGCACCTTCAAACCCAGACACCACTGGGCTATCATGTAGACATCTATATCGGTCCCCTCAGACACATCCCTTACTGAGTTGCTGAGTACTAGGGGAGAGGGTGTTGCCATATTGATGGGAAGACCGTAAGAACGAAGGGGGCGTGGGGTGATGAAGTGCTAATGAGACTGGAGGGCTGAGGAGATGGTGTCCCAGGAGGCTGGGTTGATGTGAGCCTACACTTGGTACCCAGAACCCGGTTCTGAGTCTCCTGATCATTCTGCCTCAGGATTTGGCCTTGTTCTAATCCACATAAAAGTATCAGAGGGCTGGATTTCAGTGTGGTTGAAACAGGCAGGATAAGTGGGGCCCAAGAGGGGTTGCCAAGGTGGGCGGGGCTCTTAACCAATTTATATTAGATTATGTTTTTCAAAACTTGAAAGACATTTCCATGAAAGCCTCAGAAGTGACAGACTGCATGAAATGTTTTCTCTGTTGTGGAAGGCAGAGATGGAGAGGACCACGACTGCAATTACTTTCGGGCTCTACTGTTTTCCCTGGAAACGGTGAAGAGACTTCCTCATCCGCTGCAGCCGTAGGCTCTAGGGAGGGCTTTTGCAGCCACGGTCCCTTCCTTAGGGACTCATAGAGGTGATGGGCCAAGGCTGTGTTTTGGACGTCAAGTAGATTAGAGGTCTTCAGCTAGAAACTGGGAGAGGCATGAGAGAGGGAAGTTCCGGCAGGAGACTGTGCACAGCAGAAGTGACTGATCAGTTCTGATTTTCTTTGCAGCAGCAGTGGCTCCCGCTTCTCGTCCTACACCTGGTCACTACCATGTCCTCTACCGAGGGTGTGGAAAAACGCAGTTCGGCCGGCATGGGGAGACATACTGCCTAGTTGGTGGCTACCGGGCCCACGGGGATGTTCCTTTCGCCAAGCCAGCAAAGGTGGAAGCAGAGACGCCAGTCTCCAGACGTTGTCCCAAGAGAAAGCACACTCCGGAAAAGTCGGACAAAGACCTGGGTTGCTCCAGAACCAAAATCCAGCGATTGCAGCCTTCAAGCAGCTCAGGAATACAAGGTGCTTTGATTCTAAAGCAGGCCGTGGCCCAACCTCTGGTCACATCCCTTCTGCAACAGCCCCAGTGAACGAATGTCCCATCTTTGCTTTTTCAAGGTCGGCAAAAGGGAGTCCCCTCCTAAAGAAGGCTCTCTCTCATTGCCACACTATCAAAGGCTGCCCCAAATGTGGTTCCTTCCTGTGGGCCTGATCAGGCTAAGGGCAGAGTTGTCTCTTTCCTTCTCTGAGTCGGACCAAATCGTCTTAGAAACACCTCTTCACACTGTTGACCATGTTTTTCATGGGAGCTGCTGCTGAGTCTTTCTCTCATCCTTTCATGGTGGAGAGAAAGAGGATTCTAATGAGTTTTACTTCTAGGGGAGAGGGGAGTGTAATGATCATGTTGTCATTTTCTATTATGTCCTTGTGTCATGAATTTGTTTTCAATTTCATGTTAAAATGGGCCCACCATTTCCGCTTTGTGAGGTCATTCAGCACCCTCCTTTTGCACCTTTAACATCTCTCTCAGTATCACTTGGAAATATTTGAATTGGCATGAGCTTGTCCTCACATTCCTATTAGCTGTAAATCTGGAGCCCCGACATGAACCTAACCATTGAGCAGAACACCTCTCCACTACGTGTGTCACACTGGGTAGGCCCCTTAACCTCTTGGTTTTTTTAAGTCCTCAGTGGTAAAAATGTGAGGGTGCTATGAATTTATATTTGGGGCACGACAAGGTCGAGAAGAGTGTGTCTTTCCCTTTATTCTTCCAAAGTGGAATGTCTTCCCTCTCTTCCGCATGGGTCCAAATCTCACTTGTCCTTCAGGCCGACTGCCAAGGAGCCTTCCCTGATTCCCCAGGCCACACAAATCTCTGCCTCTTAGGGTCAGTGCCATACAACCTAGCTGTCTCTTACGTTAATCTTGCCTCTCAAGCCAAACTCAGAATATGGGTCTCTCTTGCCCTCCTGTGGTCCCTGCGGCTGTGCCAGCCCACCGGCACGCCCCACGTGGGGTGTCTACTAGACTAGGGCATGGGTGGGGAGGCCCAGGGGTGAGGGGCGAGGCAGAGTACCTTTGCCTCTACCCTGTTCTCCTCCACAAAACTGCCCCTCCTCCTGAAGCCTGCCCCTCAAGTCAAAGCTTCCATATATGACGTCAGTGGGTAGTGATGCCCTCACAGGCGTTCTCAGAGTTTCCATGGCAGCATAACTGTGCAAACGCGCTGCACTCAGAGAAACTTCTCTACCAGTTGTCCACCAGATACCAATCTTTTTGGCTTTCTGTGTGAGAATGTGTGACCGGATAGTGTACGTGTACTCTAACCTGTGCTCTGTTCCGTGGGTGGGCAGTGCAGCAGGTACACCCAGACAGGGCAACTCTGCAGGAGGTGTGATACACACACAACCTCACCTGGCTGGCACATGTTCCTGTGGGGGTTGCCAACTACGTACAGCTGAGCACTTTCCCAGATGTAAGTAATACCAGTGAGCTGGGACGCCTTCAGGGACGCACAGTTCTCACTGCTGAGGACAAGTGAAAGGTCATCCCTGGACAAGTGTGCAGGACGGTTCTGAGCTTTAGAAATGTAGCCTTACCCTTTGGGCTACAGGATGCTTCCATTCAGACCCTTTCCTGACTGGCCTCTTAACAAAAGACAAGTGCATTTTTGTTGGCAAATTGCAAATGGAGCGGTTTGAGGAACAGGGCCACTCTTGAACCGCACCTTCAAACCCAGACACCACTGGGCTATCATGTAGACATCTATATCGGTCCCCTCAGACACATCCCTTACTGAGTTGCTGAGTACTAGGGGAGAGGGTGTTGCCATATTGATGGGAAGACCGTAAGAACGAAGGGGGCGTGGGGTGATGAAGTGCTAATGAGACTGGAGGGCTGAGGAGATGGTGTCCCAGGAGGCTGGGTTGATGTGAGCCTACACTTGGTACCCAGAACCCGGTTCTGAGTCTCCTGATCATTCTGCCTCAGGATTTGGCCTTGTTCTAATCCACATAAAAGTATCAGAGGGCTGGATTTCAGTGTGGTTGAAACAGGCAGGATAAGTGGGGCCCAAGAGGGGTTGCCAAGGTGGGCGGGGCTCTTAACCAATTTATATTAGATTATGTTTTTCAAAACTTGAAAGACATTTCCATGAAAGCCTCAGAAGTGACAGACTGCATGAAATGTTTTCTCTGTTGTGGAAGGCAGAGATGGAGAGGACCACGACTGCAATTACTTTCGGGCTCTACTGTTTTCCCTGGAAACGGTGAAGAGACTTCCTCATCCGCTGCAGCCGTAGGCTCTAGGGAGGGCTTTTGCAGCCACGGTCCCTTCCTTAGGGACTCATAGAGGTGATGGGCCAAGGCTGTGTTTTGGACGTCAAGTAGATTAGAGGTCTTCAGCTAGAAACTGGGAGAGGCATGAGAGAGGGAAGTTCCGGCAGGAGACTGTGCACAGCAGAAGTGACTGATCAGTTCTGATTTTCTTTGCAGCAGCAGTGGCTCCCGCTTCTCGTCCTACACCTGGTCACTACCATGTCCTCTACCGAGGGTGTGGAAAAACGCAGTTCGGCCGGCATGGGGAGACATACTGCCTAGTTGGTGGCTACCGGGCCCACGGGGATGTTCCTTTCGCCAAGCCAGCAAAGGTGGAAGCAGAGACGCCAGTCTCCAGACGTTGTCCCAAGAGAAAGCACACTCCGGAAAAGTCGGACAAAGACCTGGGTTGCTCCAGAACCAAAATCCAGCGATTGCAGCCTTCAAGCAGCTCAGGAATACAAGGTGCTTTGATTCTAAAGCAGGCCGTGGCCCAACCTCTGGTCACATCCCTTCTGCAACAGCCCCAGTGAACGAATGTCCCATCTTTGCTTTTTCAAGGTCGGCAAAAGGGAGTCCCCTCCTAAAGAAGGCTCTCTCTCATTGCCACACTATCAAAGGCTGCCCCAAATGTGGTTCCTTCCTGTGGGCCTGATCAGGCTAAGGGCAGAGTTGTCTCTTTCCTTCTCTGAGTCGGACCAAATCGTCTTAGAAACACCTCTTCACACTGTTGACCATGTTTTTCATGGGAGCTGCTGCTGAGTCTTTCTCTCATCCTTTCATGGTGGAGAGAAAGAGGATTCTAATGAGTTTTACTTCTAGGGGAGAGGGGAGTGTAATGATCATGTTGTCATTTTCTATTATGTCCTTGTGTCATGAATTTGTTTTCAATTTCATGTTAAAATGGGCCCACCATTTCCGCTTTGTGAGGTCATTCAGCACCCTCCTTTTGCACCTTTAACATCTCTCTCAGTATCACTTGGAAATATTTGAATTGGCATGAGCTTGTCCTCACATTCCTATTAGCTGTAAATCTGGAGCCCCGACATGAACCTAACCATTGAGCAGAACACCTCTCCACTACGTGTGTCACACTGGGTAGGCCCCTTAACCTCTTGGTTTTTTTAAGTCCTCAGTGGTAAAAATGTGAGGGTGCTATGAATTTATATTTGGGGCACGACAAGGTCGAGAAGAGTGTGTCTTTCCCTTTATTCTTCCAAAGTGGAATGTCTTCCCTCTCTTCCGCATGGGTCCAAATCTCACTTGTCCTTCAGGCCGACTGCCAAGGAGCCTTCCCTGATTCCCCAGGCCACACAAATCTCTGCCTCTTAGGGTCAGTGCCATACAACCTAGCTGTCTCTTACGTTAATCTTGCCTCTCAAGCCAAACTCAGAATATGGGTCTCTCTTGCCCTCCTGTGGTCCCTGCGGCTGTGCCAGCCCACCGGCACGCCCCACGTGGGGTGTCTACTAGACTAGGGCATGGGTGGGGAGGCCCAGGGGTGAGGGGCGAGGCAGAGTACCTTTGCCTCTACCCTGTTCTCCTCCACAAAACTGCCCCTCCTCCTGAAGCCTGCCCCTCAAGTCAAAGCTTCCATATATGACGTCAGTGGGTAGTGATGCCCTCACAGGCGTTCTCAGAGTTTCCATGGCAGCATAACTGTGCAAACGCGCTGCACTCAGAGAAACTTCTCTACCAGTTGTCCACCAGATACCAATCTTTTTGGCTTTCTGTGTGAGAATGTGTGACCGGATAGTGTACGTGTACTCTAACCTGTGCTCTGTTCCGTGGGTGGGCAGTGCAGCAGGTACACCCAGACAGGGCAACTCTGCAGGAGGTGTGATACACACACAACCTCACCTGGCTGGCACATGTTCCTGTGGGGGTTGCCAACTACGTACAGCTGAGCACTTTCCCAGATGTAAGTAATACCAGTGAGCTGGGACGCCTTCAGGGACGCACAGTTCTCACTGCTGAGGACAAGTGAAAGGTCATCCCTGGACAAGTGTGCAGGACGGTTCTGAGCTTTAGAAATGTAGCCTTACCCTTTGGGCTACAGGATGCTTCCATTCAGACCCTTTCCTGACTGGCCTCTTAACAAAAGACAAGTGCATTTTTGTTGGCAAATTGCAAATGGAGCGGTTTGAGGAACAGGGCCACTCTTGAACCGCACCTTCAAACCCAGACACCACTGGGCTATCATGTAGACATCTATATCGGTCCCCTCAGACACATCCCTTACTGAGTTGCTGAGTACTAGGGGAGAGGGTGTTGCCATATTGATGGGAAGACCGTAAGAACGAAGGGGGCGTGGGGTGATGAAGTGCTAATGAGACTGGAGGGCTGAGGAGATGGTGTCCCAGGAGGCTGGGTTGATGTGAGCCTACACTTGGTACCCAGAACCCGGTTCTGAGTCTCCTGATCATTCTGCCTCAGGATTTGGCCTTGTTCTAATCCACATAAAAGTATCAGAGGGCTGGATTTCAGTGTGGTTGAAACAGGCAGGATAAGTGGGGCCCAAGAGGGGTTGCCAAGGTGGGCGGGGCTCTTAACCAATTTATATTAGATTATGTTTTTCAAAACTTGAAAGACATTTCCATGAAAGCCTCAGAAGTGACAGACTGCATGAAATGTTTTCTCTGTTGTGGAAGGCAGAGATGGAGAGGACCACGACTGCAATTACTTTCGGGCTCTACTGTTTTCCCTGGAAACGGTGAAGAGACTTCCTCATCCGCTGCAGCCGTAGGCTCTAGGGAGGGCTTTTGCAGCCACGGTCCCTTCCTTAGGGACTCATAGAGGTGATGGGCCAAGGCTGTGTTTTGGACGTCAAGTAGATTAGAGGTCTTCAGCTAGAAACTGGGAGAGGCATGAGAGAGGGAAGTTCCGGCAGGAGACTGTGCACAGCAGAAGTGACTGATCAGTTCTGATTTTCTTTGCAGCAGCAGTGGCTCCCGCTTCTCGTCCTACACCTGGTCACTACCATGTCCTCTACCGAGGGTGTGGAAAAACGCAGTTCGGCCGGCATGGGGAGACATACTGCCTAGTTGGTGGCTACCGGGCCCACGGGGATGTTCCTTTCGCCAAGCCAGCAAAGGTGGAAGCAGAGACGCCAGTCTCCAGACGTTGTCCCAAGAGAAAGCACACTCCGGAAAAGTCGGACAAAGACCTGGGTTGCTCCAGAACCAAAATCCAGCGATTGCAGCCTTCAAGCAGCTCAGGAATACAAGGTGCTTTGATTCTAAAGCAGGCCGTGGCCCAACCTCTGGTCACATCCCTTCTGCAACAGCCCCAGTGAACGAATGTCCCATCTTTGCTTTTTCAAGGTCGGCAAAAGGGAGTCCCCTCCTAAAGAAGGTTCTCTCTCATTGCCACACTATCAAAGGCTGCCCCAAATGTGGTTCCTTCCTGTGGGCCTGATCAGGCTAAGGGCAGAGTTGTCTCTTTCCTTCTCTGAGTCGGACCAAATCGTCTTAGAAACACCTCTTCACACTGTTGACCATGTTTTTCATGGGAGCTGCTGCTGAGTCTTTCTCTCATCCTTTCATGGTGGAGAGAAAGAGGATTCTAATGAGTTTTACTTCTAGGGGAGAGGGGAGTGTAATGATCATGTTGTCATTTTCTATTATGTCCTTGTGTCATGAATTTGTTTTCAATTTCATGTTAAAATGGGCCCACCATTTCCGCTTTGTGAGGTCATTCAGCACCCTCCTTTTGCACCTTTAACATCTCTCTCAGTATCACTTGGAAATATTTGAATTGGCATGAGCTTGTCCTCACATTCCTATTAGCTGTAAATCTGGAGCCCCGACATGAACCTAACCATTGAGCAGAACACCTCTCCACTACGTGTGTCACACTGGGTAGGCCCCTTAACCTCTTGGTTTTTTTAAGTCCTCAGTGGTAAAAATGTGAGGGTGCTATGAATTTATATTTGGGGCACGACAAGGTCGAGAAGAGTGTGTCTTTCCCTTTATTCTTCCAAAGTGGAATGTCTTCCCTCTCTTCCGCATGGGTCCAAATCTCACTTGTCCTTCAGGCCGACTGCCAAGGAGCCTTCCCTGATTCCCCAGGCCACACAAATCTCTGCCTCTTAGGGTCAGTGCCATACAACCTAGCTGTCTCTTACGTTAATCTTGCCTCTCAAGCCAAACTCAGAATATGGGTCTCTCTTGCCCTCCTGTGGTCCCTGCGGCTGTGCCAGCCCACCGGCACGCCCCACGTGGGGTGTCTACTAGACTAGGGCATGGGTGGGGAGGCCCAGGGGTGAGGGGCGAGGCAGAGTACCTTTGCCTCTACCCTGTTCTCCTCCACAAAACTGCCCCTCCTCCTCAAGCCTGCCCCTCAAGTCAAAGTTTCCATATATGACGTCAGTGGGTAGTGATGCCCTCACAGGCGTTCTCAGAGTTTCCCTGGCAGCATAACTGTGCAAACGCGCTGCACTCAGAGAAACTTCTCTACCAGTTGTCCACCAGATACCAATCTTTTTGGCTTTCTGTGTGAGAATGTGTGACCGGATAGTGTACGTGTACTCTAACCTGTGCTCTGTTCCGTGGGTGGGCAGTGCAGCAGGTATACCCAGACAGGGCAACTCTGCAGGAGGTGTGATACGCACACAACCTCACCTGGCTGGCACATGTTCCTGTGGGGGTTGCCAACTACGTACAGCTGAGCACTTTCCCAGATGTAAGTAATACCAGTGAGCTGGGACGCCTTCAGGGACGCACAGTTCTCACTGCTGAGGACAAGTGAAAGGTCATCCCTGGACAAGTGTGCAGGACGGTTCTGAGCTTTAGAAATGTAGCCTTACCCTTTGGGCTACAGGATGCTTCCATTCAGACCCTTTCCTGACTGGCCTCTTAACAAAAGACAAGTGCATTTTTGTTGGCAAATTGCAAATGGAGCGGTTTGAGGAACAGGGCCACTCTTGAACCGCACCTTCAAACCCAGACACCACTGGGCTATCATGTAGACATCTATATCGGTCCCCTCAGACACATCCCTTACTGAGTTGCTGAGTACTAGGGGAGAGGGTGTTGCCATATTGATGGGAAGACCGTAAGAACGAAGGGGGCGTGGGGTGATGAAGTGCTAATGAGACTGGAGGGCTGAGGAGATGGTGTCCCAGGAGGCTGGGTTGATGTGAGCCTACACTTGGTACCCAGAACCCGGTTCTGAGTCTCCTGATCATTCTGCCTCAGGATTTGGCCTTGTTCTAATCCACATAAAAGTATCAGAGGGCTGGATTTCAGTGTGGTTGAAACAGGCAGGATAAGTGGGGCCCAAGAGGGGTTGCCAAGGTGGGCGGGGCTCTTAACCAATTTATATTAGATTATGTTTTTCAAAACTTGAAAGACATTTCCATGAAAGCCTCAGAAGTGACAGACTGCATGAAATGTTTTCTCTGTTGTGGAAGGCAGAGATGGAGAGGACCACGACTGCAATTACTTTCGGGCTCTACTGTTTTCCCTGGAAACGGTGAAGAGACTTCCTCATCCGCTGCAGCCGTAGGCTCTAGGGAGGGCTTTTGCAGCCACGGTCCCTTCCTTAGGGACTCATAGAGGTGATGGGCCAAGGCTGTGTTTTGGACGTCAAGTAGATTAGAGGTCTTCAGCTAGAAACTGGGAGAGGCATGAGAGAGGGAAGTTCCGGCAGGAGACTGTGCACAGCAGAAGTGACTGATCAGTTCTGATTTTCTTTGCAGCAGCAGTGGCTCCCGCTTCTCGTCCTACACCTGGTCACTACCATGTCCTCTACCGAGGGTGTGGAAAAACGCAGTTCGGCCGGCATGGGGAGACATACTGCCTAGTTGGTGGCTACCGGGCCCACGGGGATGTTCCTTTCGCCAAGCCAGCAAAGGTGGAAGCAGAGACGCCAGTCTCCAGACGTTGTCCCAAGAGAAAGCACACTCCGGAAAAGTCGGACAAAGACCTGGGTTGCTCCAGAACCAAAATCCAGCGATTGCAGCCTTCAAGCAGCTCAGGAATACAAGGTGCTTTGATTCTAAAGCAGGCCGTGGCCCAACCTCTGGTCACATCCCTTCTGCAACAGCCCCAGTGAACGAATGTCCCATCTTTGCTTTTTCAAGGTCGGCAAAAGGGAGTCCCCTCCTAAAGAAGGTTCTCTCTCATTGCCACACTATCAAAGGCTGCCCCAAATGTGGTTCCTTCCTGTGGGCCTGATCAGGCTAAGGGCAGAGTTGTCTCTTTCCTTCTCTGAGTCGGACCAAATCGTCTTAGAAACACCTCTTCACACTGTTGACCATGTTTTTCATGGGAGCTGCTGCTGAGTCTTTCTCTCATCCTTTCATGGTGGAGAGAAAGAGGATTCTAATGAGTTTTACTTCTAGGGGAGAGGGGAGTGTAATGATCATGTTGTCATTTTCTATTATGTCCTTTTGTCATGAATTTGTTTTCAATTTCATGTTAAAATGGGCCCACCATTTCCGCTTTGTGAGGTCATTCAGCACCCTCCTTTTGCACCTTTAACATCTCTCTCAGTATCACTTGGAAATATTTGAATTGGCATGAGCTTGTCCTCACATTCCTATTAGCTGTAAATCTGGAGCCCCGACATGAACCTAACCATTGAGCAGAACACCTCTCCACTACGTGTGTCACACTGGGTAGGCCCCTTAACCTCTTGGTTTTTTTAAGTCCTCAGTGGTAAAAATGTGAGGGTGCTATGAATTTATATTTGGGGCACGACAAGGTCGAGAAGAGTGTGTCTTTCCCTTTATTCTTCCAAAGTGGAATGTCTTCCCTCTCTTCCGCATGGGTCCAAATCTCACTTGTCCTTCAGGCCGACTGCCAAGGAGCCTTCCCTGATTCCCCAGGCCACACAAATCTCTGCCTCTTAGGGTCAGTGCCATACAACCTAGCTGTCTCTTACGTTAATCTTGCCTCTCAAGCCAAACTCAGAATATGGGTCTCTCTTGCCCTCCTGTGGTCCCTGCGGCTGTGCCAGCCCACCGGCACGCCCCACGTGGGGTGTCTACTAGACTAGGGCATGGGTGGGGAGGCCCAGGGGTGAGGGGCGAGGCAGAGTACCTTTGCCTCTACCCTGTTCTCCTCCACAAAACTGCCCCTCCTCCTGAAGCCTGCCCCTCAAGTCAAAGCTTCCATATATGACGTCAGTGGGTAGTGATGCCCTCACAGGCGTTCTCAGAGTTTCCATGGCAGCATAACTGTGCAAACGCGCTGCACTCAGAGAAACTTCTCTACCAGTTGTCCACCAGATACCAATCTTTTTGGCTTTCTGTGTGAGAATGTGTGACCGGATAGTGTACGTGTACTCTAACCTGTGCTCTGTTCCGTGGGTGGGCAGTGCAGCAGGTACACCCAGACAGGGCAACTCTGCAGGAGGTGTGATACACACACAACCTCACCTGGCTGGCACATGTTCCTGTGGGGGTTGCCAACTACGTACAGCTGAGCACTTTCCCAGATGTAAGTAATACCAGTGAGCTGGGACGCCTTCAGGGACGCACAGTTCTCACTGCTGAGGACAAGTGAAAGGTCATCCCTGGACAAGTGTGCAGGACGGTTCTGAGCTTTAGAAATGTAGCCTTACCCTTTGGGCTACAGGATGCTTCCATTCAGACCCTTTCCTGACTGGCCTCTTAACAAAAGACAAGTGCATTTTTGTTGGCAAATTGCAAATGGAGCGGTTTGAGGAACAGGGCCACTCTTGAACCGCACCTTCAAACCCAGACACCACTGGGCTATCATGTAGACATCTATATCGGTCCCCTCAGACACATCCCTTACTGAGTTGCTGAGTACTAGGGGAGAGGGTGTTGCCATATTGATGGGAAGACCGTAAGAACGAAGGGGGCGTGGGGTGATGAAGTGCTAATGAGACTGGAGGGCTGAGGAGATGGTGTCCCAGGAGGCTGGGTTGATGTGAGCCTACACTTGGTACCCAGAACCCGGTTCTGAGTCTCCTGATCATTCTGCCTCAGGATTTGGCCTTGTTCTAATCCACATAAAAGTATCAGAGGGCTGGATTTCAGTGTGGTTGAAACAGGCAGGATAAGTGGGGCCCAAGAGGGGTTGCCAAGGTGGGCGGGGCTCTTAACCAATTTATATTAGATTATGTTTTTCAAAACTTGAAAGACATTTCCATGAAAGCCTCAGAAGTGACAGACTGCATGAAATGTTTTCTCTGTTGTGGAAGGCAGAGATGGAGAGGACCACGACTGCAATTACTTTCGGGCTCTACTGTTTTCCCTGGAAACGGTGAAGAGACTTCCTCATCCGCTGCAGCCGTAGGCTCTAGGGAGGGCTTTTGCAGCCACGGTCCCTTCCTTAGGGACTCATAGAGGTGATGGGCCAAGGCTGTGTTTTGGACGTCAAGTAGATTAGAGGTCTTCAGCTAGAAACTGGGAGAGGCATGAGAGAGGGAAGTTCCGGCAGGAGACTGTGCACAGCAGAAGTGACTGATCAGTTCTGATTTTCTTTGCAGCAGCAGTGGCTCCCGCTTCTCGTCCTACACCTGGTCACTACCATGTCCTCTACCGAGGGTGTGGAAAAACGCAGTTCGGCCGGCATGGGGAGACATACTGCCTAGTTGGTGGCTACCGGGCCCACGGGGATGTTCCTTTCGCCAAGCCAGCAAAGGTGGAAGCAGAGACGCCAGTCTCCAGACGTTGTCCCAAGAGAAAGCACACTCCGGAAAAGTCGGACAAAGACCTGGGTTGCTCCAGAACCAAAATCCAGCGATTGCAGCCTTCAAGCAGCTCAGGAATACAAGGTGCTTTGATTCTAAAGCAGGCCGTGGCCCAACCTCTGGTCACATCCCTTCTGCAACAGCCCCAGTGAACGAATGTCCCATCTTTGCTTTTTCAAGGTCGGCAAAAGGGAGTCCCCTCCTAAAGAAGGTTCTCTCTCATTGCCACACTATCAAAGGCTGCCCCAAATGTGGTTCCTTCCTGTGGGCCTGATCAGGCTAAGGGCAGAGTTGTCTCTTTCCTTCTCTGAGTCGGACCAAATCGTCTTAGAAACACCTCTTCACACTGTTGACCATGTTTTTCATGGGAGCTGCTGCTGAGTCTTTCTCTCATCCTTTCATGGTGGAGAGAAAGAGGATTCTAATGAGTTTTACTTCTAGGGGAGAGGGGAGTGTAATGATCATGTTGTCATTTTCTATTATGTCCTTGTGTCATGAATTTGTTTTCAATTTCATGTTAAAATGGGCCCACCATTTCCGCTTTGTGAGGTCATTCAGCACCCTCCTTTTGCACCTTTAACATCTCTCTCAGTATCACTTGGAAATATTTGAATTGGCATGAGCTTGTCCTCACATTCCTATTAGCTGTAAATCTGGAGCCCCGACATGAACCTAACCATTGAGCAGAACACCTCTCCACTACGTGTGTCACACTGGGTAGGCCCCTTAACCTCTTGGTTTTTTTAAGTCCTCAGTGGTAAAAATGTGAGGGTGCTATGAATTTATATTTGGGGCACGACAAGGTCGAGAAGAGTGTGTCTTTCCCTTTATTCTTCCAAAGTGGAATGTCTTCCCTCTCTTCCGCATGGGTCCAAATCTCACTTGTCCTTCAGGCCGACTGCCAAGGAGCCTTCCCTGATTCCCCAGGCCACACAAATCTCTGCCTCTTAGGGTCAGTGCCATACAACCTAGCTGTCTCTTACGTTAATCTTGCCTCTCAAGCCAAACTCAGAATATGGGTCTCTCTTGCCCTCCTGTGGTCCCTGCGGCTGTGCCAGCCCACCGGCACGCCCCACGTGGGGTGTCTACTAGACTAGGGCATGGGTGGGGAGGCCCAGGGGTGAGGGGCGAGGCAGAGTACCTTTGCCTCTACCCTGTTCTCCTCCACAAAACTGCCCCTCCTCCTGAAGCCTGCCCCTCAAGTCAAAGCTTCCATATATGACGTCAGTGGGTAGTGATGCCCTCACAGGCGTTCTCAGAGTTTCCCTGGCAGCATAACTGTGCAAACGCGCTGCACTCAGAGAAACTTCTCTACCAGTTGTCCACCAGATACCAATCTTTTTGGCTTTCTGTGTGAGAATGTGTGACCGGATAGTGTACGTGTACTCTAACCTGTGCTCTGTTCCGTGGGTGGGCAGTGCAGCAGGTACACCCAGACAGGGCAACTCTGCAGGAGGTGTGATACGCACACAACCTCACCTGGCTGGCACATGTTCCTGTGGGGGTTGCCAACTACGTACAGCTGAGCACTTTCCCAGATGTAAGTAATACCAGTGAGCTGGGACGCCTTCAGGGACGCACAGTTCTCACTGCTGAGGACAAGTGAAAGGTCATCCCTGGACAAGTGTGCAGGACGGTTCTGAGCTTTAGAAATGTAGCCTTACCCTTTGGGCTACAGGATGCTTCCATTCAGACCCTTTCCTGACTGGCCTCTTAACAAAAGACAAGTGCATTTTTGTTGGCAAATTGCAAATGGAGCGGTTTGAGGAACAGGGCCACTCTTGAACCGCACCTTCAAACCCAGACACCACTGGGCTATCATGTAGACATCTATATCGGTCCCCTCAGACACATCCCTTACTGAGTTGCTGAGTACTAGGGGAGAGGGTGTTGCCATATTGATGGGAAGACCGTAAGAACGAAGGGGGCGTGGGGTGATGAAGTGCTAATGAGACTGGAGGGCTGAGGAGATGGTGTCCCAGGAGGCTGGGTTGATGTGAGCCTACACTTGGTACCCAGAACCCGGTTCTGAGTCTCCTGATCATTCTGCCTCAGGATTTGGCCTTGTTCTAATCCACATAAAAGTATCAGAGGGCTGGATTTCAGTGTGGTTGAAACAGGCAGGATAAGTGGGGCCCAAGAGGGGTTGCCAAGGTGGGCGGGGCTCTTAACCAATTTATATTAGATTATGTTTTTCAAAACTTGAAAGACATTTCCATGAAAGCCTCAGAAGTGACAGACTGCATGAAATGTTTTCTCTGTTGTGGAAGGCAGAGATGGAGAGGACCACGACTGCAATTACTTTCGGGCTCTACTGTTTTCCCTGGAAACGGTGAAGAGACTTCCTCATCCGCTGCAGCCGTAGGCTCTAGGGAGGGCTTTTGCAGCCACGGTCCCTTCCTTAGGGACTCATAGAGGTGATGGGCCAAGGCTGTGTTTTGGACGTCAAGTAGATTAGAGGTCTTCAGCTAGAAACTGGGAGAGGCATGAGAGAGGGAAGTTCCGGCAGGAGACTGTGCACAGCAGAAGTGACTGATCAGTTCTGATTTTCTTTGCAGCAGCAGTGGCTCCCGCTTCTCGTCCTACACCTGGTCACTACCATGTCCTCTACCGAGGGTGTGGAAAAACGCAGTTCGGCCGGCATGGGGAGACATACTGCCTAGTTGGTGGCTACCGGGCCCACGGGGATGTTCCTTTCGCCAAGCCAGCAAAGGTGGAAGCAGAGACGCCAGTCTCCAGACGTTGTCCCAAGAGAAAGCACACTCCGGAAAAGTCGGACAAAGACCTGGGTTGCTCCAGAACCAAAATCCAGCGATTGCAGCCTTCAAGCAGCTCAGGAATACAAGGTGCTTTGATTCTAAAGCAGGCCGTGGCCCAACCTCTGGTCACATCCCTTCTGCAACAGCCCCAGTGAACGAATGTCCCATCTTTGCTTTTTCAAGGTCGGCAAAAGGGAGTCCCCTCCTAAAGAAGGTTCTCTCTCATTGCCACACTATCAAAGGCTGCCCCAAATGTGGTTCCTTCCTGTGGGCCTGATCAGGCTAAGGGCAGAGTTGTCTCTTTCCTTCTCTGAGTCGGACCAAATCGTCTTAGAAACACCTCTTCACACTGTTGACCATGTTTTTCATGGGAGCTGCTGCTGAGTCTTTCTCTCATCCTTTCATGGTGGAGAGAAAGAGGATTCTAATGAGTTTTACTTCTAGGGGAGAGGGGAGTGTAATGATCATGTTGTCATTTTCTATTATGTCCTTGTGTCATGAATTTGTTTTCAATTTCATGTTAAAATGGGCCCACCATTTCCGCTTTGTGAGGTCATTCAGCACCCTCCTTTTGCACCTTTAACATCTCTCTCAGTATCACTTGGAAATATTTGAATTGGCATGAGCTTGTCCTCACATTCCTATTAGCTGTAAATCTGGAGCCCCGACATGAACCTAACCATTGAGCAGAACACCTCTCCACTACGTGTGTCACACTGGGTAGGCCCCTTAACCTCTTGGTTTTTTTAAGTCCTCAGTGGTAAAAATGTGAGGGTGCTATGAATTTATATTTGGGGCACGACAAGGTCGAGAAGAGTGTGTCTTTCCCTTTATTCTTCCAAAGTGGAATGTCTTCCCTCTCTTCCGCATGGGTCCAAATCTCACTTGTCCTTCAGGCCGACTGCCAAGGAGCCTTCCCTGATTCCCCAGGCCACACAAATCTCTGCCTCTTAGGGTCAGTGCCATACAACCTAGCTGTCTCTTACGTTAATCTTGCCTCTCAAGCCAAACTCAGAATATGGGTCTCTCTTGCCCTCCTGTGGTCCCTGCGGCTGTGCCAGCCCACCGGCACGCCCCACGTGGGGTGTCTACTAGACTAGGGCATGGGTGGGGAGGCCCAGGGGTGAGGGGCGAGGCAGAGTACCTTTGCCTCTACCCTGTTCTCCTCCACAAAACTGCCCCTCCTCCTCAAGCCTGCCCCTCAAGTCAAAGTTTCCATATATGACGTCAGTGGGTAGTGATGCCCTCACAGGCGTTCTCAGAGTTTCCCTGGCAGCATAACTGTGCAAACGCGCTGCACTCAGAGAAACTTCTCTACCAGTTGTCCACCAGATACCAATCTTTTTGGCTTTCTGTGTGAGAATGTGTGACCGGATAGTGTACGTGTACTCTAACCTGTGCTCTGTTCCGTGGGTGGGCAGTGCAGCAGGTATACCCAGACAGGGCAACTCTGCAGGAGGTGTGATACGCACACAACCTCACCTGGCTGGCACATGTTCCTGTGGGGGTTGCCAACTACGTACAGCTGAGCACTTTCCCAGATGTAAGTAATACCAGTGAGCTGGGACGCCTTCAGGGACGCACAGTTCTCACTGCTGAGGACAAGTGAAAGGTCATCCCTGGACAAGTGTGCAGGACGGTTCTGAGCTTTAGAAATGTAGCCTTACCCTTTGGGCTACAGGATGCTTCCATTCAGACCCTTTCCTGACTGGCCTCTTAACAAAAGACAAGTGCATTTTTGTTGGCAAATTGCAAATGGAGCGGTTTGAGGAACAGGGCCACTCTTGAACCGCACCTTCAAACCCAGACACCACTGGGCTATCATGTAGACATCTATATCGGTCCCCTCAGACACATCCCTTACTGAGTTGCTGAGTACTAGGGGAGAGGGTGTTGCCATATTGATGGGAAGACCGTAAGAACGAAGGGGGCGTGGGGTGATGAAGTGCTAATGAGACTGGAGGGCTGAGGAGATGGTGTCCCAGGAGGCTGGGTTGATGTGAGCCTACACTTGGTACCCAGAACCCGGTTCTGAGTCTCCTGATCATTCTGCCTCAGGATTTGGCCTTGTTCTAATCCACATAAAAGTATCAGAGGGCTGGATTTCAGTGTGGTTGAAACAGGCAGGATAAGTGGGGCCCAAGAGGGGTTGCCAAGGTGGGCGGGGCTCTTAACCAATTTATATTAGATTATGTTTTTCAAAACTTGAAAGACATTTCCATGAAAGCCTCAGAAGTGACAGACTGCATGAAATGTTTTCTCTGTTGTGGAAGGCAGAGATGGAGAGGACCACGACTGCAATTACTTTCGGGCTCTACTGTTTTCCCTGGAAACGGTGAAGAGACTTCCTCATCCGCTGCAGCCGTAGGCTCTAGGGAGGGCTTTTGCAGCCACGGTCCCTTCCTTAGGGACTCATAGAGGTGATGGGCCAAGGCTGTGTTTTGGACGTCAAGTAGATTAGAGGTCTTCAGCTAGAAACTGGGAGAGGCATGAGAGAGGGAAGTTCCGGCAGGAGACTGTGCACAGCAGAAGTGACTGATCAGTTCTGATTTTCTTTGCAGCAGCAGTGGCTCCCGCTTCTCGTCCTACACCTGGTCACTACCATGTCCTCTACCGAGGGTGTGGAAAAACGCAGTTCGGCCGGCATGGGGAGACATACTGCCTAGTTGGTGGCTACCGGGCCCACGGGGATGTTCCTTTCGCCAAGCCAGCAAAGGTGGAAGCAGAGACGCCAGTCTCCAGACGTTGTCCCAAGAGAAAGCACACTCCGGAAAAGTCGGACAAAGACCTGGGTTGCTCCAGAACCAAAATCCAGCGATTGCAGCCTTCAAGCAGCTCAGGAATACAAGGTGCTTTGATTCTAAAGCAGGCCGTGGCCCAACCTCTGGTCACATCCCTTCTGCAACAGCCCCAGTGAACGAATGTCCCATCTTTGCTTTTTCAAGGTCGGCAAAAGGGAGTCCCCTCCTAAAGAAGGTTCTCTCTCATTGCCACACTATCAAAGGCTGCCCCAAATGTGGTTCCTTCCTGTGGGCCTGATCAGGCTAAGGGCAGAGTTGTCTCTTTCCTTCTCTGAGTCGGACCAAATCGTCTTAGAAACACCTCTTCACACTGTTGACCATGTTTTTCATGGGAGCTGCTGCTGAGTCTTTCTCTCATCCTTTCATGGTGGAGAGAAAGAGGATTCTAATGAGTTTTACTTCTAGGGGAGAGGGGAGTGTAATGATCATGTTGTCATTTTCTATTATGTCCTTGTGTCATGAATTTGTTTTCAATTTCATGTTAAAATGGGCCCACCATTTCCGCTTTGTGAGGTCATTCAGCACCCTCCTTTTGCACCTTTAACATCTCTCTCAGTATCACTTGGAAATATTTGAATTGGCATGAGCTTGTCCTCACATTCCTATTAGCTGTAAATCTGGAGCCCCGACATGAACCTAACCATTGAGCAGAACACCTCTCCACTACGTGTGTCACACTGGGTAGGCCCCTTAACCTCTTGGTTTTTTTAAGTCCTCAGTGGTAAAAATGTGAGGGTGCTATGAATTTATATTTGGGGCACGACAAGGTCGAGAAGAGTGTGTCTTTCCCTTTATTCTTCCAAAGTGGAATGTCTTCCCTCTCTTCCGCATGGGTCCAAATCTCACTTGTCCTTCAGGCCGACTGCCAAGGAGCCTTCCCTGATTCCCCAGGCCACACAAATCTCTGCCTCTTAGGGTCAGTGCCATACAACCTAGCTGTCTCTTACGTTAATCTTGCCTCTCAAGCCAAACTCAGAATATGGGTCTCTCTTGCCCTCCTGTGGTCCCTGCGGCTGTGCCAGCCCACCGGCACGCCCCACGTGGGGTGTCTACTAGACTAGGGCATGGGTGGGGAGGCCCAGGGGTGAGGGGCGAGGCAGAGTACCTTTGCCTCTACCCTGTTCTCCTCCACAAAACTGCCCCTCCTCCTCAAGCCTGCCCCTCAAGTCAAAGCTTCCATATATGACGTCAGTGGGTAGTGATGCCCTCACAGGCGTTCTCAGAGTTTCCATGGCAGCATAACTGTGCAAACGCGCTGCACTCAGAGAAACTTCTCTACCAGTTGTCCACCAGATACCAATCTTTTTGGCTTTCTGTGTGAGAATGTGTGACCGGATAGTGTACGTGTACTCTAACCTGTGCTCTGTTCCGTGGGTGGGCAGTGCAGCAGGTACACCCAGACAGGGCAACTCTGCAGGAGGTGTGATACGCACACAACCTCACCTGGCTGGCACATGTTCCTGTGGGGGTTGCCAACTACGTACAGCTGAGCACTTTCCCAGATGTAAGTAATACCAGTGAGCTGGGACGCCTTCAGGGACGCACAGTTCTCACTGCTGAGGACAAGTGAAAGGTCATCCCTGGACAAGTGTGCAGGACGGTTCTGAGCTTTAGAAATGTAGCCTTACCCTTTGGGCTACAGGATGCTTCCATTCAGACCCTTTCCTGACTGGCCTCTTAACAAAAGACAAGTGCATTTTTGTTGGCAAATTGCAAATGGAGCGGTTTGAGGAACAGGGCCACTCTTGAACCGCACCTTCAAACCCAGACACCACTGGGCTATCATGTAGACATCTATATCGGTCCCCTCAGACACATCCCTTACTGAGTTGCTGAGTACTAGGGGAGAGGGTGTTGCCATATTGATGGGAAGACCGTAAGAACGAAGGGGGCGTGGGGTGATGAAGTGCTAATGAGACTGGAGGGCTGAGGAGATGGTGTCCCAGGAGGCTGGGTTGATGTGAGCCTACACTTGGTACCCAGAACCCGGTTCTGAGTCTCCTGATCATTCTGCCTCAGGATTTGGCCTTGTTCTAATCCACATAAAAGTATCAGAGGGCTGGATTTCAGTGTGGTTGAAACAGGCAGGATAAGTGGGGCCCAAGAGGGGTTGCCAAGGTGGGCGGGGCTCTTAACCAATTTATATTAGATTATGTTTTTCAAAACTTGAAAGACATTTCCATGAAAGCCTCAGAAGTGACAGACTGCATGAAATGTTTTCTCTGTTGTGGAAGGCAGAGATGGAGAGGACCACGACTGCAATTACTTTCGGGCTCTACTGTTTTCCCTGGAAACGGTGAAGAGACTTCCTCATCCGCTGCAGCCGTAGGCTCTAGGGAGGGCTTTTGCAGCCACGGTCCCTTCCTTAGGGACTCATAGAGGTGATGGGCCAAGGCTGTGTTTTGGACGTCAAGTAGATTAGAGGTCTTCAGCTAGAAACTGGGAGAGGCATGAGAGAGGGAAGTTCCGGCAGGAGACTGTGCACAGCAGAAGTGACTGATCAGTTCTGATTTTCTTTGCAGCAGCAGTGGCTCCCGCTTCTCGTCCTACACCTGGTCACTACCATGTCCTCTACCGAGGGTGTGGAAAAACGCAGTTCGGCCGGCATGGGGAGACATACTGCCTAGTTGGTGGCTACCGGGCCCACGGGGATGTTCCTTTCGCCAAGCCAGCAAAGGTGGAAGCAGAGACGCCAGTCTCCAGACGTTGTCCCAAGAGAAAGCACACTCCGGAAAAGTCGGACAAAGACCTGGGTTGCTCCAGAACCAAAATCCAGCGATTGCAGCCTTCAAGCAGCTCAGGAATACAAGGTGCTTTGATTCTAAAGCAGGCCGTGGCCCAACCTCTGGTCACATCCCTTCTGCAACAGCCCCAGTGAACGAATGTCCCATCTTTGCTTTTTCAAGGTCGGCAAAAGGGAGTCCCCTCCTAAAGAAGGTTCTCTCTCATTGCCACACTATCAAAGGCTGCCCCAAATGTGGTTCCTTCCTGTGGGCCTGATCAGGCTAAGGGCAGAGTTGTCTCTTTCCTTCTCTGAGTCGGACCAAATCGTCTTAGAAACACCTCTTCACACTGTTGACCATGTTTTTCATGGGAGCTGCTGCTGAGTCTTTCTCTCATCCTTTCATGGTGGAGAGAAAGAGGATTCTAATGAGTTTTACTTCTAGGGGAGAGGGGAGTGTAATGATCATGTTGTCATTTTCTATTATGTCCTTGTGTCATGAATTTGTTTTCAATTTCATGTTAAAATGGGCCCACCATTTCCGCTTTGTGAGGTCATTCAGCACCCTCCTTTTGCACCTTTAACATCTCTCTCAGTATCACTTGGAAATATTTGAATTGGCATGAGCTTGTCCTCACATTCCTATTAGCTGTAAATCTGGAGCCCCGACATGAACCTAACCATTGAGCAGAACACCTCTCCACTACGTGTGTCACACTGGGTAGGCCCCTTAACCTCTTGGTTTTTTTAAGTCCTCAGTGGTAAAAATGTGAGGGTGCTATGAATTTATATTTGGGGCACGACAAGGTCGAGAAGAGTGTGTCTTTCCCTTTATTCTTCCAAAGTGGAATGTCTTCCCTCTCTTCCGCATGGGTCCAAATCTCACTTGTCCTTCAGGCCGACTGCCAAGGAGCCTTCCCTGATTCCCCAGGCCACACAAATCTCTGCCTCTTAGGGTCAGTGCCATACAACCTAGCTGTCTCTTACGTTAATCTTGCCTCTCAAGCCAAACTCAGAATATGGGTCTCTCTTGCCCTCCTGTGGTCCCTGCGGCTGTGCCAGCCCACCGGCACGCCCCACGTGGGGTGTCTACTAGACTAGGGCATGGGTGGGGAGGCCCAGGGGTGAGGGGCGAGGCAGAGTACCTTTGCCTCTACCCTGTTCTCCTCCACAAAACTGCCCCTCCTCCTGAAGCCTGCCCCTCAAGTCAAAGCTTCCATATATGACGTCAGTGGGTAGTGATGCCCTCACAGGCGTTCTCAGAGTTTCCATGGCAGCATAACTGTGCAAACGCGCTGCACTCAGAGAAACTTCTCTACCAGTTGTCCACCAGATACCAATCTTTTTGGCTTTCTGTGTGAGAATGTGTGACCGGATAGTGTACGTGTACTCTAACCTGTGCTCTGTTCCGTGGGTGGGCAGTGCAGCAGGTACACCCAGACAGGGCAACTCTGCAGGAGGTGTGATACGCACACAACCTCACCTGGCTGGCACATGTTCCTGTGGGGGTTGCCAACTACGTACAGCTGAGCACTTTCCCAGATGTAAGTAATACCAGTGAGCTGGGACGCCTTCAGGGACGCACAGTTCTCACTGCTGAGGACAAGTGAAAGGTCATCCCTGGACAAGTGTGCAGGACGGTTCTGAGCTTTAGAAATGTAGCCTTACCCTTTGGGCTACAGGATGCTTCCATTCAGACCCTTTCCTGACTGGCCTCTTAACAAAAGACAAGTGCATTTTTGTTGGCAAATTGCAAATGGAGCGGTTTGAGGAACAGGGCCACTCTTGAACCGCACCTTCAAACCCAGACACCACTGGGCTATCATGTAGACATCTATATCGGTCCCCTCAGACACATCCCTTACTGAGTTGCTGAGTACTAGGGGAGAGGGTGTTGCCATATTGATGGGAAGACCGTAAGAACGAAGGGGGCGTGGGGTGATGAAGTGCTAATGAGACTGGAGGGCTGAGGAGATGGTGTCCCAGGAGGCTGGGTTGATGTGAGCCTACACTTGGTACCCAGAACCCGGTTCTGAGTCTCCTGATCATTCTGCCTCAGGATTTGGCCTTGTTCTAATCCACATAAAAGTATCAGAGGGCTGGATTTCAGTGTGGTTGAAACAGGCAGGATAAGTGGGGCCCAAGAGGGGTTGCCAAGGTGGGCGGGGCTCTTAACCAATTTATATTAGATTATGTTTTTCAAAACTTGAAAGACATTTCCATGAAAGCCTCAGAAGTGACAGACTGCATGAAATGTTTTCTCTGTTGTGGAAGGCAGAGATGGAGAGGACCACGACTGCAATTACTTTCGGGCTCTACTGTTTTCCCTGGAAACGGTGAAGAGACTTCCTCATCCGCTGCAGCCGTAGGCTCTAGGGAGGGCTTTTGCAGCCACGGTCCCTTCCTTAGGGACTCATAGAGGTGATGGGCCAAGGCTGTGTTTTGGACGTCAAGTAGATTAGAGGTCTTCAGCTAGAAACTGGGAGAGGCATGAGAGAGGGAAGTTCCGGCAGGAGACTGTGCACAGCAGAAGTGACTGATCAGTTCTGATTTTCTTTGCAGCAGCAGTGGCTCCCGCTTCTCGTCCTACACCTGGTCACTACCATGTCCTCTACCGAGGGTGTGGAAAAACGCAGTTCGGCCGGCATGGGGAGACATACTGCCTAGTTGGTGGCTACCGGGCCCACGGGGATGTTCCTTTCGCCAAGCCAGCAAAGGTGGAAGCAGAGACGCCAGTCTCCAGACGTTGTCCCAAGAGAAAGCACACTCCGGAAAAGTCGGACAAAGACCTGGGTTGCTCCAGAACCAAAATCCAGCGATTGCAGCCTTCAAGCAGCTCAGGAATACAAGGTGCTTTGATTCTAAAGCAGGCCGTGGCCCAACCTCTGGTCACATCCCTTCTGCAACAGCCCCAGTGAACGAATGTCCCATCTTTGCTTTTTCAAGGTCGGCAACAGGGAGTCCCCTCCTAAAGAAGGTTCTCTCTCATTGCCACACTATCAAAGGCTGCCCCAAATGTGGTTCCTTCCTGTGGGCCTGATCAGGCTAAGGGCAGAGTTGTCTCTTTCCTTCTCTGAGTCGGACCAAATCGTCTTAGAAACACCTCTTCACACTGTTGACCATGTTTTTCATGGGAGCTGCTGCTGAGTCTTTCTCTCATCCTTTCATGGTGGAGAGAAAGAGGATTCTAATGAGCTTTACTTCTAGGGGAGAGGGGAGTGTAATGATCATGTTGTCATTTTCTATTATGTCCTTGTGTCATGAATTTGTTTTCAATTTCATGTTAAAATGGGCCCACCATTTCCGCTTTGTGAGGTCATTCAGCACCCTCCTTTTGCACCTTTAACATCTCTCTCAGTATCACTTGGAAATATTTGAATTGGCATGAGCTTGTCCTCACATTCCTATTAGCTGTAAATCTGGAGCCCCGACATGAACCTAACCATTGAGCAGAACACCTCTCCACTACGTGTGTCACACTGGGTAGGCCCCTTAACCTCTTGGTTTTTTTAAGTCCTCAGTGGTAAAAATGTGAGGGTGCTATGAATTTATATTTGGGGCACGACAAGGTCGAGAAGAGTGTGTCTTTCCCTTTATTCTTCCAAAGTGGAATGTCTTCCCTCTCTTCCGCATGGGTCCAAATCTCACTTGTCCTTCAGGCCGACTGCCAAGGAGCCTTCCCTGATTCCCCAGGCCACACAAATCTCTGCCTCTTAGGGTCAGTGCCATACAACCTAGCTGTCTCTTACGTTAATCTTGCCTCTCAAGCCAAACTCAGAATATGGGTCTCTCTTGCCCTCCTGTGGTCCCTGCGGCTGTGCCAGCCCACCGGCACGCCCCACGTGGGGTGTCTACTAGACTAGGGCATGGGTGGGGAGGCCCAGGGGTGAGGGGCGAGGCAGAGTACCTTTGCC
Organism: Delphinapterus leucas; assembly: GCF_059928025.1. Taxonomy (NCBI): domain Eukaryota; kingdom Metazoa; phylum Chordata; class Mammalia; order Artiodactyla; family Monodontidae; genus Delphinapterus; species Delphinapterus leucas. The sequence continues at coordinate 52,527,544 of NC_143145.1, forward strand.
TCTACCCTGTTCTCCTCCACAAAACTGCCCCTCCTCCTGAAGCCTGCCCCTCAAGTCAAAGCTTCCATATATGACGTCAGTGGGTAGTGATGCCCTCACAGGCGTTCTCAGAGTTTCCCTGGCAGCATAACTGTGCAAACGCGCTGCACTCAGAGAAACTTCTCTACCAGTTGTCCACCAGATACCAATCTTTTTGGCTTTCTGTGTGAGAATGTGTGACCGGATAGTATACGTGTACTCTAACCTGTGCTCTGTTCCGTGGGTGGGCAGTGCAGCAGGTACACCCAGACAGGGCAACTCTGCAGGAGGTGTGATACGCACACAACCTCACCTGGCTGGCACATGTTCCTGTGGGGGTTGCCAACTACGTACAGCTGAGCACTTTCCCAGATGTAAGTAATACCAGTGAGCTGGGACGCCTTCAGGGACGCACAGTTCTCACTGCTGAGGACAAGTGAAAGGTCATCCCTGGACAAGTGTGCAGGACGGTTCTGAGCTTTAGAAATGTAGCCTTACCCTTTGGGCTACAGGATGCTTCCATTCAGACCCTTTCCTGACTGGCCTCTTAACAAAAGACAAGTGCATTTTTGTTGGCAAATTGCAAATGGAGCGGTTTGAGGAACAGGGCCACTCTTGAACCGCACCTTCAAACCCAGACACCACTGGGCTATCATGTAGACATCTATATCGGTCCCCTCAGACACATCCCTTACTGAGTTGCTGAGTACTAGGGGAGAGGGTGTTGCCATATTGATGGGAAGACCGTAAGAACGAAGGGGGCGTGGGGTGATGAAGTGCTAATGAGACTGGAGGGCTGAGGAGATGGTGTCCCAGGAGGCTGGGTTGATGTGAGCCTACACTTGGTACCCAGAACCCGGTTCTGAGTCTCCTGATCATTCTGCCTCAGGATTTGGCCTTGTTCTAATCCACATAAAAGTATCAGAGGGCTGGATTTCAGTGTGGTTGAAACAGGCAGGATAAGTGGGGCCCAAGAGGGGTTGCCAAGGTGGGCGGGGCTCTTAACCAATTTATATTAGATTATGTTTTTCAAAACTTGAAAGACATTTCCATGAAAGCCTCAGAAGTGACAGACTGCATGAAATGTTTTCTCTGTTGTGGAAGGCAGAGATGGAGAGGACCACGACTGCAATTACTTTCGGGCTCTACTGTTTTCCCTGGAAACGGTGAAGAGACTTCCTCATCCGCTGCAGCCGTAGGCTCTAGGGAGGGCTTTTGCAGCCACGGTCCCTTCCTTAGGGACTCATAGAGGTGATGGGCCAAGGCTGTGTTTTGGACGTCAAGTAGATTAGAGGTCTTCAGCTAGAAACTGGGAGAGGCATGAGAGAGGGAAGTTCCGGCAGGAGACTGTGCACAGCAGAAGTGACTGATCAGTTCTGATTTTCTTTGCAGCAGCAGTGGCTCCCGCTTCTCGTCCTACACCTGGTCACTACCATGTCCTCTACCGAGGGTGTGGAAAAACGCAGTTCGGCCGGCATGGGGAGACATACTGCCTAGTTGGTGGCTACCGGGCCCACGGGGATGTTCCTTTCGCCAAGCCAGCAAAGGTGGAAGCAGAGACGCCAGTCTCCAGACGTTGTCCCAAGAGAAAGCACACTCCGGAAAAGTCGGACAAAGACCTGGGTTGCTCCAGAACCAAAATCCAGCGATTGCAGCCTTCAAGCAGCTCAGGAATACAAGGTGCTTTGATTCTAAAGCAGGCCGTGGCCCAACCTCTGGTCACATCCCTTCTGCAACAGCCCCAGTGAACGAATGTCCCATCTTTGCTTTTTCAAGGTCGGCAACAGGGAGTCCCCTCCTAAAGAAGGTTCTCTCTCATTGCCACACTATCAAAGGCTGCCCCAAATGTGGTTCCTTCCTGTGGGCCTGATCAGGCTAAGGGCAGAGTTGTCTCTTTCCTTCTCTGAGTCGGACCAAATCGTCTTAGAAACACCTCTTCACACTGTTGACCATGTTTTTCATGGGAGCTGCTGCTGAGTCTTTCTCTCATCCTTTCATGGTGGAGAGAAAGAGGATTCTAATGAGCTTTACTTCTAGGGGAGAGGGGAGTGTAATGATCATGTTGTCATTTTCTATTATGTCCTTGTGTCATGAATTTGTTTTCAATTTCATGTTAAAATGGGCCCACCATTTCCGCTTTGTGAGGTCATTCAGCACCCTCCTTTTGCACCTTTAACATCTCTCTCAGTATCACTTGGAAATATTTGAATTGGCATGAGCTTGTCCTCACATTCCTATTAGCTGTAAATCTGGAGCCCCGACATGAACCTAACCATTGAGCAGAACACCTCTCCACTACGTGTGTCACACTGGGTAGGCCCCTTAACCTCTTGGTTTTTTTAAGTCCTCAGTGGTAAAAATGTGAGGGTGCTATGAATTTATATTTGGGGCACGACAAGGTCGAGAAGAGTGTGTCTTTCCCTTTATTCTTCCAAAGTGGAATGTCTTCCCTCTCTTCCGCATGGGTCCAAATCTCACTTGTCCTTCAGGCCGACTGCCAAGGAGCCTTCCCTGATTCCCCAGGCCACACAAATCTCTGCCTCTTAGGGTCAGTGCCATACAACCTAGCTGTCTCTTACGTTAATCTTGCCTCTCAAGCCAAACTCAGAATATGGGTCTCTCTTGCCCTCCTGTGGTCCCTGCGGCTGTGCCAGCCCACCGGCACGCCCCACGTGGGGTGTCTACTAGACTAGGGCATGGGTGGGGAGGCCCAGGGGTGAGGGGCGAGGCAGAGTACCTTTGCCTCTACCCTGTTCTCCTCCACAAAACTGCCCCTCCTCCTGAAGCCTGCCCCTCAAGTCAAAGCTTCCATATATGACGTCAGTGGGTAGTGATGCCCTCACAGGCGTTCTCAGAGTTTCCCTGGCAGCATAACTGTGCAAACGCGCTGCACTCAGAGAAACTTCTCTACCAGTTGTCCACCAGATACCAATCTTTTTGGCTTTCTGTGTGAGAATGTGTGACCGGATAGTGTACGTGTACTCTAACCTGTGCTCTGTTCCGTGGGTGGGCAGTGCAGCAGGTACACCCAGACAGGGCAACTCTGCAGGAGGTGTGATACGCACACAACCTCACCTGGCTGGCACATGTTCCTGTGGGGGTTGCCAACTACGTACAGCTGAGCACTTTCCCAGATGTAAGTAATACCAGTGAGCTGGGACGCCTTCAGGGACGCACAGTTCTCACTGCTGAGGACAAGTGAAAGGTCATCCCTGGACAAGTGTGCAGGACGGTTCTGAGCTTTAGAAATGTAGCCTTACCCTTTGGGCTACAGGATGCTTCCATTCAGACCCTTTCCTGACTGGCCTCTTAACAAAAGACAAGTGCATTTTTGTTGGCAAATTGCAAATGGAGCGGTTTGAGGAACAGGGCCACTCTTGAACCGCACCTTCAAACCCAGACACCACTGGGCTATCATGTAGTCATCTATATCGGTCCCCTCAGACACATCCCTTACTGAGTTGCTGAGTACTAGGGGAGAGGGTGTTGCCATATTGATGGGAAGACCGTAAGAACGAAGGGGGCGTGGGGTGATGAAGTGCTAATGAGACTGGAGGGCTGAGGAGATGGTGTCCCAGGAGGCTGGGTTGATGTGAGCCTACACTTGGTACCCAGAACCCGGTTCTGAGTCTCCTGATCATTCTGCCTCAGGATTTGGCCTTGTTCTAATCCACATAAAAGTATCAGAGGGCTGGATTTCAGTGTGGTTGAAACAGGCAGGATAAGTGGGGCCCAAGAGGGGTTGCCAAGGTGGGCGGGGCTCTTAACCAATTTATATTAGATTATGTTTTTCAAAACTTGAAAGACATTTCCATGAAAGCCTCAGAAGTGACAGACTGCATGAAATGTTTTCTCTGTTGTGGAAGGCAGAGATGGAGAGGACCACGACTGCAATTACTTTCGGGCTCTACTGTTTTCCCTGGAAACGGTGAAGAGACTTCCTCATCCGCTGCAGCCGTAGGCTCTAGGGAGGGCTTTTGCAGCCACGGTCCCTTCCTTAGGGACTCATAGAGGTGATGGGCCAAGGCTGTGTTTTGGACGTCAAGTAGATTAGAGGTCTTCAGCTAGAAACTGGGAGAGGCATGAGAGAGGGAAGTTCCGGCAGGAGACTGTGCACAGCAGAAGTGACTGATCAGTTCTGATTTTCTTTGCAGCAGCAGTGGCTCCCGCTTCTCGTCCTACACCTGGTCACTACCATGTCCTCTACCGAGGGTGTGGAAAAACGCAGTTCGGCCGGCATGGGGAGACATACTGCCTAGTTGGTGGCTACCGGGCCCACGGGGATGTTCCTTTCGCCAAGCCAGCAAAGGTGGAAGCAGAGACGCCAGTCTCCAGACGTTGTCCCAAGAGAAAGCACACTCCGGAAAAGTCGGACAAAGACCTGGGTTGCTCCAGAACCAAAATCCAGCGATTGCAGCCTTCAAGCAGCTCAGGAATACAAGGTGCTTTGATTCTAAAGCAGGCCGTGGCCCAACCTCTGGTCACATCCCTTCTGCAACAGCCCCAGTGAACGAATGTCCCATCTTTGCTTTTTCAAGGTCGGCAACAGGGAGTCCCCTCCTAAAGAAGGTTCTCTCTCATTGCCACACTATCAAAGGCTGCCCCAAATGTGGTTCCTTCCTGTGGGCCTGATCAGGCTAAGGGCAGAGTTGTCTCTTTCCTTCTCTGAGTCGGACCAAATCGTCTTAGAAACACCTCTTCACACTGTTGACCATGTTTTTCATGGGAGCTGCTGCTGAGTCTTTCTCTCATCCTTTCATGGTGGAGAGAAAGAGGATTCTAATGAGCTTTACTTCTAGGGGAGAGGGGAGTGTAATGATCATGTTGTCATTTTCTATTATGTCCTTGTGTCATGAATTTGTTTTCAATTTCATGTTAAAATGGGCCCACCATTTCCGCTTTGTGAGGTCATTCAGCACCCTCCTTTTGCACCTTTAACATCTCTCTCAGTATCACTTGGAAATATTTGAATTGGCATGAGCTTGTCCTCACATTCCTATTAGCTGTAAATCTGGAGCCCCGACATGAACCTAACCATTGAGCAGAACACCTCTCCACTACGTGTGTCACACTGGGTAGGCCCCTTAACCTCTTGGTTTTTTTAAGTCCTCAGTGGTAAAAATGTGAGGGTGCTATGAATTTATATTTGGGGCACGACAAGGTCGAGAAGAGTGTGTCTTTCCCTTTATTCTTCCAAAGTGGAATGTCTTCCCTCTCTTCCGCATGGGTCCAAATCTCACTTGTCCTTCAGGCCGACTGCCAAGGAGCCTTCCCTGATTCCCCAGGCCACACAAATCTCTGCCTCTTAGGGTCAGTGCCATACAACCTAGCTGTCTCTTACGTTAATCTTGCCTCTCAAGCCAAACTCAGAATATGGGTCTCTCTTGCCCTCCTGTGGTCCCTGCGGCTGTGCCAGCCCACCGGCACGCCCCACGTGGGGTGTCTACTAGACTAGGGCATGGGTGGGGAGGCCCAGGGGTGAGGGGCGAGGCAGAGTACCTTTGCCTCTACCCTGTTCTCCTCCACAAAACTGCCCCTCCTCCTGAAGCCTGCCCCTCAAGTCAAAGCTTCCATATATGACGTCAGTGGGTAGTGATGCCCTCACAGGCGTTCTCAGAGTTTCCATGGCAGCATAACTGTGCAAACGCGCTGCACTCAGAGAAACTTCTCTACCAGTTGTCCACCAGATACCAATCTTTTTGGCTTTCTGTGTGAGAATGTGTGACCGGATAGTGTACGTGTACTCTAACCTGTGCTCTGTTCCGTGGGTGGGCAGTGCAGCAGGTACACCCAGACAGGGCAACTCTGCAGGAGGTGTGATACGCACACAACCTCACCTGGCTGGCACATGTTCCTGTGGGGGTTGCCAACTACGTACAGCTGAGCACTTTCCCAGATGTAAGTAATACCAGTGAGCTGGGACGCCTTCAGGGACGCACAGTTCTCACTGCTGAGGACAAGTGAAAGGTCATCCCTGGACAAGTGTGCAGGACGGTTCTGAGCTTTAGAAATGTAGCCTTACCCTTTGGGCTACAGGATGCTTCCATTCAGACCCTTTCCTGACTGGCCTCTTAACAAAAGACAAGTGCATTTTTGTTGGCAAATTGCAAATGGAGCGGTTTGAGGAACAGGGCCACTCTTGAACCGCACCTTCAAACCCAGACACCACTGGGCTATCATGTAGACATCTATATCGGTCCCCTCAGACACATCCCTTACTGAGTTGCTGAGTACTAGGGGAGAGGGTGTTGCCATATTGATGGGAAGACCGTAAGAACGAAGGGGGCGTGGGGTGATGAAGTGCTAATGAGACTGGAGGGCTGAGGAGATGGTGTCCCAGGAGGCTGGGTTGATGTGAGCCTACACTTGGTACCCAGAACCCGGTTCTGAGTCTCCTGATCATTCTGCCTCAGGATTTGGCCTTGTTCTAATCCACATAAAAGTATCAGAGGGCTGGATTTCAGTGTGGTTGAAACAGGCAGGATAAGTGGGGCCCAAGAGGGGTTGCCAAGGTGGGCGGGGCTCTTAACCAATTTATATTAGATTATGTTTTTCAAAACTTGAAAGACATTTCCATGAAAGCCTCAGAAGTGACAGACTGCATGAAATGTTTTCTCTGTTGTGGAAGGCAGAGATGGAGAGGACCACGACTGCAATTACTTTCGGGCTCTACTGTTTTCCCTGGAAACGGTGAAGAGACTTCCTCATCCGCTGCAGCCGTAGGCTCTAGGGAGGGCTTTTGCAGCCACGGTCCCTTCCTTAGGGACTCATAGAGGTGATGGGCCAAGGCTGTGTTTTGGACGTCAAGTAGATTAGAGGTCTTCAGCTAGAAACTGGGAGAGGCATGAGAGAGGGAAGTTCCGGCAGGAGACTGTGCACAGCAGAAGTGACTGATCAGTTCTGATTTTCTTTGCAGCAGCAGTGGCTCCCGCTTCTCGTCCTACACCTGGTCACTACCATGTCCTCTACCGAGGGTGTGGAAAAACGCAGTTCGGCCGGCATGGGGAGACATACTGCCTAGTTGGTGGCTACCGGGCCCACGGGGATGTTCCTTTCGCCAAGCCAGCAAAGGTGGAAGCAGAGACGCCAGTCTCCAGACGTTGTCCCAAGAGAAAGCACACTCCGGAAAAGTCGGACAAAGACCTGGGTTGCTCCAGAACCAAAATCCAGCGATTGCAGCCTTCAAGCAGCTCAGGAATACAAGGTGCTTTGATTCTAAAGCAGGCCGTGGCCCAACCTCTGGTCACATCCCTTCTGCAACAGCCCCAGTGAACGAATGTCCCATCTTTGCTTTTTCAAGGTCGGCAACAGGGAGTCCCCTCCTAAAGAAGGTTCTCTCTCATTGCCACACTATCAAAGGCTGCCCCAAATGTGGTTCCTTCCTGTGGGCCTGATCAGGCTAAGGGCAGAGTTGTCTCTTTCCTTCTCTGAGTCGGACCAAATCGTCTTAGAAACACCTCTTCACACTGTTGACCATGTTTTTCATGGGAGCTGCTGCTGAGTCTTTCTCTCATCCTTTCATGGTGGAGAGAAAGAGGATTCTAATGAGCTTTACTTCTAGGGGAGAGGGGAGTGTAATGATCATGTTGTCATTTTCTATTATGTCCTTGTGTCATGAATTTGTTTTCAATTTCATGTTAAAATGGGCCCACCATTTCCGCTTTGTGAGGTCATTCAGCACCCTCCTTTTGCACCTTTAACATCTCTCTCAGTATCACTTGGAAATATTTGAATTGGCATGAGCTTGTCCTCACATTCCTATTAGCTGTAAATCTGGAGCCCCGACATGAACCTAACCATTGAGCAGAACACCTCTCCACTACGTGTGTCACACTGGGTAGGCCCCTTAACCTCTTGGTTTTTTTAAGTCCTCAGTGGTAAAAATGTGAGGGTGCTATGAATTTATATTTGGGGCACGACAAGGTCGAGAAGAGTGTGTCTTTCCCTTTATTCTTCCAAAGTGGAATGCCTTCCCTCTCTTCCGCATGGGTCCAAATCTCACTTGTCCTTCAGGCCGACTGCCAAGGAGCCTTCCCTGATTCCCCAGGCCACACAAATCTCTGCCTCTTAGGGTCAGTGCCATACAACCTAGCTGTCTCTTACGTTAATCTTGCCTCTCAAGCCAAACTCAGAATATGGGTCTCTCTTGCCCTCCTGTGGTCCCTGCGGCTGTGCCAGCCCACCGGCACGCCCCACGTGGGGTGTCTACTAGACTAGGGCATGGGTGGGGAGGCCCAGGGGTGAGGGGCGAGGCAGAGTACCTTTGCCTCTGCCCTGTTCTCCTCCACAAAACTGCCCCTCCTCCTGAAGCCTGCCCCTCAAGTCAAAGCTTCCATATATGACGTCAGTGGGTAGTGATGCCCTCACAGGCGTTCTCAGAGTTTCCATGGCAGCATAACTGTGCAAACGCGCTGCACTCAGAGAAACTTCTCTACCAGTTGTCCACCAGATACCAATCTTTTTGGCTTTCTGTGTGAGAATGTGTGACCGGATAGTGTACGTGTACTCTAACCTGTGCTCTGTTCCGTGGGTGGGCAGTGCAGCAGGTACACCCAGACAGGGCAACTCTGCAGGAGGTGTGATACGCACACAACCTCACCTGGCTGGCACATGTTCCTGTGGGGGTTGCCAACTACGTACAGCTGAGCACTTTCCCAGATGTAAGTAATACCAGTGAGCTGGGACGCCTTCAGGGACGCACAGTTCTCACTGCTGAGGACAAGTGAAAGGTCATCCCTGGACAAGTGTGCAGGACGGTTCTGAGCTTTAGAAATGTAGCCTTACCCTTTGGGCTACAGGATGCTTCCATTCAGACCCTTTCCTGACTGGCCTCTTAACAAAAGACAAGTGCATTTTTGTTGGCAAATTGCAAATGGAGCGGTTTGAGGAACAGGGCCACTCTTGAACCGCACCTTCAAACCCAGACACCACTGGGCTATCATGTAGACATCTATATCGGTCCCCTCAGACACATCCCTTACTGAGTTGCTGAGTACTAGGGGAGAGGGTGTTGCCATATTGATGGGAAGACCGTAAGAACGAAGGGGGCGTGGGGTGATGAAGTGCTAATGAGACTGGAGGGCTGAGGAGATGGTGTCCCAGGAGGCTGGGTTGATGTGAGCCTACACTTGGTACCCAGAACCCGGTTCTGAGTCTCCTGATCATTCTGCCTCAGGATTTGGCCTTGTTCTAATCCACATAAAAGTATCAGAGGGCTGGATTTCAGTGTGGTTGAAACAGGCAGGATAAGTGGGGCCCAAGAGGGGTTGCCAAGGTGGGCGGGGCTCTTAACCAATTTATATTAGATTATGTTTTTCAAAACTTGAAAGACATTTCCATGAAAGCCTCAGAAGTGACAGACTGCATGAAATGTTTTCTCTGTTGTGGAAGGCAGAGATGGAGAGGACCACGACTGCAATTACTTTCGGGCTCTACTGTTTTCCCTGGAAACGGTGAAGAGACTTCCTCATCCGCTGCAGCCGTAGGCTCTAGGGAGGGCTTTTGCAGCCACGGTCCCTTCCTTAGGGACTCATAGAGGTGATGGGCCAAGGCTGTGTTTTGGACGTCAAGTAGATTAGAGGTCTTCAGCTAGAAACTGGGAGAGGCATGAGAGAGGGAAGTTCCGGCAGGAGACTGTGCACAGCAGAAGTGACTGATCAGTTCTGATTTTCTTTGCAGCAGCAGTGGCTCCCGCTTCTCGTCCTACACCTGGTCACTACCATGTCCTCTACCGAGGGTGTGGAAAAACGCAGTTCGGCCGGCATGGGGAGACATACTGCCTAGTTGGTGGCTACCGGGCCCACGGGGATGTTCCTTTCGCCAAGCCAGCAAAGGTGGAAGCAGAGACGCCAGTCTCCAGACGTTGTCCCAAGAGAAAGCACACTCCGGAAAAGTCGGACAAAGACCTGGGTTGCTCCAGAACCAAAATCCAGCGATTGCAGCCTTCAAGCAGCTCAGGAATACAAGGTGCTTTGATTCTAAAGCAGGCCGTGGCCCAACCTCTGGTCACATCCCTTCTGCAACAGCCCCAGTGAACGAATGTCCCATCTTTGCTTTTTCAAGGTCGGCAACAGGGAGTCCCCTCCTAAAGAAGGTTCTCTCTCATTGCCACACTATCAAAGGCTGCCCCAAATGTGGTTCCTTCCTGTGGGCCTGATCAGGCTAAGGGCAGAGTTGTCTCTTTCCTTCTCTGAGTCGGACCAAATCGTCTTAGAAACACCTCTTCACACTGTTGACCATGTTTTTCATGGGAGCTGCTGCTGAGTCTTTCTCTCATCCTTTCATGGTGGAGAGAAAGAGGATTCTAATGAGTTTTACTTCTAGGGGAGAGGGGAGTGTAATGATCATGTTGTCATTTTCTATTATGTCCTTGTGTCATGAATTTGTTTTCAATTTCATGTTAAAATGGGCCCACCATTTCCGCTTTGTGAGGTCATTCAGCACCCTCCTTTTGCACCTTTAACATCTCTCTCAGTATCACTTGGAAATATTTGAATTGGCATGAGCTTGTCCTCACATTCCTATTAGCTGTAAATCTGGAGCCCCGACATGAACCTAACCATTGAGCAGAACACCTCTCCACTACGTGTGTCACACTGGGTAGGCCCCTTAACCTCTTGGTTTTTTTAAGTCCTCAGTGGTAAAAATGTGAGGGTGCTATGAATTTATATTTGGGGCACGACAAGGTCGAGAAGAGTGTGTCTTTCCCTTTATTCTTCCAAAGTGGAATGCCTTCCCTCTCTTCCGCATGGGTCCAAATCTCACTTGTCCTTCAGGCCGACTGCCAAGGAGCCTTCCCTGATTCCCCAGGCCACACAAATCTCTGCCTCTTAGGGTCAGTGCCATACAACCTAGCTGTCTCTTACGTTAATCTTGCCTCTCAAGCCAAACTCAGAATATGGGTCTCTCTTGCCCTCCTGTGGTCCCTGCGGCTGTGCCAGCCCACCGGCACGCCCCACGTGGGGTGTCTACTAGACTAGGGCATGGGTGGGGAGGCCCAGGGGTGAGGGGCGAGGCAGAGTACCTTTGCCTCTGCCCTGTTCTCCTCCACAAAACTGCCCCTCCTCCTGAAGCCTGCCCCTCAAGTCAAAGCTTCCATATATGACGTCAGTGGGTAGTGATGCCCTCACAGGCGTTCTCAGAGTTTCCATGGCAGCATAACTGTGCAAACGCGCTGCACTCAGAGAAACTTCTCTACCAGTTGTCCACCAGATACCAATCTTTTTGGCTTTCTGTGTGAGAATGTGTGACCGGATAGTGTACGTGTACTCTAACCTGTGCTCTGTTCCGTGGGTGGGCAGTGCAGCAGGTACACCCAGACAGGGCAACTCTGCAGGAGGTGTGATACGCACACAACCTCACCTGGCTGGCACATGTTCCTGTGGGGGTTGCCAACTACGTACAGCTGAGCACTTTCCCAGATGTAAGTAATACCAGTGAGCTGGGACGCCTTCAGGGACGCACAGTTCTCACTGCTGAGGACAAGTGAAAGGTCATCCCTGGACAAGTGTGCAGGACGGTTCTGAGCTTTAGAAATGTAGCCTTACCCTTTGGGCTACAGGATGCTTCCATTCAGACCCTTTCCTGACTGGCCTCTTAACAAAAGACAAGTGCATTTTTGTTGGCAAATTGCAAATGGGGCGGTTTGAGGAACAGGGCCACTCTTGAACCGCACCTTCAAACCCAGACACCACTGGGCTATCATGTAGACATCTATATCGGTCCCCTCAGACACATCCCTTACTGAGTTGCTGAGTACTAGGGGAGAGGGTGTTGCCATATTGATGGGAAGACCGTAAGAACGAAGGGGGCGTGGGGTGATGAAGTGCTAATGAGACTGGAGGGCTGAGGAGATGGTGTCCCAGGAGGCTGGGTTGATGTGAGCCTACACTTGGTACCCAGAACCCGGTTCTGAGTCTCCTGATCATTCTGCCTCAGGATTTGGCCTTGTTCTAATCCACATAAAAGTATCAGAGGGCTGGATTTCAGTGTGGTTGAAACAGGCAGGATAAGTGGGGCCCAAGAGGGGTTGCCAAGGTGGGCGGGGCTCTTAACCAATTTATATTAGATTATGTTTTTCAAAACTTGAAAGACATTTCCATGAAAGCCTCAGAAGTGACAGACTGCATGAAATGTTTTCTCTGTTGTGGAAGGCAGAGATGGAGAGGACCACGACTGCAATTACTTTCGGGCTCTACTGTTTTCCCTGGAAACGGTGAAGAGGCTTCCTCATCCGCTGCAGCCGTAGGCTCTAGGGAGGGCTTTTGCAGCCACGGTCCCTTCCTTAGGGACTCATAGAGGTGATGGGCCAAGGCTGTGTTTTGGACGTCAAGTAGATTAGAGGTCTTCAGCTAGAAACTGGGAGAGGCATGAGAGAGGGAAGTTCCGGCAGGAGACTGTGCACAGCAGAAGTGACTGATCAGTTCTGATTTTCTTTGCAGCAGCAGTGGCTCCCGCTTCTCGTCCTACACCTGGTCACTACCATGTCCTCTACCGAGGGTGTGGAAAAACGCAGTTCGGCCGGCATGGGGAGACATACTGCCTAGTTGGTGGCTACCGGGCCCACGGGGATGTTCCTTTCGCCAAGCCAGCAAAGGTGGAAGCAGAGACGCCAGTCTCCAGACGTTGTCCCAAGAGAAAGCACACTCCGGAAAAGTCGGACAAAGACCTGGGTTGCTCCAGAACCAAAATCCAGCGATTGCAGCCTTCAAGCAGCTCAGGAATACAAGGTGCTTTGATTCTAAAGCAGGCCGTGGCCCAACCTCTGGTCACATCCCTTCTGCAACAGCCCCAGTGAACGAATGTCCCATCTTTGCTTTTTCAAGGTCGGCAACAGGGAGTCCCCTCCTAAAGAAGGTTCTCTCTCATTGCCACACTATCAAAGGCTGCCCCAAATGTGGTTCCTTCCTGTGGGCCTGATCAGGCTAAGGGCAGAGTTGTCTCTTTCCTTCTCTGAGTCGGACCAAATCGTCTTAGAAACACCTCTTCACACTGTTGACCATGTTTTTCATGGGAGCTGCTGCTGAGTCTTTCTCTCATCCTTTCATGGTGGAGAGAAAGAGGATTCTAATGAGCTTTACTTCTAGGGGAGAGGGGAGTGTAATGATCATGTTGTCATTTTCTATTATGTCCTTGTGTCATGAATTTGTTTTCAATTTCATGTTAAAATGGGCCCACCATTTCCGCTTTGTGAGGTCATTCAGCACCCTCCTTTTGCACCTTTAACATCTCTCTCAGTATCACTTGGAAATATTTGAATTGGCATGAGCTTGTCCTCACATTCCTATTAGCTGTAAATCTGGAGCCCCGACATGAACCTAACCATTGAGCAGAACACCTCTCCACTACGTGTGTCACACTGGGTAGGCCCCTTAACCTCTTGGTTTTTTTAAGTCCTCAGTGGTAAAAATGTGAGGGTGCTATGAATTTATATTTGGGGCACGACAAGGTCGAGAAGAGTGTGTCTTTCCCTTTATTCTTCCAAAGTGGAATGCCTTCCCTCTCTTCCGCATGGGTCCAAATCTCACTTGTCCTTCAGGCCGACTGCCAAGGAGCCTTCCCTGATTCCCCAGGCCACACAAATCTCTGCCTCTTAGGGTCAGTGCCATACAACCTAGCTGTCTCTTACGTTAATCTTGCCTCTCAAGCCAAACTCAGAATATGGGTCTCTCTTGCCCTCCTGTGGTCCCTGCGGCTGTGCCAGCCCACCGGCACGCCCCACGTGGGGTGTCTACTAGACTAGGGCATGGGTGGGGAGGCCCAGGGGTGAGGGGCGAGGCAGAGTACCTTTGCCTCTGCCCTGTTCTCCTCCACAAAACTGCCCCTCCTCCTGAAGCCTGCCCCTCAAGTCAAAGCTTCCATATATGACGTCAGTGGGTAGTGATGCCCTCACAGGCGTTCTCAGAGTTTCCATGGCAGCATAACTGTGCAAACGCGCTGCACTCAGAGAAACTTCTCTACCAGTTGTCCACCAGATACCAATCTTTTTGGCTTTCTGTGTGAGAATGTGTGACCGGATAGTGTACGTGTACTCTAACCTGTGCTCTGTTCCGTGGGTGGGCAGTGCAGCAGGTACACCCAGACAGGGCAACTCTGCAGGAGGTGTGATACGCACACAACCTCACCTGGCTGGCACATGTTCCTGTGGGGGTTGCCAACTACGTACAGCTGAGCACTTTCCCAGATGTAAGTAATACCAGTGAGCTGGGACGCCTTCAGGGACGCACAGTTCTCACTGCTGAGGACAAGTGAAAGGTCATCCCTGGACAAGTGTGCAGGACGGTTCTGAGCTTTAGAAATGTAGCCTTACCCTTTGGGCTACAGGATGCTTCCATTCAGACCCTTTCCTGACTGGCCTCTTAACAAAAGACAAGTGCATTTTTGTTGGCAAATTGCAAATGGGGCGGTTTGAGGAACAGGGCCACTCTTGAACCGCACCTTCAAACCCAGACACCACTGGGCTATCATGTAGACATCTATATCGGTCCCCTCAGACACATCCCTTACTGAGTTGCTGAGTACTAGGGGAGAGGGTGTTGCCATATTGATGGGAAGACCGTAAGAACGAAGGGGGCGTGGGGTGATGAAGTGCTAATGAGACTGGAGGGCTGAGGAGATGGTGTCCCAGGAGGCTGGGTTGATGTGAGCCTACACTTGGTACCCAGAACCCGGTTCTGAGTCTCCTGATCATTCTGCCTCAGGATTTGGCCTTGTTCTAATCCACATAAAAGTATCAGAGGGCTGGATTTCAGTGTGGTTGAAACAGGCAGGATAAGTGGGGCCCAAGAGGGGTTGCCAAGGTGGGCGGGGCTCTTAACCAATTTATATTAGATTATGTTTTTCAAAACTTGAAAGACATTTCCATGAAAGCCTCAGAAGTGACAGACTGCATGAAATGTTTTCTCTGTTGTGGAAGGCAGAGATGGAGAGGACCACGACTGCAATTACTTTCGGGCTCTACTGTTTTCCCTGGAAACGGTGAAGAGACTTCCTCATCCGCTGCAGCCGTAGGCTCTAGGGAGGGCTTTTGCAGCCACGGTCCCTTCCTTAGGGACTCATAGAGGTGATGGGCCAAGGCTGTGTTTTGGACGTCAAGTAGATTAGAGGTCTTCAGCTAGAAACTGGGAGAGGCATGAGAGAGGGAAGTTCCGGCAGGAGACTGTGCACAGCAGAAGTGACTGATCAGTTCTGATTTTCTTTGCAGCAGCAGTGGCTCCCGCTTCTCGTCCTACACCTGGTCACTACCATGTCCTCTACCGAGGGTGTGGAAAAACGCAGTTCGGCCGGCATGGGGAGACATACTGCCTAGTTGGTGGCTACCGGGCCCACGGGGATGTTCCTTTCGCCAAGCCAGCAAAGGTGGAAGCAGAGACGCCAGTCTCCAGACGTTGTCCCAAGAGAAAGCACACTCCGGAAAAGTCGGACAAAGACCTGGGTTGCTCCAGAACCAAAATCCAGCGATTGCAGCCTTCAAGCAGCTCAGGAATACAAGGTGCTTTGATTCTAAAGCAGGCCGTGGCCCAACCTCTGGTCACATCCCTTCTGCAACAGCCCCAGTGAACGAATGTCCCATCTTTGCTTTTTCAAGGTCGGCAACAGGGAGTCCCCTCCTAAAGAAGGTTCTCTCTCATTGCCACACTATCAAAGGCTGCCCCAAATGTGGTTCCTTCCTGTGGGCCTGATCAGGCTAAGGGCAGAGTTGTCTCTTTCCTTCTCTGAGTCGGACCAAATCGTCTTAGAAACACCTCTTCACACTGTTGACCATGTTTTTCATGGGAGCTGCTGCTGAGTCTTTCTCTCATCCTTTCATGGTGGAGAGAAAGAGGATTCTAATGAGTTTTACTTCTAGGGGAGAGGGGAGTGTAATGATCATGTTGTCATTTTCTATTATGTCCTTGTGTCATGAATTTGTTTTCAATTTCATGTTAAAATGGGCCCACCATTTCCGCTTTGTGAGGTCATTCAGCACCCTCCTTTTGCACCTTTAACATCTCTCTCAGTATCACTTGGAAATATTTGAATTGGCATGAGCTTGTCCTCACATTCCTATTAGCTGTAAATCTGGAGCCCCGACATGAACCTAACCATTGAGCAGAACACCTCTCCACTACGTGTGTCACACTGGGTAGGCCCCTTAACCTCTTGGTTTTTTTAAGTCCTCAGTGGTAAAAATGTGAGGGTGCTATGAATTTATATTTGGGGCACGACAAGGTCGAGAAGAGTGTGTCTTTCCCTTTATTCTTCCAAAGTGGAATGCCTTCCCTCTCTTCCGCATGGGTCCAAATCTCACTTGTCCTTCAGGCCGACTGCCAAGGAGCCTTCCCTGATTCCCCAGGCCACACAAATCTCTGCCTCTTAGGGTCAGTGCCATACAACCTAGCTGTCTCTTACGTTAATCTTGCCTCTCAAGCCAAACTCAGAATATGGGTCTCTCTTGCCCTCCTGTGGTCCCTGCGGCTGTGCCAGCCCACCGGCACGCCCCACGTGGGGTGTCTACTAGACTAGGGCATGGGTGGGGAGGCCCAGGGGTGAGGGGCGAGGCAGAGTACCTTTGCCTCTGCCCTGTTCTCCTCCACAAAACTGCCCCTCCTCCTGAAGCCTGCCCCTCAAGTCAAAGCTTCCATATATGACGTCAGTGGGTAGTGATGCCCTCACAGGCGTTCTCAGAGTTTCCATGGCAGCATAACTGTGCAAACGCGCTGCACTCAGAGAAACTTCTCTACCAGTTGTCCACCAGATACCAATCTTTTTGGCTTTCTGTGTGAGAATGTGTGACCGGATAGTGTACGTGTACTCTAACCTGTGCTCTGTTCCGTGGGTGGGCAGTGCAGCAGGTACACCCAGACAGGGCAACTCTGCAGGAGGTGTGATACGCACACAACCTCACCTGGCTGGCACATGTTCCTGTGGGGGTTGCCAACTACGTACAGCTGAGCACTTTCCCAGATGTAAGTAATACCAGTGAGCTGGGACGCCTTCAGGGACGCACAGTTCTCACTGCTGAGGACAAGTGAAAGGTCATCCCTGGACAAGTGTGCAGGACGGTTCTGAGCTTTAGAAATGTAGCCTTACCCTTTGGGCTACAGGATGCTTCCATTCAGACCCTTTCCTGACTGGCCTCTTAACAAAAGACAAGTGCATTTTTGTTGGCAAATTGCAAATGGGGCGGTTTGAGGAACAGGGCCACTCTTGAACCGCACCTTCAAACCCAGACACCACTGGGCTATCATGTAGACATCTATATCGGTCCCCTCAGACACATCCCTTACTGAGTTGCTGAGTACTAGGGGAGAGGGTGTTGCCATATTGATGGGAAGACCGTAAGAACGAAGGGGGCGTGGGGTGATGAAGTGCTAATGAGACTGGAGGGCTGAGGAGATGGTGTCCCAGGAGGCTGGGTTGATGTGAGCCTACACTTGGTACCCAGAACCCGGTTCTGAGTCTCCTGATCATTCTGCCTCAGGATTTGGCCTTGTTCTAATCCACATAAAAGTATCAGAGGGCTGGATTTCAGTGTGGTTGAAACAGGCAGGATAAGTGGGGCCCAAGAGGGGTTGCCAAGGTGGGCGGGGCTCTTAACCAATTTATATTAGATTATGTTTTTCAAAACTTGAAAGACATTTCCATGAAAGCCTCAGAAGTGACAGACTGCATGAAATGTTTTCTCTGTTGTGGAAGGCAGAGATGGAGAGGACCACGACTGCAATTACTTTCGGGCTCTACTGTTTTCCCTGGAAACGGTGAAGAGACTTCCTCATCCGCTGCAGCCGTAGGCTCTAGGGAGGGCTTTTGCAGCCACGGTCCCTTCCTTAGGGACTCATAGAGGTGATGGGCCAAGGCTGTGTTTTGGACGTCAAGTAGATTAGAGGTCTTCAGCTAGAAACTGGGAGAGGCATGAGAGAGGGAAGTTCCGGCAGGAGACTGTGCACAGCAGAAGTGACTGATCAGTTCTGATTTTCTTTGCAGCAGCAGTGGCTCCCGCTTCTCGTCCTACACCTGGTCACTACCATGTCCTCTACCGAGGGTGTGGAAAAACGCAGTTCGGCCGGCATGGGGAGACATACTGCCTAGTTGGTGGCTACCGGGCCCACGGGGATGTTCCTTTCGCCAAGCCAGCAAAGGTGGAAGCAGAGACGCCAGTCTCCAGACGTTGTCCCAAGAGAAAGCACACTCCGGAAAAGTCGGACAAAGACCTGGGTTGCTCCAGAACCAAAATCCAGCGATTGCAGCCTTCAAGCAGCTCAGGAATACAAGGTGCTTTGATTCTAAAGCAGGCCGTGGCCCAACCTCTGGTCACATCCCTTCTGCAACAGCCCCAGTGAACGAATGTCCCATCTTTGCTTTTTCAAGGTCGGCAAAAGGGAGTCCCCTCCTAAAGAAGGCTCTCTCTCATTGCCACACTATCAAAGGCTGCCCCAAATGTGGTTCCTTCCTGTGGGCCTGATCAGGCTAAGGGCAGAGTTGTCTCTTTCCTTCTCTGAGTCGGACCAAATCGTCTTAGAAACACCTCTTCACACTGTTGACCATGTTTTTCATGGGAGCTGCTGCTGAGTCTTTCTCTCATCCTTTCATGGTGGAGAGAAAGAGGATTCTAATGAGCTTTACTTCTAGGGGAGAGGGGAGTGTAATGATCATGTTGTCATTTTCTATTATGTCCTTGTGTCATGAATTTGTTTTCAATTTCATGTTAAAATGGGCCCACCATTTCCGCTTTGTGAGGTCATTCAGCACCCTCCTTTTGCACCTTTAACATCTCTCTCAGTATCACTTGGAAATATTTGAATTGGCATGAGCTTGTCCTCACATTCCTATTAGCTGTAAATCTGGAGCCCCGACATGAACCTAACCATTGAGCAGAACACCTCTCCACTACGTGTGTCACACTGGGTAGGCCCCTTAACCTCTTGGTTTTTTTAAGTCCTCAGTGGTAAAAATGTGAGGGTGCTATGAATTTATATTTGGGGCACGACAAGGTCGAGAAGAGTGTGTCTTTCCCTTTATTCTTCCAAAGTGGAATGCCTTCCCTCTCTTCCGCATGGGTCCAAATCTCACTTGTCCTTCAGGCCGACTGCCAAGGAGCCTTCCCTGATTCCCCAGGCCACACAAATCTCTGCCTCTTAGGGTCAGTGCCATACAACCTAGCTGTCTCTTACGTTAATCTTGCCTCTCAAGCCAAACTCAGAATATGGGTCTCTCTTGCCCTCCTGTGGTCCCTGCGGCTGTGCCAGCCCACCGGCACGCCCCACGTGGGGTGTCTACTAGACTAGGGCATGGGTGGGGAGGCCCAGGGGTGAGGGGCGAGGCAGAGTACCTTTGCCTCTGCCCTGTTCTCCTCCACAAAACTGCCCCTCCTCCTGAAGCCTGCCCCTCAAGTCAAAGCTTCCATATATGACGTCAGTGGGTAGTGATGCCCTCACAGGCGTTCTCAGAGTTTCCATGGCAGCATAACTGTGCAAACGCGCTGCACTCAGAGAAACTTCTCTACCAGTTGTCCACCAGATACCAATCTTTTTGGCTTTCTGTGTGAGAATGTGTGACCGGATAGTGTACGTGTACTCTAACCTGTGCTCTGTTCCGTGGGTGGGCAGTGCAGCAGGTACACCCAGACAGGGCAACTCTGCAGGAGGTGTGATACGCACACAACCTCACCTGGCTGGCACATGTTCCTGTGGGGGTTGCCAACTACGTACAGCTGAGCACTTTCCCAGATGTAAGTAATACCAGTGAGCTGGGACGCCTTCAGGGACGCACAGTTCTCACTGCTGAGGACAAGTGAAAGGTCATCCCTGGACAAGTGTGCAGGACGGTTCTGAGCTTTAGAAATGTAGCCTTACCCTTTGGGCTACAGGATGCTTCCATTCAGACCCTTTCCTGACTGGCCTCTTAACAAAAGACAAGTGCATTTTTGTTGGCAAATTGCAAATGGGGCGGTTTGAGGAACAGGGCCACTCTTGAACCGCACCTTCAAACCCAGACACCACTGGGCTATCATGTAGACATCTATATCGGTCCCCTCAGACACATCCCTTACTGAGTTGCTGAGTACTAGGGGAGAGGGTGTTGCCATATTGATGGGAAGACCGTAAGAACGAAGGGGGCGTGGGGTGATGAAGTGCTAATGAGACTGGAGGGCTGAGGAGATGGTGTCCCAGGAGGCTGGGTTGATGTGAGCCTACACTTGGTACCCAGAACCCGGTTCTGAGTCTCCTGATCATTCTGCCTCAGGATTTGGCCTTGTTCTAATCCACATAAAAGTATCAGAGGGCTGGATTTCAGTGTGGTTGAAACAGGCAGGATAAGTGGGGCCCAAGAGGGGTTGCCAAGGTGGGCGGGGCTCTTAACCAATTTATATTAGATTATGTTTTTCAAAACTTGAAAGACATTTCCATGAAAGCCTCAGAAGTGACAGACTGCATGAAATGTTTTCTCTGTTGTGGAAGGCAGAGATGGAGAGGACCACGACTGCAATTACTTTCGGGCTCTACTGTTTTCCCTGGAAACGGTGAAGAGACTTCCTCATCCGCTGCAGCCGTAGGCTCTAGGGAGGGCTTTTGCAGCCACGGTCCCTTCCTTAGGGACTCATAGAGGTGATGGGCCAAGGCTGTGTTTTGGACGTCAAGTAGATTAGAGGTCTTCAGCTAGAAACTGGGAGAGGCATGAGAGAGGGAAGTTCCGGCAGGAGACTGTGCACAGCAGAAGTGACTGATCAGTTCTGATTTTCTTTGCAGCAGCAGTGGCTCCCGCTTCTCGTCCTACACCTGGTCACTACCATGTCCTCTACCGAGGGTGTGGAAAAACGCAGTTCGGCCGGCATGGGGAGACATACTGCCTAGTTGGTGGCTACCGGGCCCACGGGGATGTTCCTTTCGCCAAGCCAGCAAAGGTGGAAGCAGAGACGCCAGTCTCCAGACGTTGTCCCAAGAGAAAGCACACTCCGGAAAAGTCGGACAAAGACCTGGGTTGCTCCAGAACCAAAATCCAGCGATTGCAGCCTTCAAGCAGCTCAGGAATACAAGGTGCTTTGATTCTAAAGCAGGCCGTGGCCCAACCTCTGGTCACATCCCTTCTGCAACAGCCCCAGTGAACGAATGTCCCATCTTTGCTTTTTCAAGGTCGGCAAAAGGGAGTCCCCTCCTAAAGAAGGTTCTCTCTCATTGCCACACTATCAAAGGCTGCCCCAAATGTGGTTCCTTCCTGTGGGCCTGATCAGGCTAAGGGCAGAGTTGTCTCTTTCCTTCTCTGAGTCGGACCAAATCGTCTTAGAAACACCTCTTCACACTGTTGACCATGTTTTTCATGGGAGCTGCTGCTGAGTCTTTCTCTCATCCTTTCATGGTGGAGAGAAAGAGGATTCTAATGAGTTTTACTTCTAGGGGAGAGGGGAGTGTAATGATCATGTTGTCATTTTCTATTATGTCCTTGTGTCATGAATTTGTTTTCAATTTCATGTTAAAATGGGCCCACCATTTCCGCTTTGTGAGGTCATTCAGCACCCTCCTTTTGCACCTTTAACATCTCTCTCAGTATCACTTGGAAATATTTGAATTGGCATGAGCTTGTCCTCACATTCCTATTAGCTGTAAATCTGGAGCCCCGACATGAACCTAACCATTGAGCAGAACACCTCTCCACTACGTGTGTCACACTGGGTAGGCCCCTTAACCTCTTGGTTTTTTTAAGTCCTCAGTGGTAAAAATGTGAGGGTGCTATGAATTTATATTTGGGGCACGACAAGGTCGAGAAGAGTGTGTCTTTCCCTTTATTCTTCCAAAGTGGAATGCCTTCCCTCTCTTCCGCATGGGTCCAAATCTCACTTGTCCTTCAGGCCGACTGCCAAGGAGCCTTCCCTGATTCCCCAGGCCACACAAATCTCTGCCTCTTAGGGTCAGTGCCATACAACCTAGCTGTCTCTTACGTTAATCTTGCCTCTCAAGCCAAACTCAGAATATGGGTCTCTCTTGCCCTCCTGTGGTCCCTGCGGCTGTGCCAGCCCACCGGCACGCCCCACGTGGGGTGTCTACTAGACTAGGGCATGGGTGGGGAGGCCCAGGGGTGAGGGGCGAGGCAGAGTACCTTTGCCTCTGCCCTGTTCTCCTCCACAAAACTGCCCCTCCTCCTGAAGCCTGCCCCTCAAGTCAAAGCTTCCATATATGACGTCAGTGGGTAGTGATGCCCTCACAGGCGTTCTCAGAGTTTCCATGGCAGCATAACTGTGCAAACGCGCTGCACTCAGAGAAACTTCTCTACCAGTTGTCCACCAGATACCAATCTTTTTGGCTTTCTGTGTGAGAATGTGTGACCGGATAGTGTACGTGTACTCTAACCTGTGCTCTGTTCCGTGGGTGGGCAGTGCAGCAGGTACACCCAGACAGGGCAACTCTGCAGGAGGTGTGATACGCACACAACCTCACCTGGCTGGCACATGTTCCTGTGGGGGTTGCCAACTACGTACAGCTGAGCACTTTCCCAGATGTAAGTAATACCAGTGAGCTGGGACGCCTTCAGGGACGCACAGTTCTCACTGCTGAGGACAAGTGAAAGGTCATCCCTGGACAAGTGTGCAGGACGGTTCTGAGCTTTAGAAATGTAGCCTTACCCTTTGGGCTACAGGATGCTTCCATTCAGACCCTTTCCTGACTGGCCTCTTAACAAAAGACAAGTGCATTTTTGTTGGCAAATTGCAAATGGAGCGGTTTGAGGAACAGGGCCACTCTTGAACCGCACCTTCAAACCCAGACACCACTGGGCTATCATGTAGACATCTATATCGGTCCCCTCAGACACATCCCTTACTGAGTTGCTGAGTACTAGGGGAGAGGGTGTTGCCATATTGATGGGAAGACCGTAAGAACGAAGGGGGCGTGGGGTGATGAAGTGCTAATGAGACTGGAGGGCTGAGGAGATGGTGTCCCAGGAGGCTGGGTTGATGTGAGCCTACACTTGGTACCCAGAACCCGGTTCTGAGTCTCCTGATCATTCTGCCTCAGGATTTGGCCTTGTTCTAATCCACATAAAAGTATCAGAGGGCTGGATTTCAGTGTGGTTGAAACAGGCAGGATAAGTGGGGCCCAAGAGGGGTTGCCAAGGTGGGCGGGGCTCTTAACCAATTTATATTAGATTATGTTTTTCAAAACTTGAAAGACATTTCCATGAAAGCCTCAGAAGTGACAGACTGCATGAAATGTTTTCTCTGTTGTGGAAGGCAGAGATGGAGAGGACCACGACTGCAATTACTTTCGGGCTCTACTGTTTTCCCTGGAAACGGTGAAGAGACTTCCTCATCCGCTGCAGCCGTAGGCTCTAGGGAGGGCTTTTGCAGCCACGGTCCCTTCCTTAGGGACTCATAGAGGTGATGGGCCAAGGCTGTGTTTTGGACGTCAAGTAGATTAGAGGTCTTCAGCTAGAAACTGGGAGAGGCATGAGAGAGGGAAGTTCCGGCAGGAGACTGTGCACAGCAGAAGTGACTGATCAGTTCTGATTTTCTTTGCAGCAGCAGTGGCTCCCGCTTCTCGTCCTACACCTGGTCACTACCATGTCCTCTACCGAGGGTGTGGAAAAACGCAGTTCGGCCGGCATGGGGAGACATACTGCCTAGTTGGTGGCTACCGGGCCCACGGGGATGTTCCTTTCGCCAAGCCAGCAAAGGTGGAAGCAGAGACGCCAGTCTCCAGACGTTGTCCCAAGAGAAAGCACACTCCGGAAAAGTCGGACAAAGACCTGGGTTGCTCCAGAACCAAAATCCAGCGATTGCAGCCTTCAAGCAGCTCAGGAATACAAGGTGCTTTGATTCTAAAGCAGGCCGTGGCCCAACCTCTGGTCACATCCCTTCTGCAACAGCCCCAGTGAACGAATGTCCCATCTTTGCTTTTTCAAGGTCGGCAACAGGGAGTCCCCTCCTAAAGAAGGTTCTCTCTCATTGCCACACTATCAAAGGCTGCCCCAAATGTGGTTCCTTCCTGTGGGCCTGATCAGGCTAAGGGCAGAGTTGTCTCTTTCCTTCTCTGAGTCGGACCAAATCGTCTTAGAAACACCTCTTCACACTGTTGACCATGTTTTTCATGGGAGCTGCTGCTGAGTCTTTCTCTCATCCTTTCATGGTGGAGAGAAAGAGGATTCTAATGAGCTTTACTTCTAGGGGAGAGGGGAGTGTAATGATCATGTTGTCATTTTCTATTATGTCCTTGTGTCATGAATTTGTTTTCAATTTCATGTTAAAATGGGCCCACCATTTCCGCTTTGTGAGGTCATTCAGCACCCTCCTTTTGCACCTTTAACATCTCTCTCAGTATCACTTGGAAATATTTGAATTGGCATGAGCTTGTCCTCACATTCCTATTAGCTGTAAATCTGGAGCCCCGACATGAACCTAACCATTGAGCAGAACACCTCTCCACTACGTGTGTCACACTGGGTAGGCCCCTTAACCTCTTGGTTTTTTTAAGTCCTCAGTGGTAAAAATGTGAGGGTGCTATGAATTTATATTTGGGGCACGACAAGGTCGAGAAGAGTGTGTCTTTCCCTTTATTCTTCCAAAGTGGAATGCCTTCCCTCTCTTCCGCATGGGTCCAAATCTCACTTGTCCTTCAGGCCGACTGCCAAGGAGCCTTCCCTGATTCCCCAGGCCACACAAATCTCTGCCTCTTAGGGTCAGTGCCATACAACCTAGCTGTCTCTTACGTTAATCTTGCCTCTCAAGCCAAACTCAGAATATGGGTCTCTCTTGCCCTCCTGTGGTCCCTGCGGCTGTGCCAGCCCACCGGCACGCCCCACGTGGGGTGTCTACTAGACTAGGGCATGGGTGGGGAGGCCCAGGGGTGAGGGGCGAGGCAGAGTACCTTTGCCTCTGCCCTGTTCTCCTCCACAAAACTGCCCCTCCTCCTGAAGCCTGCCCCTCAAGTCAAAGCTTCCATATATGACGTCAGTGGGTAGTGATGCCCTCACAGGCGTTCTCAGAGTTTCCATGGCAGCATAACTGTGCAAACGCGCTGCACTCAGAGAAACTTCTCTACCAGTTGTCCACCAGATACCAATCTTTTTGGCTTTCTGTGTGAGAATGTGTGACCGGATAGTGTACGTGTACTCTAACCTGTGCTCTGTTCCGTGGGTGGGCAGTGCAGCAGGTACACCCAGACAGGGCAACTCTGCAGGAGGTGTGATACGCACACAACCTCACCTGGCTGGCACATGTTCCTGTGGGGGTTGCCAACTACGTACAGCTGAGCACTTTCCCAGATGTAAGTAATACCAGTGAGCTGGGACGCCTTCAGGGACGCACAGTTCTCACTGCTGAGGACAAGTGAAAGGTCATCCCTGGACAAGTGTGCAGGACGGTTCTGAGCTTTAGAAATGTAGCCTTACCCTTTGGGCTACAGGATGCTTCCATTCAGACCCTTTCCTGACTGGCCTCTTAACAAAAGACAAGTGCATTTTTGTTGGCAAATTGCAAATGGGGCGGTTTGAGGAACAGGGCCACTCTTGAACCGCACCTTCAAACCCAGACACCACTGGGCTATCATGTAGACATCTATATCGGTCCCCTCAGACACATCCCTTACTGAGTTGCTGAGTACTAGGGGAGAGGGTGTTGCCATATTGATGGGAAGACCGTAAGAACGAAGGGGGCGTGGGGTGATGAAGTGCTAATGAGACTGGAGGGCTGAGGAGATGGTGTCCCAGGAGGCTGGGTTGATGTGAGCCTACACTTGGTACCCAGAACCCGGTTCTGAGTCTCCTGATCATTCTGCCTCAGGATTTGGCCTTGTTCTAATCCACATAAAAGTATCAGAGGGCTGGATTTCAGTGTGGTTGAAACAGGCAGGATAAGTGGGGCCCAAGAGGGGTTGCCAAGGTGGGCGGGGCTCTTAACCAATTTATATTAGATTATGTTTTTCAAAACTTGAAAGACATTTCCATGAAAGCCTCAGAAGTGACAGACTGCATGAAATGTTTTCTCTGTTGTGGAAGGCAGAGATGGAGAGGACCACGACTGCAATTACTTTCGGGCTCTACTGTTTTCCCTGGAAACGGTGAAGAGACTTCCTCATCCGCTGCAGCCGTAGGCTCTAGGGAGGGCTTTTGCAGCCACGGTCCCTTCCTTAGGGACTCATAGAGGTGATGGGCCAAGGCTGTGTTTTGGACGTCAAGTAGATTAGAGGTCTTCAGCTAGAAACTGGGAGAGGCATGAGAGAGGGAAGTTCCGGCAGGAGACTGTGCACAGCAGAAGTGACTGATCAGTTCTGATTTTCTTTGCAGCAGCAGTGGCTCCCGCTTCTCGTCCTACACCTGGTCACTACCATGTCCTCTACCGAGGGTGTGGAAAAACGCAGTTCGGCCGGCATGGGGAGACATACTGCCTAGTTGGTGGCTACCGGGCCCACGGGGATGTTCCTTTCGCCAAGCCAGCAAAGGTGGAAGCAGAGACGCCAGTCTCCAGACGTTGTCCCAAGAGAAAGCACACTCCGGAAAAGTCGGACAAAGACCTGGGTTGCTCCAGAACCAAAATCCAGCGATTGCAGCCTTCAAGCAGCTCAGGAATACAAGGTGCTTTGATTCTAAAGCAGGCCGTGGCCCAACCTCTGGTCACATCCCTTCTGCAACAGCCCCAGTGAACGAATGTCCCATCTTTGCTTTTTCAAGGTCGGCAAAAGGGAGTCCCCTCCTAAAGAAGGCTCTCTCTCATTGCCACACTATCAAAGGCTGCCCCAAATGTGGTTCCTTCCTGTGGGCCTGATCAGGCTAAGGGCAGAGTTGTCTCTTTCCTTCTCTGAGTCGGACCAAATCGTCTTAGAAACACCTCTTCACACTGTTGACCATGTTTTTCATGGGAGCTGCTGCTGAGTCTTTCTCTCATCCTTTCATGGTGGAGAGAAAGAGGATTCTAATGAGTTTTACTTCTAGGGGAGAGGGGAGTGTAATGATCATGTTGTCATTTTCTATTATGTCCTTGTGTCATGAATTTGTTTTCAATTTCATGTTAAAATGGGCCCACCATTTCCGCTTTGTGAGGTCATTCAGCACCCTCCTTTTGCACCTTTAACATCTCTCTCAGTATCACTTGGAAATATTTGAATTGGCATGAGCTTGTCCTCACATTCCTATTAGCTGTAAATCTGGAGCCCCGACATGAACCTAACCATTGAGCAGAACACCTCTCCACTACGTGTGTCACACTGGGTAGGCCCCTTAACCTCTTGGTTTTTTTAAGTCCTCAGTGGTAAAAATGTGAGGGTGCTATGAATTTATATTTGGGGCACGACAAGGTCGAGAAGAGTGTGTCTTTCCCTTTATTCTTCCAAAGTGGAATGTCTTCCCTCTCTTCCGCATGGGTCCAAATCTCACTTGTCCTTCAGGCCGACTGCCAAGGAGCCTTCCCTGATTCCCCAGGCCACACAAATCTCTGCCTCTTAGGGTCAGTGCCATACAACCTAGCTGTCTCTTACGTTAATCTTGCCTCTCAAGCCAAACTCAGAATATGGGTCTCTCTTGCCCTCCTGTGGTCCCTGCGGCTGTGCCAGCCCACCGGCACGCCCCACGTGGGGTGTCTACTAGACTAGGGCATGGGTGGGGAGGCCCAGGGGTGAGGGGCGAGGCAGAGTACCTTTGCCTCTACCCTGTTCTCCTCCACAAAACTGCCCCTCCTCCTGAAGCCTGCCCCTCAAGTCAAAGTTTCCATATATGACGTCAGTGGGTAGTGATGCCCTCACAGGCGTTCTCAGAGTTTCCCTGGCAGCATAACTGTGCAAACGCGCTGCACTCAGAGAAACTTCTCTACCAGTTGTCCACCAGATACCAATCTTTTTGGCTTTCTGTGTGAGAATGTGTGACCGGATAGTGTACGTGTACTCTAACCTGTGCTCTGTTCCGTGGGTGGGCAGTGCAGCAGGTATACCCAGACAGGGCAACTCTGCAGGAGGTGTGATACGCACACAACCTCACCTGGCTGGCACATGTTCCTGTGGGGGTTGCCAACTACGTACAGCTGAGCACTTTCCCAGATGTAAGTAATACCAGTGAGCTGGGACGCCTTCAGGGACGCACAGTTCTCACTGCTGAGGACAAGTGAAAGGTCATCCCTGGACAAGTGTGCAGGACGGTTCTGAGCTTTAGAAATGTAGCCTTACCCTTTGGGCTACAGGATGCTTCCATTCAGACCCTTTCCTGACTGGCCTCTTAACAAAAGACAAGTGCATTTTTGTTGGCAAATTGCAAATGGAGCGGTTTGAGGAACAGGGCCACTCTTGAACCGCACCTTCAAACCCAGACACCACTGGGCTATCATGTAGACATCTATATCGGTCCCCTCAGACACATCCCTTACTGAGTTGCTGAGTACTAGGGGAGAGGGTGTTGCCATATTGATGGGAAGACCGTAAGAACGAAGGGGGCGTGGGGTGATGAAGTGCTAATGAGACTGGAGGGCTGAGGAGATGGTGTCCCAGGAGGCTGGGTTGATGTGAGCCTACACTTGGTACCCAGAACCCGGTTCTGAGTCTCCTGATCATTCTGCCTCAGGATTTGGCCTTGTTCTAATCCACATAAAAGTATCAGAGGGCTGGATTTCAGTGTGGTTGAAACAGGCAGGATAAGTGGGGCCCAAGAGGGGTTGCCAAGGTGGGCGGGGCTCTTAACCAATTTATATTAGATTATGTTTTTCAAAACTTGAAAGACATTTCCATGAAAGCCTCAGAAGTGACAGACTGCATGAAATGTTTTCTCTGTTGTGGAAGGCAGAGATGGAGAGGACCACGACTGCAATTACTTTCGGGCTCTACTGTTTTCCCTGGAAACGGTGAAGAGACTTCCTCATCCGCTGCAGCCGTAGGCTCTAGGGAGGGCTTTTGCAGCCACGGTCCCTTCCTTAGGGACTCATAGAGGTGATGGGCCAAGGCTGTGTTTTGGACGTCAAGTAGATTAGAGGTCTTCAGCTAGAAACTGGGAGAGGCATGAGAGAGGGAAGTTCCGGCAGGAGACTGTGCACAGCAGAAGTGACTGATCAGTTCTGATTTTCTTTGCAGCAGCAGTGGCTCCCGCTTCTCGTCCTACACCTGGTCACTACCATGTCCTCTACCGAGGGTGTGGAAAAACGCAGTTCGGCCGGCATGGGGAGACATACTGCCTAGTTGGTGGCTACCGGGCCCACGGGGATGTTCCTTTCGCCAAGCCAGCAAAGGTGGAAGCAGAGACGCCAGTCTCCAGACGTTGTCCCAAGAGAAAGCACACTCCGGAAAAGTCGGACAAAGACCTGGGTTGCTCCAGAACCAAAATCCAGCGATTGCAGCCTTCAAGCAGCTCAGGAATACAAGGTGCTTTGATTCTAAAGCAGGCCGTGGCCCAACCTCTGGTCACATCCCTTCTGCAACAGCCCCAGTGAACGAATGTCCCATCTTTGCTTTTTCAAGGTCGGCAAAAGGGAGTCCCCTCCTAAAGAAGGTTCTCTCTCATTGCCACACTATCAAAGGCTGCCCCAAATGTGGTTCCTTCCTGTGGGCCTGATCAGGCTAAGGGCAGAGTTGTCTCTTTCCTTCTCTGAGTCGGACCAAATCGTCTTAGAAACACCTCTTCACACTGTTGACCATGTTTTTCATGGGAGCTGCTGCTGAGTCTTTCTCTCATCCTTTCATGGTGGAGAGAAAGAGGATTCTAATGAGTTTTACTTCTAGGGGAGAGGGGAGTGTAATGATCATGTTGTCATTTTCTATTATGTCCTTGTGTCATGAATTTGTTTTCAATTTCATGTTAAAATGGGCCCACCATTTCCGCTTTGTGAGGTCATTCAGCACCCTCCTTTTGCACCTTTAACATCTCTCTCAGTATCACTTGGAAATATTTGAATTGGCATGAGCTTGTCCTCACATTCCTATTAGCTGTAAATCTGGAGCCCCGACATGAACCTAACCATTGAGCAGAACACCTCTCCACTACGTGTGTCACACTGGGTAGGCCCCTTAACCTCTTGGTTTTTTTAAGTCCTCAGTGGTAAAAATGTGAGGGTGCTATGAATTTATATTTGGGGCACGACAAGGTCGAGAAGAGTGTGTCTTTCCCTTTATTCTTCCAAAGTGGAATGTCTTCCCTCTCTTCCGCATGGGTCCAAATCTCACTTGTCCTTCAGGCCGACTGCCAAGGAGCCTTCCCTGATTCCCCAGGCCACACAAATCTCTGCCTCTTAGGGTCAGTGCCATACAACCTAGCTGTCTCTTACGTTAATCTTGCCTCTCAAGCCAAACTCAGAATATGGGTCTCTCTTGCCCTCCTGTGGTCCCTGCGGCTGTGCCAGCCCACCGGCACGCCCCACGTGGGGTGTCTACTAGACTAGGGCATGGGTGGGGAGGCCCAGGGGTGAGGGGCGAGGCAGAGTACCTTTGCCTCTACCCTGTTCTCCTCCACAAAACTGCCCCTCCTCCTGAAGCCTGCCCCTCAAGTCAAAGCTTCCATATATGACGTCAGTGGGTAGTGATGCCCTCACAGGCGTTCTCAGAGTTTCCATGGCAGCATAACTGTGCAAACGCGCTGCACTCAGAGAAACTTCTCTACCAGTTGTCCACCAGATACCAATCTTTTTGGCTTTCTGTGTGAGAATGTGTGACCGGATAGTGTACGTGTACTCTAACCTGTGCTCTGTTCCGTGGGTGGGCAGTGCAGCAGGTACACCCAGACAGGGCAACTCTGCAGGAGGTGTGATACACACACAACCTCACCTGGCTGGCACATGTTCCTGTGGGGGTTGCCAACTACGTACAGCTGAGCACTTTCCCAGATGTAAGTAATACCAGTGAGCTGGGACGCCTTCAGGGACGCACAGTTCTCACTGCTGAGGACAAGTGAAAGGTCATCCCTGGACAAGTGTGCAGGACGGTTCTGAGCTTTAGAAATGTAGCCTTACCCTTTGGGCTACAGGATGCTTCCATTCAGACCCTTTCCTGACTGGCCTCTTAACAAAAGACAAGTGCATTTTTGTTGGCAAATTGCAAATGGAGCGGTTTGAGGAACAGGGCCACTCTTGAACCGCACCTTCAAACCCAGACACCACTGGGCTATCATGTAGACATCTATATCGGTCCCCTCAGACACATCCCTTACTGAGTTGCTGAGTACTAGGGGAGAGGGTGTTGCCATATTGATGGGAAGACCGTAAGAACGAAGGGGGCGTGGGGTGATGAAGTGCTAATGAGACTGGAGGGCTGAGGAGATGGTGTCCCAGGAGGCTGGGTTGATGTGAGCCTACACTTGGTACCCAGAACCCGGTTCTGAGTCTCCTGATCATTCTGCCTCAGGATTTGGCCTTGTTCTAATCCACATAAAAGTATCAGAGGGCTGGATTTCAGTGTGGTTGAAACAGGCAGGATAAGTGGGGCCCAAGAGGGGTTGCCAAGGTGGGCGGGGCTCTTAACCAATTTATATTAGATTATGTTTTTCAAAACTTGAAAGACATTTCCATGAAAGCCTCAGAAGTGACAGACTGCATGAAATGTTTTCTCTGTTGTGGAAGGCAGAGATGGAGAGGACCACGACTGCAATTACTTTCGGGCTCTACTGTTTTCCCTGGAAACGGTGAAGAGACTTCCTCATCCGCTGCAGCCGTAGGCTCTAGGGAGGGCTTTTGCAGCCACGGTCCCTTCCTTAGGGACTCATAGAGGTGATGGGCCAAGGCTGTGTTTTGGACGTCAAGTAGATTAGAGGTCTTCAGCTAGAAACTGGGAGAGGCATGAGAGAGGGAAGTTCCGGCAGGAGACTGTGCACAGCAGAAGTGACTGATCAGTTCTGATTTTCTTTGCAGCAGCAGTGGCTCCCGCTTCTCGTCCTACACCTGGTCACTACCATGTCCTCTACCGAGGGTGTGGAAAAACGCAGTTCGGCCGGCATGGGGAGACATACTGCCTAGTTGGTGGCTACCGGGCCCACGGGGATGTTCCTTTCGCCAAGCCAGCAAAGGTGGAAGCAGAGACGCCAGTCTCCAGACGTTGTCCCAAGAGAAAGCACACTCCGGAAAAGTCGGACAAAGACCTGGGTTGCTCCAGAACCAAAATCCAGCGATTGCAGCCTTCAAGCAGCTCAGGAATACAAGGTGCTTTGATTCTAAAGCAGGCCGTGGCCCAACCTCTGGTCACATCCCTTCTGCAACAGCCCCAGTGAACGAATGTCCCATCTTTGCTTTTTCAAGGTCGGCAAAAGGGAGTCCCCTCCTAAAGAAGGCTCTCTCTCATTGCCACACTATCAAAGGCTGCCCCAAATGTGGTTCCTTCCTGTGGGCCTGATCAGGCTAAGGGCAGAGTTGTCTCTTTCCTTCTCTGAGTCGGACCAAATCGTCTTAGAAACACCTCTTCACACTGTTGACCATGTTTTTCATGGGAGCTGCTGCTGAGTCTTTCTCTCATCCTTTCATGGTGGAGAGAAAGAGGATTCTAATGAGTTTTACTTCTAGGGGAGAGGGGAGTGTAATGATCATGTTGTCATTTTCTATTATGTCCTTGTGTCATGAATTTGTTTTCAATTTCATGTTAAAATGGGCCCACCATTTCCGCTTTGTGAGGTCATTCAGCACCCTCCTTTTGCACCTTTAACATCTCTCTCAGTATCACTTGGAAATATTTGAATTGGCATGAGCTTGTCCTCACATTCCTATTAGCTGTAAATCTGGAGCCCCGACATGAACCTAACCATTGAGCAGAACACCTCTCCACTACGTGTGTCACACTGGGTAGGCCCCTTAACCTCTTGGTTTTTTTAAGTCCTCAGTGGTAAAAATGTGAGGGTGCTATGAATTTATATTTGGGGCACGACAAGGTCGAGAAGAGTGTGTCTTTCCCTTTATTCTTCCAAAGTGGAATGTCTTCCCTCTCTTCCGCATGGGTCCAAATCTCACTTGTCCTTCAGGCCGACTGCCAAGGAGCCTTCCCTGATTCCCCAGGCCACACAAATCTCTGCCTCTTAGGGTCAGTGCCATACAACCTAGCTGTCTCTTACGTTAATCTTGCCTCTCAAGCCAAACTCAGAATATGGGTCTCTCTTGCCCTCCTGTGGTCCCTGCGGCTGTGCCAGCCCACCGGCACGCCCCACGTGGGGTGTCTACTAGACTAGGGCATGGGTGGGGAGGCCCAGGGGTGAGGGGCGAGGCAGAGTACCTTTGCCTCTACCCTGTTCTCCTCCACAAAACTGCCCCTCCTCCTCAAGCCTGCCCCTCAAGTCAAAGTTTCCATATATGACGTCAGTGGGTAGTGATGCCCTCACAGGCGTTCTCAGAGTTTCCCTGGCAGCATAACTGTGCAAACGCGCTGCACTCAGAGAAACTTCTCTACCAGTTGTCCACCAGATACCAATCTTTTTGGCTTTCTGTGTGAGAATGTGTGACCGGATAGTGTACGTGTACTCTAACCTGTGCTCTGTTCCGTGGGTGGGCAGTGCAGCAGGTACACCCAGACAGGGCAACTCTGCAGGAGGTGTGATACGCACACAACCTCACCTGGCTGGCACATGTTCCTGTGGGGGTTGCCAACTACGTACAGCTGAGCACTTTCCCAGATGTAAGTAATACCAGTGAGCTGGGACGCCTTCAGGGACGCACAGTTCTCACTGCTGAGGACAAGTGAAAGGTCATCCCTGGACAAGTGTGCAGGACGGTTCTGAGCTTTAGAAATGTAGCCTTACCCTTTGGGCTACAGGATGCTTCCATTCAGACCCTTTCCTGACTGGCCTCTTAACAAAAGACAAGTGCATTTTTGTTGGCAAATTGCAAATGGAGCGGTTTGAGGAACAGGGCCACTCTTGAACCGCACCTTCAAACCCAGACACCACTGGGCTATCATGTAGACATCTATATCGGTCCCCTCAGACACATCCCTTACTGAGTTGCTGAGTACTAGGGGAGAGGGTGTTGCCATATTGATGGGAAGACCGTAAGAACGAAGGGGGCGTGGGGTGATGAAGTGCTAATGAGACTGGAGGGCTGAGGAGATGGTGTCCCAGGAGGCTGGGTTGATGTGAGCCTACACTTGGTACCCAGAACCCGGTTCTGAGTCTCCTGATCATTCTGCCTCAGGATTTGGCCTTGTTCTAATCCACATAAAAGTATCAGAGGGCTGGATTTCAGTGTGGTTGAAACAGGCAGGATAAGTGGGGCCCAAGAGGGGTTGCCAAGGTGGGCGGGGCTCTTAACCAATTTATATTAGATTATGTTTTTCAAAACTTGAAAGACATTTCCATGAAAGCCTCAGAAGTGACAGACTGCATGAAATGTTTTCTCTGTTGTGGAAGGCAGAGATGGAGAGGACCACGACTGCAATTACTTTCGGGCTCTACTGTTTTCCCTGGAAACGGTGAAGAGACTTCCTCATCCGCTGCAGCCGTAGGCTCTAGGGAGGGCTTTTGCAGCCACGGTCCCTTCCTTAGGGACTCATAGAGGTGATGGGCCAAGGCTGTGTTTTGGACGTCAAGTAGATTAGAGGTCTTCAGCTAGAAACTGGGAGAGGCATGAGAGAGGGAAGTTCCGGCAGGAGACTGTGCACAGCAGAAGTGACTGATCAGTTCTGATTTTCTTTGCAGCAGCAGTGGCTCCCGCTTCTCGTCCTACACCTGGTCACTACCATGTCCTCTACCGAGGGTGTGGAAAAACGCAGTTCGGCCGGCATGGGGAGACATACTGCCTAGTTGGTGGCTACCGGGCCCACGGGGATGTTCCTTTCGCCAAGCCAGCAAAGGTGGAAGCAGAGACGCCAGTCTCCAGACGTTGTCCCAAGAGAAAGCACACTCCGGAAAAGTCGGACAAAGACCTGGGTTGCTCCAGAACCAAAATCCAGCGATTGCAGCCTTCAAGCAGCTCAGGAATACAAGGTGCTTTGATTCTAAAGCAGGCCGTGGCCCAACCTCTGGTCACATCCCTTCTGCAACAGCCCCAGTGAACGAATGTCCCATCTTTGCTTTTTCAAGGTCGGCAAAAGGGAGTCCCCTCCTAAAGAAGGTTCTCTCTCATTGCCACACTATCAAAGGCTGCCCCAAATGTGGTTCCTTCCTGTGGGCCTGATCAGGCTAAGGGCAGAGTTGTCTCTTTCCTTCTCTGAGTCGGACCAAATCGTCTTAGAAACACCTCTTCACACTGTTGACCATGTTTTTCATGGGAGCTGCTGCTGAGTCTTTCTCTCATCCTTTCATGGTGGAGAGAAAGAGGATTCTAATGAGTTTTACTTCTAGGGGAGAGGGGAGTGTAATGATCATGTTGTCATTTTCTATTATGTCCTTGTGTCATGAATTTGTTTTCAATTTCATGTTAAAATGGGCCCACCATTTCCGCTTTGTGAGGTCATTCAGCACCCTCCTTTTGCACCTTTAACATCTCTCTCAGTATCACTTGGAAATATTTGAATTGGCATGAGCTTGTCCTCACATTCCTATTAGCTGTAAATCTGGAGCCCCGACATGAACCTAACCATTGAGCAGAACACCTCTCCACTACGTGTGTCACACTGGGTAGGCCCCTTAACCTCTTGGTTTTTTTAAGTCCTCAGTGGTAAAAATGTGAGGGTGCTATGAATTTATATTTGGGGCACGACAAGGTCGAGAAGAGTGTGTCTTTCCCTTTATTCTTCCAAAGTGGAATGTCTTCCCTCTCTTCCGCATGGGTCCAAATCTCACTTGTCCTTCAGGCCGACTGCCAAGGAGCCTTCCCTGATTCCCCAGGCCACACAAATCTCTGCCTCTTAGGGTCAGTGCCATACAACCTAGCTGTCTCTTACGTTAATCTTGCCTCTCAAGCCAAACTCAGAATATGGGTCTCTCTTGCCCTCCTGTGGTCCCTGCGGCTGTGCCAGCCCACCGGCACGCCCCACGTGGGGTGTCTACTAGACTAGGGCATGGGTGGGGAGGCCCAGGGGTGAGGGGCGAGGCAGAGTACCTTTGCCTCTACCCTGTTCTCCTCCACAAAACTGCCCCTCCTCCTGAAGCCTGCCCCTCAAGTCAAAGCTTCCATATATGACGTCAGTGGGTAGTGATGCCCTCACAGGCGTTCTCAGAGTTTCCATGGCAGCATAACTGTGCAAACGCGCTGCACTCAGAGAAACTTCTCTACCAGTTGTCCACCAGATACCAATCTTTTTGGCTTTCTGTGTGAGAATGTGTGACCGGATAGTGTACGTGTACTCTAACCTGTGCTCTGTTCCGTGGGTGGGCAGTGCAGCAGGTACACCCAGACAGGGCAACTCTGCAGGAGGTGTGATACGCACACAACCTCACCTGGCTGGCACATGTTCCTGTGGGGGTTGCCAACTACGTACAGCTGAGCACTTTCCCAGATGTAAGTAATACCAGTGAGCTGGGACGCCTTCAGGGACGCACAGTTCTCACTGCTGAGGACAAGTGAAAGGTCATCCCTGGACAAGTGTGCAGGACGGTTCTGAGCTTTAGAAATGTAGCCTTACCCTTTGGGCTACAGGATGCTTCCATTCAGACCCTTTCCTGACTGGCCTCTTAACAAAAGACAAGTGCATTTTTGTTGGCAAATTGCAAATGGAGCGGTTTGAGGAACAGGGCCACTCTTGAACCGCACCTTCAAACCCAGACACCACTGGGCTATCATGTAGACATCTATATCGGTCCCCTCAGACACATCCCTTACTGAGTTGCTGAGTACTAGGGGAGAGGGTGTTGCCATATTGATGGGAAGACCGTAAGAACGAAGGGGGCGTGGGGTGATGAAGTGCTAATGAGACTGGAGGGCTGAGGAGATGGTGTCCCAGGAGGCTGGGTTGATGTGAGCCTACACTTGGTACCCAGAACCCGGTTCTGAGTCTCCTGATCATTCTGCCTCAGGATTTGGCCTTGTTCTAATCCACATAAAAGTATCAGAGGGCTGGATTTCAGTGTGGTTGAAACAGGCAGGATAAGTGGGGCCCAAGAGGGGTTGCCAAGGTGGGCGGGGCTCTTAACCAATTTATATTAGATTATGTTTTTCAAAACTTGAAAGACATTTCCATGAAAGCCTCAGAAGTGACAGACTGCATGAAATGTTTTCTCTGTTGTGGAAGGCAGAGATGGAGAGGACCACGACTGCAATTACTTTCGGGCTCTACTGTTTTCCCTGGAAACGGTGAAGAGACTTCCTCATCCGCTGCAGCCGTAGGCTCTAGGGAGGGCTTTTGCAGCCACGGTCCCTTCCTTAGGGACTCATAGAGGTGATGGGCCAAGGCTGTGTTTTGGACGTCAAGTAGATTAGAGGTCTTCAGCTAGAAACTGGGAGAGGCATGAGAGAGGGAAGTTCCGGCAGGAGACTGTGCACAGCAGAAGTGACTGATCAGTTCTGATTTTCTTTGCAGCAGCAGTGGCTCCCGCTTCTCGTCCTACACCTGGTCACTACCATGTCCTCTACCGAGGGTGTGGAAAAACGCAGTTCGGCCGGCATGGGGAGACATACTGCCTAGTTGGTGGCTACCGGGCCCACGGGGATGTTCCTTTCGCCAAGCCAGCAAAGGTGGAAGCAGAGACGCCAGTCTCCAGACGTTGTCCCAAGAGAAAGCACACTCCGGAAAAGTCGGACAAAGACCTGGGTTGCTCCAGAACCAAAATCCAGCGATTGCAGCCTTCAAGCAGCTCAGGAATACAAGGTGCTTTGATTCTAAAGCAGGCCGTGGCCCAACCTCTGGTCACATCCCTTCTGCAACAGCCCCAGTGAACGAATGTCCCATCTTTGCTTTTTCAAGGTCGGCAAAAGGGAGTCCCCTCCTAAAGAAGGCTCTCTCTCATTGCCACACTATCAAAGGCTGCCCCAAATGTGGTTCCTTCCTGTGGGCCTGATCAGGCTAAGGGCAGAGTTGTCTCTTTCCTTCTCTGAGTCGGACCAAATCGTCTTAGAAACACCTCTTCACACTGTTGACCATGTTTTTCATGGGAGCTGCTGCTGAGTCTTTCTCTCATCCTTTCATGGTGGAGAGAAAGAGGATTCTAATGAGTTTTACTTCTAGGGGAGAGGGGAGTGTAATGATCATGTTGTCATTTTCTATTATGTCCTTGTGTCATGAATTTGTTTTCAATTTCATGTTAAAATGGGCCCACCATTTCCGCTTTGTGAGGTCATTCAGCACCCTCCTTTTGCACCTTTAACATCTCTCTCAGTATCACTTGGAAATATTTGAATTGGCATGAGCTTGTCCTCACATTCCTATTAGCTGTAAATCTGGAGCCCCGACATGAACCTAACCATTGAGCAGAACACCTCTCCACTACGTGTGTCACACTGGGTAGGCCCCTTAACCTCTTGGTTTTTTTAAGTCCTCAGTGGTAAAAATGTGAGGGTGCTATGAATTTATATTTGGGGCACGACAAGGTCGAGAAGAGTGTGTCTTTCCCTTTATTCTTCCAAAGTGGAATGTCTTCCCTCTCTTCCGCATGGGTCCAAATCTCACTTGTCCTTCAGGCCGACTGCCAAGGAGCCTTCCCTGATTCCCCAGGCCACACAAATCTCTGCCTCTTAGGGTCAGTGCCATACAACCTAGCTGTCTCTTACGTTAATCTTGCCTCTCAAGCCAAACTCAGAATATGGGTCTCTCTTGCCCTCCTGTGGTCCCTGCGGCTGTGCCAGCCCACCGGCACGCCCCACGTGGGGTGTCTACTAGACTAGGGCATGGGTGGGGAGGCCCAGGGGTGAGGGGCGAGGCAGAGTACCTTTGCCTCTACCCTGTTCTCCTCCACAAAACTGCCCCTCCTCCTCAAGCCTGCCCCTCAAGTCAAAGTTTCCATATATGACGTCAGTGGGTAGTGATGCCCTCACAGGCGTTCTCAGAGTTTCCATGGCAGCATAACTGTGCAAACGCGCTGCACTCAGAGAAACTTCTCTACCAGTTGTCCACCAGATACCAATCTTTTTGGCTTTCTGTGTGAGAATGTGTGACCGGATAGTGTACGTGTACTCTAACCTGTGCTCTGTTCCGTGGGTGGGCAGTGCAGCAGGTATACCCAGACAGGGCAACTCTGCAGGAGGTGTGATACGCACACAACCTCACCTGGCTGGCACATGTTCCTGTGGGGGTTGCCAACTACGTACAGCTGAGCACTTTCCCAGATGTAAGTAATACCAGTGAGCTGGGACGCCTTCAGGGACGCACAGTTCTCACTGCTGAGGACAAGTGAAAGGTCATCCCTGGACAAGTGTGCAGGACGGTTCTGAGCTTTAGAAATGTAGCCTTACCCTTTGGGCTACAGGATGCTTCCATTCAGACCCTTTCCTGACTGGCCTCTTAACAAAAGACAAGTGCATTTTTGTTGGCAAATTGCAAATGGAGCGGTTTGAGGAACAGGGCCACTCTTGAACCGCACCTTCAAACCCAGACACCACTGGGCTATCATGTAGACATCTATATCGGTCCCCTCAGACACATCCCTTACTGAGTTGCTGAGTACTAGGGGAGAGGGTGTTGCCATATTGATGGGAAGACCGTAAGAACGAAGGGGGCGTGGGGTGATGAAGTGCTAATGAGACTGGAGGGCTGAGGAGATGGTGTCCCAGGAGGCTGGGTTGATGTGAGCCTACACTTGGTACCCAGAACCCGGTTCTGAGTCTCCTGATCATTCTGCCTCAGGATTTGGCCTTGTTCTAATCCACATAAAAGTATCAGAGGGCTGGATTTCAGTGTGGTTGAAACAGGCAGGATAAGTGGGGCCCAAGAGGGGTTGCCAAGGTGGGCGGGGCTCTTAACCAATTTATATTAGATTATGTTTTTCAAAACTTGAAAGACATTTCCATGAAAGCCTCAGAAGTGACAGACTGCATGAAATGTTTTCTCTGTTGTGGAAGGCAGAGATGGAGAGGACCACGACTGCAATTACTTTCGGGCTCTACTGTTTTCCCTGGAAACGGTGAAGAGACTTCCTCATCCGCTGCAGCCGTAGGCTCTAGGGAGGGCTTTTGCAGCCACGGTCCCTTCCTTAGGGACTCATAGAGGTGATGGGCCAAGGCTGTGTTTTGGACGTCAAGTAGATTAGAGGTCTTCAGCTAGAAACTGGGAGAGGCATGAGAGAGGGAAGTTCCGGCAGGAGACTGTGCACAGCAGAAGTGACTGATCAGTTCTGATTTTCTTTGCAGCAGCAGTGGCTCCCGCTTCTCGTCCTACACCTGGTCACTACCATGTCCTCTACCGAGGGTGTGGAAAAACGCAGTTCGGCCGGCATGGGGAGACATACTGCCTAGTTGGTGGCTACCGGGCCCACGGGGATGTTCCTTTCGCCAAGCCAGCAAAGGTGGAAGCAGAGACGCCAGTCTCCAGACGTTGTCCCAAGAGAAAGCACACTCCGGAAAAGTCGGACAAAGACCTGGGTTGCTTCAGAACCAAAATCCAGCGATTGCAGCCTTCAAGCAGCTCAGGAATACAAGGTGCTTTGATTCTAAAGCAGGCCGTGGCCCAACCTCTGGTCACATCCCTTCTGCAACAGCCCCAGTGAACGAATGTCCCATCTTTGCTTTTTCAAGGTCGGCAAAAGGGAGTCCCCTCCTAAAGAAGGTTCTCTCTCATTGCCACACTATCAAAGGCTGCCCCAAATGTGGTTCCTTCCTGTGGGCCTGATCAGGCTAAGGGCAGAGTTGTCTCTTTCCTTCTCTGAGTCGGACCAAATCGTCTTAGAAACACCTCTTCACACGGTTGACCATGTTTTTCATGGGAGCTGCTGCTGAGTCTTTCTCTCATCCTTTCATGGTGGAGAGAAAGAGGATTCTAATGAGTTTTACTTCTAGGGGAGAGGGGAGTGTAATGATCATGTTGTCATTTTCTATTATGTCCTTTTGTCATGAATTTGTTTTCATTTTCATGTTAAAATGGGCCCACCATTCCCTCTTTGTGTGGTGATTTAGCAACCCCATTTTGTACCTTTAACAGCTCTCTCAGTATCACTTGGACATGTTTGAAATGGCATGAGCTTGTCATCACATTCCTATCAAGTGTATATCGGGAGCCCCGTCATGAACCTAACCATTGAGCGGAACACCTCTCCTATACCCGTGTTACACTGGGTAGGCCCCTTGA
This sequence comes from Delphinapterus leucas, assembly GCF_059928025.1. Classification (NCBI taxonomy): domain Eukaryota; kingdom Metazoa; phylum Chordata; class Mammalia; order Artiodactyla; family Monodontidae; genus Delphinapterus; species Delphinapterus leucas. The sequence goes on from NC_143145.1 coordinate 52,568,556, forward strand.
CCTGTTTTATTTTTTAAGTGCTCAGTTGTAAAAATGTGCGGATGCTACGAATTCATATTTGGGGCAGGACAAGGTCGAGAAGTGTGTCTTTGGTTTTATTCTTCCAAACTGGAATGTGTTCTGTCTTTTCTCCGTGGGTCCGAATCTCACATGTCCTTCAGGCCGACTGCCAAGGAGCCTTCCCTGATTCCCCAGGCCACACAAAGCTCTGCCTCTTAGGGTCAGTGCCATACAAGCAAGCTGTCTGTTACGTTAATCTTGCCTCTCAAGCCAATCTCAGAATGCGGGTCTCTCTTGCACCCCTGGGGCCTCTGGGTCTGGCCCAGCCCACCAGCATGCCCGACGTGCGCTGTCTACTAGACTAGGGCATGGGTGGGAAGGCCCTGTTGTGAGGGGCCAGGCAGAGTACCTCTGCCTCCACCCTTCTCTCCTCCACAAGACTGCCCCTCCTCCTGAAGCCTGCCCCTCAAGTCACAGTTTCCTCATATGACCTCCCTGGGTAGTGATGCCCTGACAGGCCTTCTCACAGTTTCCTTGGCAGAGTAACTATGCAAACTTGCTGCACTCAGAGAAACTTCCCTATGCTGGAGGGAACTTCTTTCCTTGGAGAACGTTCTCCACCAGATACAAATCTCTTTGGTTGTCTGAGAGAGAATGTCTGACCATATCTTCTATATTCACTCAAACCTGCCCTCTGTTCTCTGGGAGGGCAGTGCAACAGGTACACCGAGTCCGGCCATCTGTACAAGAGGCATGGTGTACACACAACCTACCCTGGCTGCCACATTTTCCTGTGGGGCTTGCCCACCACATATACCAAAGCCGTTTCCCAGCTGTAAGTAATAGCAGTGACCAGGGACACCTTCAGAGACCCACAGTGCTCACTGCTGAGGAGAAGTGAAAGGTCATCCCAGGACAAGTGTGCAGGAAGTTTCTGATTTTTATAATTGTAGCCTTCCCATTTGGGCTACAGCATGCTTCCATTCAAACCCTTTCCTGATTGGCCTCTTAGCAAAAGACAAGTGCATCTTTGTTAGCAAATGGTAAAAGGAGCAGTTTGAAGAAGAGGGCCACCCTTGAACCGCACTGCCAACGCATGCACATCTGTGCTGTCATGTAGGCGTCTATATCAGTCCCCTCAGACACATCCCATACTGAGTTGCTGAGTACTAGGGGAGAGGGTGTTGCCATATTGATGGGAAGACCGTAAGAACGAAGGGGGGGGTGATGAAGTGCTAATGAGACCGGAGGACTGAGGAGATGGTGTCCCAGGAGGCTGGTTTGATGTGAGCATAGACTTGGTACCCAGAACCCGGTTCTGAGTCTCCTGATCATTCTGCCTCAGGATTTGGCCTTGTTCTAATCTACATAAAAGTATCAGAGGGCTGGATTTCAGTGTGGTTGAAACAGGCAGGATAAGTTGGGCCCAAAAGGGGTTGCCAAGGTGGGCGGGGCTCTTAACCAATTTATATTAGATTATGTTTTTCAAAACTTGAAAGACATTTCCATGAAAGCCTCAGAAGTGACAGACTGCATGAAATGTTTTCTCTGTTGTGGAAGGCAGAGATGGAGAGGATCACGACTGCAATTACTTTCGGGCTCTACTGTTTTCCCTGGAAACGGTGAAGAGACTTCCTCATCCGCTGCAGCCGTAGGCTCTAGGGAGGGCTTTTGCAGCCAGTGTCCCTTCCTTAGGGACTCATAGAGATGATGCGCCAAGGCTGTGTTTTGGACGTCAAGTAGATTAAAGGTCTTCAGCCAGAAACTGGGAGAGACATGAGAGAGGGAAGTTCCGGCAGGAGACTGTGCACAGCAGAAGTGACTGATCAGTTCTGATTTTCTTTGCAGCAGCAGTTGCTCCCGTTTCTCCTCCTACACCTGGTCACTACCATGTGCTCTACCGAGGGTGTGGAAAAACGCAGTTCTGCCGGCATGGGGAGACATACTGCCTATTTGGTGGCTACTGGCTCTACGGGGATGTTCCTTTGGCCAAGCCAGCAAATGTGGAAGCAGAGAAGCCAGTCGCGAGACGTGCTCCCAAGGGAAAGCACGCTCCGAAAAGGTCGGTTTGCGACCTGTGTTTCTCCAGACCCCACTGTCCGGCGATTGTAGCTTGGTGCCAGGAGGCGGACCCCTCAGAATCTTGCAGTTGAGCCATCCTGAAGAGAGTGCAACGGTTTAACTGCCTAAGCCAGCGAATGCCTCTTCCTGCAGTGACCCTGCCCCCCCCCAACTGCCCACTGCCACAGATTAGAACCTGCGTCATTTTGTCTGAGCCTTCCCCAGCCAGGATCCTCCTTCTACACTAAATGACCATAAGCCAGCAGCCTCAGATACTGAGGTTTGTATTGAGAGTCTGCCCTGAACATCCCAGGGCTGAAGCTGGCCTGGAAGAAAACCTGCCGTTCCTCTGCTCAATCCTCAGGGGCCCCTTTTTAAGCTGAAGAAAGAAAAGTCTACACTCTTCGAGCCAAGGAGGATGCAGGAGCAGAGACAGGGTGCAGAGAAGCCTTAGCAGTCTACCACATGTGCTCCTGCCCTGAGCCTTTGTCAGCGGCCACCACCACAAACCAGGGGGGAGCTGGGATTTTTGAAACAGAAAGCAGCAATCTGTGGCTTCCCAAAGAGCCTCTTGCCTGGGGTGTCAGGAGGCAGTATAGAGAGACCCAGGAAGACCTGCTCCCTGAAACAAGAACAGGATGGAGAATCAAGCAGGACGCACCCTTCCCTGAGGTTCACATGCTCCTTTATTGCCAGCCCTTTCTGTCCCCAGTGGGGTCCCTTACTGCTCAATAAAATGTTTTTGTGTAACAGATTTCTAGGGTCGCCAGTGCTCAGACTTAGGTCACTACCCCTGCGCTAGGCACTCCTGCCACGCGGGAAAGGTTCCAAAGGTGGAACAGCTCCAGGGGGTGCCAGGGATCAGAGCAAAAACTTGAGAGGCTGGGGATGATGGAGTTTGGGCACAGTCCCTAAAGCATCTCAGTGGTTGAGCTTCTGTGAGAAAGCACATCCCCAGTGTGTGTGTGTGTGTGTGTGTGTGCTGGTGGGAGGGGGTCCCTAGAGGAGGCAGCTGGGGGAGGGCCTGAGGCTGGAAATGGGGAATGGCGTGCAGCCTCTGAGCAAGTGCAGGCACTTAGCCTTTGAGGTTTCTGGGAAAGCTAGAGCCACAGGGGCCACGAGATAAGGCAAGTGTAGCAGCAGAACCCAGGTGCCAGGTCTTCCTCAGAACCTATAGCTCTCCACGAGGCCGGGCCTTCCACGCTGAGGTAGAAGGGATCCTGGCCAGAAGGTCAGCCAGCAGCTCTGGGAGGAAGGTTGCTGCGGTGGGGGCTCTGCTGCCATGGAAACGACTTCATTTCCTTCCACTCAAATAGCCTGTTGACTGGCTTCCTGCTCTGTTGAGTAAAAGGGTCGCTGACTCTCCCCAGAAGGTTGTTCAGTTCACATCCCAGAAGTCCCTCTATTCAGGCCCTGGGGAGGTGTAGTGACTCCTGAGGGCCCTCTTTCCTGAGGCTGGGTGACAGAAGTGGGGGAGGTTCCTGATAGTTCCCAGGTGCTGGTTCCCAGGTGCCCAGAGAATGGTCATGCAGGTTGGGGAGTCAAGTAGGTGGAGAGAGAAGGTCAGGGGCAGAGGGCCCCTTCCTGAATCCAGAGCTCACAACGTTACCCCCCCATTTCCAGAAACTATCTCTTCCCCCACACCAGCCCCCATGGCCCAGTACCGGGAAACCGGGAGCCCAGAGCACTTGTGGCCACAGAGACACTCGCACGCAGCCCTCGGGGTGGACGGGGCCGGCTGCAGGCAGATGGGGACGAGGTGTGCTCCCGGAAGGCCTCAGGCTGAAGGTGGCCCTCTGAGAGAAGCACCCCAGCTTGGACAGGAAGGTTAGAGGTGGGGAGAGCAACTTAGGGCGCCCCCTCGGAGCAGTGGGAGTGGGAAGAGGGGCGGGGGCGGAGGGAACCCGCGATGGGAGGCGAGTGGGCTCTCAGCAGAGGCCAGCTTAGCCCGCGCGAGCTGCCTCTGAGCAGGGGGCGGGAGGGCAGTGCCGCCCTGTGGCTGCCGGGCTTCGCGTATCGCGGCTCTCCGCACACGGGTCGCAGGGTCCTGTGTGCTTGTATCACTTCCACCCCGCCCCCTTCGCGAGGCCGCGCCGCTGGGTGGCCTGAGTCCACGGGCAGAACCCCATCGCCCGCCCCTCTCAGACCCGCCTCTGCCCGCCTACCTGGCCCTGCGCGGCTTGCGGCCCGGGGACCTCGAAGGTCCCCGCGCACTCAGCCAGCGGCCTCTGCTGTGTCTGCTGCTGCGGCTGGTAACCCGTGCAGACCACACCGGGCACCTCCAGCACCCCAAGTCCGCGGGAGCGCACGAGGGCCCTGATGCGGGACTTCCCGCTTGTGGAGGGGTGGCTGCAGTGTGTGCGGGCTGCTGGGGGCCGGTGGGGGCCTAGCCTGGCCCTGGGCAGAGGAGGAGGTCCGGAGCATGCAGAGCTAGTGGGGAGGCTCCCTCACACCACCCCTGGATGTCCTGTCCATCATCTACAGATGCCCTTCCCCTTCTCTGTCATCCCCTCCCTGGTGGGAACCCCTCAGCCCAGGCCGCAGCTGCTCCTAGTATAGTCTGTGTGACAGTGTGAGGTGGGGGACCCCCAGGCTGGCCCAGGCCTGGCAATGTGTCCTGCCTGATCTCAAGACCTAAGGAGCCCACCCATTTGCCTTGACCTCCCTCCAGCCACAACGAGATGCCCCTGGTCCTGAGGCAGTTTTACCACAACGGGCTACAGGATGCTAATCTGCACAATTGCAGCCATGGCCAGACCAGCTTGGACAGGCTGAACGACGGCCTCGGAGGTGCCCAGGTACCAAAGGGACACACAAGGTGCCGCCGTGGCTGCTGGGGAATGTGGGGCCCTTTGGGGGCCTCAGAGACCACAGGTTAGTCACATTGGAACTAAGCTACCATAGTGACCTAGAAAGTGCCATGCCATGGATGCTGGGGGCTACAGGGGTCACAGTGAGCCAACCTGGCGGGCATCCAAGTACCACAGAAAAAGCAACGCCTTACATGTGACTTCTGGGCACAGTGAGTGCTGTGCCAGCTGAGGAGGCTATGAGAAGCCCAAGGAGTTCCAAAGCCCAAACTAAGCCTTGGCCTTCCGTAAGTTCTGGTCAGCCTACGTCCCATGCCAGACCCACGAACGGGATGCTGTGCGCCTCACCCTGGAGCAAATTCACCTCATCCGCCTCATGTGTGCCTCCTATTCTGGGCTGGAGCTTGTGACCTCAGTTAAAGGTAGAAGGGGGACTTCCCTGGTAATCCAGAGGTTAAGACTCCACGCTTCCACTGCAGGGGGCTCGGGTTTGATCCCCTGTGGGGGAACTTAGAGCCCTCATGCTGCGCGGCACGGCCAAAAAAACAAACAAAAAAAGGTAAACAGACTGGTGGTGGTAGGTGTGAGGGACTTCAGTAAGCTACCCCTGCCTCTGAAAATGATCATCTGACCTACCTGCCCCCAGCTCTCAACAATAGCCGGAAGTGGGCTTGCTCATTGGTGTGGAGGACGGCCACTCACTGGACAGTAGCCTCTCCATCTTGCACACCTTCTATGCGCTGGGTGTGCACTACGTGACACTCACCCACACCTGCAACACGCCCTGGTGAGCACAGCGCAGATGGTGAGGGCCCAGGGAGGCAGGGATCTGCCCAAGATCACGCTGGGGCCCAAAGCAAGTTTACCCCTGGGATCCGGCCCTGAACCTGGGGTGGGGAATGGAGCTTTGCAGAACAAGACTGAATCCCCAGAAGGGCCCTGCTACTGCCAGGCGCAGCCCAGTTTGGGTCCCTCCTCTTGCACCAGGGAGTTGCAGGTGTAGACAGTTCGACAGAACCTATTTCTAGGCTCTTGTAGCCAAGTCACAGCCACCAGTCAGACTGCCTCCTGGGCATCCTGCAGGACGCAGAGCTCAGCAAAGGGTATCCACCCCTTCTACAGCAATGTCAGTCGGCTGACATGCTTTGGCTAGGTAAGGACCCGGGTTTCATACCCTGCCCCACATGAATGTACAGCCCCGCCTGTTCCCTACAGATAAATGCACACAAGGTAAATGCAGCCCTGATGCCCTCTCCCCATCCTGTCCCTGCAGAAGGTGGTGGCAGAAATGAACCGCCTGGGCATGATGGTGGACTTGTCCCATGTCTTGGATGCTGTGGCACGGCGAGCCCTAGAAGTGTCACAGGCACCTGTCATCTTCTCCGACTCAGCTGCCCGGGGTATGTGCAAGAACACTCGGAATGTTCCTGATGATATCCGGCAGCTTCTGGTGAGAGACTGCCCTGGCCCTCAAACCTAAAGCGAGAAATTCAAACCAGGAGCCCTTGAACCTGAGCCTCTTCTCCCTCAATTTCCTCAAACGCCAGGTTAAATATCTTCTGCCCCCAAAACCCACGGTCCACAGCCCCTGAACCCTTGAGCCCTAGGTGGGGGTCTAGGTGGTAAGATACTCCTCCAAACCCGGAAACCCAGGGCCAAGACACCACCCAGACCAGGGCTGCGGCTCCTCCATTCACACGAATCCAAAGAGGAGAAGACTCTGACCTCAAAGCCAGGGCTGAACACCTTCCTCACAGGGGCCGAGAGAGTGAACAGGCAGGTGGCTGTGCTGGGGGCCAAGCTGACGGTCCACCGGTTTGCCCCTGCAGAAGAAGAACGGTGGCATCGTGATGCTGTCCTTGTCCGTGCGGGTGCTGCAGTGCAACCCGTTAGCCAACGTGTCTACTGTGGCAGGTGAGCCTCACCCTGGGCTCTCTGAAAACCCTGATTTGGAGCTGAAGCTGGGTCCAAATTTGGGGAGGACTTCAGAAGAGCCCCAGTGGTTTGACCCACTTGTTGGCAATAGGTACAGGTCCCAAAAACCCAATAATGGACAGTACACAGCACCTTGGTGCCATGTAGAACTGGAGCCACAGAATCAAAACTGCGATACTGATGGGTATCAGGGAGGCTGTCAGACACTGCTTTATGTCAGAAACAGAAAGAAAATATCCACTATCAGAACTGTTGTTTGACTTTTTTTCCCATCTTTCTGACAAAATTCGTGAAGTTGTGAGTACCACAAGCGTCATTACACTTCTGTTCAAGATGTAATCTCTGGCTCACAATCATTGTTTAGATTCTGTATACTGCAGTGTACATGAAGGTCTGTATTAGTCTGGTTGGGCTGTTATAGTGAAACACTATAGACTGAATGACTTAAACAGAAGAAATTTATTTTCTCACAGTTCTGGAGGGTGGAAGTCCAAGGTTAAGGTATTGAATACCATAAGAATTGGTTTGTGGTGAGAACAATCTTCCTGGCTTACTGATGGCTGTCTTCTTGCGGTGTCCTCACACGGTCTTTCCTCTATGAGCAGAGGGAGAGAGATCTCTGGAATCTATTCCTCTTCTTATAAGGACACCATCAGTCTCTGTCAGATTATTACCCCACCCTTATGACTTCATTTAACTTCAGTTACCTCCCTAAAGGACCTATCTCCTATCTTCTACAGTAAAATTGAGAGGGGCTTCAACATATATTTTTTGTGGGGACACAATTCAGTCCATAACAACATCTTAAGATAGCTTTCTCTGATTTTCAGTCTCTCACTAATACCTTCCTCTTTGTCTAGGAATTATTCAGGTTTCCTTAATTATTTTTTTTTAATTTTCTTACATTATCCCTTCCCTTTAAATGCTCTCTTCACTTCTTAACTGGCATTTCTTGGAAATGAAGGCACCTTTCTTCACAATGTATTGATTACTCTCCCCACTGTAACACAGCGACTTCTCCCATGACTTTCCTGAAATGGTTCCATTCTTTTCATAAAAGTTTAGTCATCAAATCACATGGTTTATTTTCAGTTCCCATAGGATTTTCCCTTTGGGAAACAACTGACTCCTTTAAATGGTGCTTCTTTTAAAACTACCTTCCTTTATGTTTCATAGCAACCTTATGATTTCTGTTGGCATACCACCTAGCTTCTTTCTGATCATTCTTTTTCTTTTTTTTCAGTTGTTTCTCTCCTCACTCCTTAGCGCTAGATACTACATACAGTTGGCTTTCTTCTCATCTCTTATATACTCTCTCTCTTACTCCAGCAGCTTTGTTTACCATTTAATATATTATCTGCCAGGCACCTTCCATATGTTACCAACATCTCTCCCTCTGTCTTTGTCATTTCAGCCTTCGCTATGCTCTCTGAGCTCTCACAGGGAGATCTATTTAACACAGGAATCTCAGTGGAAAATACTAGTAAGTTATTTCTCTACTAAGTAAAGCCCTTACAGATCACATGGTCCTGATCCATCTTGCAGCCACGTCATCTGGACTATGTGACCTCCGATGTCACAATAGCAGAGGACCAGACCAGAGGGACATTGGCTCCTAATGACCTCAGCTCAGAAGTGATACATTTTATTCTGCTTCTTTGCCACTGGCCACAACTAATCGAAGGAAAAGAGTCTAACTACAAAGGAGGATGAAAAATGTAGATAAGCACATAGGATATTTGATGAGCACTATCTCGAGGTGACATCACCTCCCATCAAATTTTTATTTCACAGAGAAAACAGGCTATAAAGCAAAAACACCCCTAAATAACTTTTTCTCTTTACATACAAGTATAGCTTTTCTACATAGTTTATAAATACCTATTCTCACTTCCTCAGTATCTTCCATTCATTTTCCCATCTCATTGGTATTGTTAAGGTTTTCCTCTTTAGCAATTTTATTTTGGCCCCCTCCCATTAAAAAGCTGCCCCCTTCCCATTAAAATTACTCTTGCTCGATGCCAAGTAATTCTCTAGCTACCTTTTCTCTCTTCCTAATTTCACAGTACAGTTTATCAAAAATTGTATTTATTCTCACTGTCTGTATTTTCTTATCTTTATGTACCTCGTGACTCACACAATTTTGCTCTTTTCTTCTTACTTATCTGCACTGGAATTGCATTCACGGACATTTAATTTGTGATTAAATTGAATGAATACTGTTTGGTCATTATGTCACCTTTCAGCAGTATTTGATTTTGTTGATCAAGCTTGTCATCTCAGAAAACTCTTCCACCTTAACAACAGTAGCATCTTAATCTGCTGCTTCTCCTTCCTGCCTCTGGACATCCTTAGCTCTTTCACTGGGCGCTCTCACTTCGCCCTCTCCCAAGAGAGGTGTATTTCTCAGAAGCTCTCTTCTGCCCCTGATAGATGGTCTCATCTACTCTTGTGATTCCAGCCACCATATATATCACAGATCTTGACCTAAAACTGACATATCTCTCTCCCGAGTCTCTTACAAACCTAATTGCCAAGTGAAAGACTCTGCCCAAATATAACATGGACACTTAAAATTAATTATGTGATATTACTGAACGATTAATTTTACCTTCAATACTTACTTCCACTGTTCATCTCTCTACATCATTTATACCACCACCATTTGTACAGTTGCCCAAGTTGGATACTGAGGAAACACTGAAGACTCTGGACTCTGACAACACTCAGAATGGGAGAAAATATTTGCAAACGAAGCACCTGACAAGGGATTAATCTCCAAAATATATAAACATAAATAAATTTGTAAAATCTATAAGCAACTCATGCAGATCAATATCAAAAAATCACAACCCAGTGAAAAAATGGACGGAAGACCTAAATAGACATTTCTCCAAAGATGGCCAACAAACACATGAAAAGATGCTCAACATCACTAATTATGAGAGAAATGCAAATCAAAACTACAAGGAGGTATCACCTCACACCGGTCAGAATGGTCATCATCAAAAAATCTACAAACAGTAAATGCTGGAGAGGATGTGGAGAAAACGGAACCCTCCTACACTGTTGGTGGGAATGTGAATTGGTACAGCCACTATGGAGAACAGTATGGAGGCTCCTTTAAAAACTAAACATAGAACTACCATGTGACCCAGCAATCCCACTTCTGGGCGTATACCTGGAGTAAAGCATAATTCAAAAGATGCTTGCACCCTAATATTCATTGCAGCTCTATTTACACTAGCCAAGATATTGAAGCAACCTAAATGTCCAGCAACAGAGAAATGAATAAAGAGAATGTGGTACATATATACAATGGAATATTACTCAGCCATAATAAGGAATGAAAGAGTGCCATTTGCAGAGACATGGATGGACTTAGAGACTCATACAGAGTGAAGTAAGTCAGAAAGAGAAAAACAAATATCGTATAATATCACTTATATGTGGAATCTAGAAAAATGGTACAGATGAACTAATTCACAAAGCAGAAATAGAGACACAGATGTAGAGAACAAACACATGGATACCAAGGGGGGGAAGGGGGGGATGAATTAGGGGATTTGGATTGACATATACACCACTATGTATAAAATAGATAACTAATGAGAAACTATGGTATAGCACAGGGAACTCTACTCAATGCTCTCTGGTGACCTAAATGGGTAGAAATATAAAAAAGAGGGAATATATGTATAGGTATAACTGATTCACTTTGCTGTACAGCAGAAACTAACACAACATTGTAAAGCAACTATACTTTAATAATAAAAATTAATTTAAAAAAATAATAAAACTCTGGACTCTGTAACAATCATCCCTCACCTTCACAATTAATTCAGTAACCAAGTACTGTCTAACCTAAATTCCTGCTGTCTCTCAATATTGTATACTGTTATGCAAGCCTCTTGCCACTACTTGGTTCTGGGCTACATTTTCTCTTATTTATGGAACATAAACAGTCTCTTAACTTTTAACAGAATAAATCTTTTAACAGAATAAATATTCACTGAGTACCTACAACACTGGTAAATAAGGACATTGTTCACATGCAGTTTACAATGTAGTAGGGGAAATGAACTCTAAAATATAACTATAGCTCTCACAGGTAACTGGACAGCCAAGTTTTATAAGAACACATAGAAAGGGAATTTAATCTCTAACGGAAGTCATGAAAAGCCAGAGATTCAATGTTTATTCTGAAACTTATATGATGAGAGTGCATTAACCAAGGATTGAATGAGTAAAGAATGGTACAAATTGATGACATAACCTGGAGAAAGTTCAGCATTAAGAGAAGTCTAACCCTGAAATCTATTGAGTATTGCTGAAAATTTATGGAAGAAGGAGATGCTAAGTAAGTATAGAGAAACCAGATAAGGGTGGACTAGTAGGCAAGAGCACAGTGCTTGAAGCCTTTTCCCCAAAATTAAAGAGAAGCTATCAAAGAGCTCTAAGCCGTTGAATGAAATTTAGGTTGCAATGCAGAGAACAAACAAGACAGAAATAATACTGGGGTCAGGGAAAAAGTGAACTGTGATGTTACATCCGAGTAAGAAATGTAAAAGTTATGACAATGGACATAGAGAACAATGGACATATGTGTGTGTGTGTGTGTGTGTGTGTGTATTTATATTTATACATATATATATTTATATATATATAGTATAATTATGACAACTCTTAGGGATTTTTCCAATCAGAGTTTAAGGGAGGGGAGAAGAGTAAAGAATGGCTCTCAGTTTCTTCTTGGTTAATTGGGGTTAAAACAGTTTGCAATAAAAAAAATTAGCTTAAGTCATTTAATCATTTTAAGTGCATTCTGAATCCTATACAAATAAGTTTGAGAAATTTAAGAAAATTGTGTTTCCTTAAGTTTTGCATAGCTTTTGTTATGCCATGTGAATTCCCTTCTTTTTCATATGATTAAAGAAAAGTTATGAAAAAAATAAGAGAAATGAGAGAAAATAAGATCTTATGAAAAAGTATGAATAATCTTTATCTGTTTTTGTGCTTACTGTAATTTCTTATTGTTTATCTCTCTATATACATATTCTGAGATATCTTTTCAGACCTGCTGAATCAATCTGTGAGGATTAAGTTTAACTAATCACTCAGACGAACCTAAAATTGGTTCATCTACAGGAATAGCCAACATAAGAGAGCAGTCATGGTAGTCTCAAAATTAGAGAAGACTTCCCAATTATTCCCATTATGTCAAAGAGAGAATATGAGCAGGTACTTCAAGTATCCGAACTTCATATGATTAGATTCTGCAAAAGCATTTTAAATAGAAAAAGTACATAGAAGAAAGGTTAAGACAAAACTTCCCCAGGATAAAATGGATCCCATATTTTCACCAGATGCCTTTACTTAGGAAAAAGAAATGTTAAAGAATGGTAACACTATCCAATCTGGCAAACAAAATACAGAAATTTTCACCACTAAGCCTGAGCTCAGTACAGCTCTGATTTACTGTTTTTTCAAGCTTTACACAGAAGTCTCTAATTTTAAAATATTTATAAGTAACCCATTTTGTAGGAAAATACCTATCTTTCATCATAAGAATTATGACACTTTATACTTTTATTCCAGCCTAACTTTTATACTTTATTTTCTACCATTTGGCAACTTATACCCTATGCCCTAGTCAAAAACAATCTCATTTACAATCACTTGAATATACTGTATCGGTTCTCAAGTCCAGGATGTTCCTTCGCCTGGTATGCCCCTGACCTTCTCTCCATGTGGAAAATTCCTACTGACATTCAAAACCTAATTCCAAGACCCCCTCATTGTTGGCATCCTCTTCAATATCCCCTAGCAGGATTATTGACTCCAAGTTCTGTTTTACAAAGTTACATTTTTATGATCTATTTATTTAATAGCCTATCCCTATTCGATTGTAATGAGTTGTTCATGCATCTCTCACACTCTCTTTTGAGTTCCTCTGGCCTTTATTTTTTCTTTTCTCTCTTACCCATAAGCACAGTGCTTGCCCCATAGTACGTGCTCAACGTGTTGGCTGAGTGAAAAAAGACACCTTTTAGCTCTAATCATTTGTGAAATTTCATTTAAAATGACATCAGATTACCCTTTCTTTCCTAACTTAATTTCCAGTACTATAGAATGTACACTGAGAATACCGTCAGTGGCCTAGAGAAACAGTGTTCTCAGTGGACTTCATGCATATAGTCAGCCCCCTTATAACTTTCTCTGGCATACAACTGCCAGACATGTTCTTAAAAAAAAAAAAAAACAAGATTTACCAACCCCTCACCTATTGGAAAACTTCCAGAAGCTCTCCATTCCTTATTGTATCTTTTCTAGTTGATTTTTCAAATACCTCTGTCTTGCTTAATCTATTCAGAACTGCCTTTTCTACCTTTGGCTTTCATTTTCAATTTCATTCATATCATTATCTGCACTTACCCATAGAACCTAAGCATATTTCAGTTTCTTATGCAAGTTTCCTCACTAGAGGTCAAAGGGGCAAGGACTATTGTGATAAAATATTAAATAAATAGACGATAGGACTTTGTTCTATTGGTCTGGGAAAATTACTACCTGAAACAAAATAATTCTGGGAACTGAAGGGATCAGACCAGTCAGCTTTGTTTACTTCAGACTCAAATCAATGTCTTGTCTTAACCTGAGCTTTGGTTACATTTAGAAAAAAGCACTGTAAATACAGTGAATGAGCAAGGCCACTATCTGAGACGTGTCTGGGTCCTTAGTATAGTAACTGGGGGAATGGTAAGCATTGGTCAATGTTTGCTGATTGATGACTCAATAGATCTGGTTAAGCCTCACCATCAGAATTCCAGATTTTTTAACAAGCTTCTCAGTCTTTTCATCCCAAAGAAGAAACTAAAGAAAACCAGATGACAAGAATTTCAAATTGTAAAATATCCTGGTTGTCAAATTTAAATAGGGATATCCTGTGCAATGGAGAAGCTGGCTGGTGCCAATTTCACATTTTGTTCTCTAGTGTCTGGGCGAAGCCTGCTCTGCCAGTGAGCTGACAGGTCGAGAGCAATCCAGCTTCCACAGACACCTGAGAACCTTCTATTTTTCATAGTGTTCCTGCCTTACCTAAGGGAAGGACTATATTCACAATGAAAAGAGTTTTGATTAATCATCAGTAGAGAGATTCTTCCACTTTCTGGGTGCCCACGTTAAGAGTCTGGTATAGTCAACACTCCCTCTAACATAGATCATGTATTGAAATGAGAAAACTATCACCTAATATGGCCAGAGAGATTAAGGAAGTTCTCTCTTCATCAAATAGTGGATCCTAGTACTTCAAAATAAGATAGAATTGCAAGATGGCGAGACTCATCATAATATTCATATCCCATTTTGTCTCCTTATATAGACCCAATAGCTATCATCTTATGCCTTATCCTGTCACCATGGTTACGTGTCATGTATGAAATATTTCTCCTAGTGTCTCGTGTAGGATAATAAACACTCTGGAATTTTGATTGAAAACAACTGAACAAAAAGTTAACAGTGTTATATTTTTGTTTTTATATGTTTTCAGGAGAAAATTTTAAAGTACTGTATTACAGATTATGAAGTATTTCCCTAAACCATCAGTCTATTACTTGGTACCAGTTGCAGTTTAAAAACACTAAGCCAAGAAACAGCCATTCATAAACTTTACTTATTGTAAGAGTCAAGTGTATACATAATGTTCTAGGCAAGTTTGCCATAAGAGTGAGCTTAAACCAGTTCAGATCTACTGGCAGAATAACTAGGTAGTCACTTCAGTCAGTCATAGTTATGCCATTTTCCCCACAAACTGGAATAGTACTGGGACCAGAGAACTCCATGTACCTGGGGTGGGGAGTGGGAATAGGAGAAAACCAGAAGGCGAAAAAAACTGAAGGACAGTTAACTTTTGTACTCCATCATATTTTCACTACCCTTTCCCTCTCCAGCTTCCACCACCCCACTTTACGAGTCAGCAGACAATAAAATACAGCCAGAAAAATGTTATTTTAATTATCTGATCTATTAAGACCAAAAATTATTTTATTTTTATATAAATAAATATATATAGCTTGTAAATTCAGAACTAGAGAAATTAATATAGTGAAATTGTCATAGGGTATTTATTTTTAAATATTTTTCTCAGTGGAAGAGGACACATGATTAAGAACAATATATATGTTCAAATATTCAGTTAAATAGATTATAACCTGTCTAACCAATTGGGAAGGATTTCTCCCAGTGACTGACTGTGTGTCCTCAGGCATGTTACATAAATTTCTGTACCTAAATTTCCTCATCTATAAAATGAAGATATTAATATTTCATAGTGTTTTGAGAAATGTTGTATAGTTTTTGTAAAGTCAATTCACAAATTTAGAATAATGTTTGTTCTGCAATAAGAACTCAGTAGGATTAACTGTTACTATTATAATCTATTCCTTTGAGATTCACAATTCTACAAGTATCCTTAAATTATCTAATGATACTGTGATGCAATCATTTCAGTGGGTTCAGACTTTCTCAGCCAATAAAATATTTCCTCATTAGGAAACCTATCTCACTATTTTAATATCCATTTAAAATTATTTTTGTATATAAAAACTTGTTTTCTGTTCCCAATCTGTGGCATGCTTATCCACACAGCTGTCATCTTGGAGTCATAGTCGTTAGGTTGATAGCTAGTGCTATTTTTATGCTATTTGGACTGTCTATATTTTTGTCCAACCTAAAGATTTTAAGTTGTTGATAGCAATACAACTACCTATGTCAGGGTCCATATTTTGAATACAACCCACAAATAAACTGATTTGAACTAGAGACCAGCTCACTGGTTTAATGAACTAGATTTTCACTGAAGAAACTGTTACCGACCTCAGATTTGGCTGCTCACCACTCAAAAGCCAATACTCAAGAGACAGCTGTTGGTTGGAAAAGGAAAGTTTGCTCATTCAGGAGACCAGCAACCTGGGGAGAAGGTGGACTCATGTCCAAGAACCAACTCCAGGGATTCTGCTTGGCCACGAACGTTTTTTAAGGGAAAATTGGGGAATAATCTTAGTTAATTATTGAGGTAGGGGACCAGATTCTTTGCCATCTTCCCTTGTGTGCAGGTTTGTTGACTTCTTGTGATCTTTCTTTAGATGGTGTCTTGTTCACACAGTCTGCCCATGGGATTACTGAAGGGGAAGCTGGGGAAGAGATCTAGCCACCCATTAACTGTTTATTCTTCATTCCTACTTCTTCAACCTAAGAAAAGAATCAACAGGTTAGACAAGGCATTATGTGATCAAAAGATTTGAGAGGTATGCTTAGGTTGGAGATTAGTGAAGCATGGGGGTACTTGGTGTAAATGTTAAGTTAAAATATAGCTTTGCTAAAGTGACAGAACAAAGGGTCTCCTGCAAAGAGTTGCTTCCTGTGAAGAACTGCTTACAAAATCTGAGTTCCCAAATATGAGTCTTGTTTCTTCCAATCAACCTCATTCTAACTGTCACCTACGCCCACTTTAGTCTTTCACTTCTACCTCCTTCAAACACATATCAACACCCTTCACACATAGAGTGTGGTGTGATCAATGGTTCCCATTCCCAATACCGGTCAGGGCATGTTTCAGATTGGTTTATGTGAGAGGAGAAGTTGGCTAGTCATCTGCCTATATATTGTCAACCATGTCTGATAAATTCCAGGGACTTCTACCACCGAAGGTAATAAAGAAATAACACATTATATAAATGTATTATATTATCTGTCTCCTGGCAGAAAATCGGATCACAGTAATTTCTTAAGAATCATGAATGGAATGGAGCAGGGACAACCTTCATTGTCTTTTATAGTCATTTAACCACCTCGAAACTTCACTGGAATCTTCCCATGTGCGTGGGTGTCCTGCCCAACAGTCTTCCTCTGTATTTAAGAGTTAATTAATTTGTTGTATTTTATTTTGGCGCTCCCTTTGAAAATGAAAATGTATAACAACATGATGCATTTAGCCTGCTCTGGTAAAGTTAAATACTGTCTTTTTAATTTTCACTTCCAGTAGGATAGGTGTGACAGATGACAGTAATTTTTCTATTTCTTCATGTTCATAAAACATTGATAATATGATTTTTACCTTCCCTTTGTTCTCAATTAAATGAAATGCTCCAATACAATTAATGTGCTCTTGCAATTTCGGTTTTCTTTAGAGGTTTCTCTTGTCTCTGATTAACAGCATTTTCCATCCATTCTGAGAACCCCCGACTGCTATTCAGAATGTTCCATTATGCCTGCCAGCTGTAAATACAATTGTGAACTAATATCATTTTAATTGTTTCACTAATAACTTGTTTTAAATGATTCAAAAGTCATCAGGAAAGATAAGTGCCCTTGTACCCTGCAGGCTTATGGGCCTGATGGTATGAGGCAATGCACAGCGCTGTATCAGAATAATGAAACCATGTGCAGAAGATAATGACAAAGCACTCACACTGCTGTAAAGATAAATGAAAACAGTAGATCTTCTTTCCTCAGTAATAAAACATCCACTTCTAGCTCCCATTTCAATCATGAGACCTTCTAAACAGATTAACGCACAAATACACATATGCAACATGTTCCACTGCAATAGCCACATGCTCCCCTTTTTCCAGGAGACTGTGAATGATGGAGTTAATGAGCTTTACAAATGCTCTTGTTAATTAACAAAGATTGTTACTTTCTCATTTGAGGGGGGCTTTATAAATTAGACTTAATTACACCAGATAATTGCAACTGCCAGGCACTGGGAAGCTCCTTCTCATTCTGTTCTTTCAGTGACAAATCAACAATTGCAACCCTTGCCTATTTGTGTAGATGAATTTAATAAGCAAACAGCCCTTTTATGTTAATGGTTTACGGGCATTCATGGGCCTGGCAGGAGAAATGTGCTGGGGGAGGGTTTGCTAACGGCAGCACATAATCCCATTAATTAAAATATAACTGCCATTTAAAGATTTGTAGTGTGGAATTAGAACATGTTGGGAACTGAGAAAATCAAGCGAGAGTGCATATTAGAACCATTACTCTGTGCTCCCTGCACAGCAGTCAGCAACCTCATGTGTCATAAATGTAATTTATGAGTGCTATTTGCTTTGAAATATATGTTTTTAGTTCACTCATTAGAATGTAAAAATTTGCAGTGTCTGCTTCAGGAGGTTCAAAACAAATTCACTAAAAGCTGAGACCTATGATCTGCTTTTAATGTATCCCTCAACCATGATTTTTTTAAATTAAGACTTTTATAATGTCTTCAAGTAAAACTGTCTCCTTTTCTGAAGACAAATTTGAGAAGTCTCCATGCTACTATAAACTGGGTACTTTTAGTTCCATTTCTCTAATTCAGTGTAATTTTTATTGGGTCTTTAATAAATATGGTCCTTAATTTGGCTGCTTTGTTCTAGAGAAGGTCGGTGGAAACTGCTAAATGCTTTAAAGTTGGGCACATGCAGAGAAGATAGTTGAGAGAATTTCTTGTAAAGCTTTTCATTAGTCTGTCCCTGAGATCCACTCTTTAGTTTTAAGACTGTCCTTGACCTAAACCAGACCCATTTATACTGCACCTACAAAGAAGCTATGAATGTTCAAACCCTGTATAAATCGCCAAGGGGCCATGGCAATACCTAGGAGAACAATGCTTAATTGATTCTTAATAACCTCAAAAGGATTCTAGTTTTAGGAACCAGCCAACTGTGACCAAATACCACTTTACCAAAGCCTTAAACCTTCAACAATGTACAAATTGACAATAAATTTTTATGTCCTTTTGTTCAACCAACCCATAAAGTCCCCAACTTCTAGAATTAAAATTTGAGCCTTCTAAGTAGAGGGACTTGACTGAAATACAGTGTGTATGACTCTGGCAGGCTCCGCATTGATATTTTCATAAACTGCTTGGACAGCTTTCCAACACCAGTAACTTGAGTATGTTACAGCTACAGAAACGAATGCTGTGCCTGCCCCAGAAAACCGACAGCCCAGCCACACTAATGAGGGATTTTTCATGTGGAGTCCCGTGCCATAGCTGATATTGTTTCTCAAGCTAAACCTTTGTTTCACTGAGGAAGCAGGGCTTCTTGGAGCAAAGGATGACTGCCCCTGAATCTTCAGCCCTGTAAGCTTTCAATATGTTCCTTAGGTGTAAAGGTAGAAAGCAGGCCAATTCTGGCAGATTTTCAGGTAGAATAAGATAAGACATTAAAGATGCATTAAGGCTATGATACTGTCCCAATGATTAGGGCTTGATTTCTACTTGAGGTGCTTTGTTGCAATTTTCTCTCCACATTTTCTTACTTAGTTCCTTTAAACTATGGTCATGTCATTTCAGGGTGGATAGTTGGGTTGGGGAAGAAGTTTCGGCCTACAAAACAAATTTTTTAAATGTTTCTCTTGTTCTTTATGTGTAGATCTTGGTTTGATTCATATCTGTGACCTATAGAAGAATTACATCTACTGAAATGTCATTTCTAGTTTGCAGGGAAGTTAGAATGGTAGCCATAGAATTTACATCTGGAATGATGCCCAAGGGTGAGCCAGTGCAACCATTTAACTAATTAAGAAATTGAGGTTCACCTCAAATCATGAAGTGGTTGGTCTGAAATTACGTAACGAATGAATGTAAAGCTGTGGGAAACCTGAGAGAAATACCTGGATCTTTGATTTTTCACCAAATTTATTTGCCAAAGCAGTTCCTATGTTCTACTAGAAAAACGAGGAATGTCTCTTGATTTTTTGTTGGTTGGTTGCTTTTGCTGTCAGTTTGACTTACTTCATTTAATAAACATGTATTGTTAGACCCTTGACTAAGCACTGAAAGTTCAAATATGAAAAAGACATGGCCTGAGCACTGAAGTAGCCCAGGTTGATGGGAGAGAAAGAACACAAAAATAGTTATATTTAATCTCATATGGGAAGTGCTAAGATAGAAATGTGTGCTGGGTTATTAGAAATGTAGAGAGGTACTTAAGCATCCAAGGAGAGAGGAAGCACATATTTGATTTTAAAAAAAAAAGATGTATGGAACAGAATGATGTGTGCAGAAAAATATACATACTCTTGTACCACCAAGGACTCTACTGGGAAGCAAGGGTATGGCAGGAGATGAAGCGTAAGGGGCTACATCCCATGCTTTATGTGGGGCATTGGACCAGATGATGGAAGGCCTTTAACAAGTTCTCCATATAAGGGTGACATGTCAGACTTGGATATTAGGTTGATCATCATGTGATAATTCAGGGGATAGATTATTGGGACAAAACCTGAGACAGAGAAACATGTCAGGAAGCTGGTGTAAGAGCACAAACACTTGCAAAAGATCTACATGTGAGGAATGAGGAGAGAATAATGTACGATGTTTCCCGGGCTTCTGATGTAGAAGCTGGCTTTATGGTGTTTCTATCTGATCCTCTCCCTTACTTACTTTGACTTCTGCTTTACTTTGAAGATGCAAGAACTTCAATTTCGATATAGTACTTTGAAGGCAGTATAGAATAGAAGTTAAGATAAGTGACAGTGGAGTGAAATGAATCTGAATTGAGGTCCTGGATCTATTATTTTACTTGCTAACTGTGATATGACTTTACGACATTACTTCACTTGTTGGCCATGTTACTTTGAGCAAGATATTAACCACTCAGACTGAGTTTCTGAGTTTGTAAATGGTGTTTTTATGCAAAAATAATAATGCGATCAATGAGCTGGTTTAGGAAGTGCTCAGCACAGTGCCTGGAACATAGTAAGTAATCAAAAATGGTGTCTGGTATTACTGTTGCCTAATAAGAGATGAAGTTAAGGGAAACGTCAGATAAAATTGAACCTTTCAATACAAGCATCTCTGCTCTTGGGATCATGAGTGATACTGTCCTTGTCTCCCTTAGCAAAGGGTGTCATGTTGGCATAGAACAGGTACTTAGGAAAATTTGTCCAGTATATGCAAAAATGAATGAATGTCCCTATCCATCCTCCTCCAGATAAAGAGGACTCCAACTTGCTGTTACTCATTATTTAAACAGAAAGAAAATTCTACCTGCAACATTGCATGCTCCACTAAATGTTAACTGAAAAGGCAGAGTTTCCAGTAATGAGATTGGGGAATGCCATCACTCCACAGGCACCGAAGCCAGGTCCCTTGCAATTCAGCACTATAGCAAGGGGACTTGCGATGCTTAATTTAGTACTATAATTATTGTTTTATATGAAAAGAGACTTAGAATTGGAAATGGCCACTCACCAGCTTTCCTGGAGTGCCCTTATTCCCGGAACGGGTGAGCGGTTTCTTTGGGCCCTCACTGACATGTCGGTCTTCACGCACCAACTTTCTATGGTACAGATACCTGGCAACTGCTTACAGCTGTCAGACTGGAAAGGGGAGGAGTATTTTCCTAATTCTAAGCATAAAGGTGAGGCTGAGTCACTGAAAGCTTGCTTTCCATTTAAAAATGAAATTTTGGAACCAAAAATAGAGAGCTTCTGGAGAACCAATTTCTGCCTTAGTTCTAACCTTCACACTGTTTCCAAGAAATGTTTTCAAATGGTTGGGCAAGTAGGCAATATTTTTGAACGGAATCACTATGCTTTAATTGGGCAGCCCCTTTGTGCATAACATAATAATACAATAGGAAGCACTGCAGCCTATTAGATATTACATCACCTGTGATATAATATTGAAACAACACCAGCAGAACAAAGCAGAACAAAGCATCAACTGAAAAAGGAAAATGATGCAGAAATTTTACAGAATGCTCAGGGACAATTAAAGTATAGGTGACATGGTTGTAAGATATCTGGTCCCTTAGAAAATAGACAAAACATCAAGGTCTTCACTTAATGTCTTGAATGACCATCTGAAAATATGAGAATGCCATATGGCAGCAGATTTCACTGCCATGGCTAAAGGAGAATCTATAGCACTGACTCTGACAGCTTCAAGTTATGGCACCTTTCCAAACTTGGCAGTGCTTACAGAATTCTGATTCAACCAGAAATAAAATGACCTGGATGAACACTTGACCCAAGACCAAGTGTCAAGAGATGAAGAGTAATGTCTGCCTAATATTATACTTCACGCTGCTCACACACAAACACACATATATGCCTTTTGGTTTCCTTATGTTGTGATTCCATATTACTTCATTAATCCTCCCTTATTTAATGATATACATGTTTGTCTGCAGCTCTATCTCTGTTCATCTATCATCTATCTATCATCTATCTATCGATATCCATGATATTTTGCCATTTCCCTGATCATTAGAACATTGGAAGGGTGCCTGGAGCATCACAGAAACTCTATAAAGAATATTGTACGTTTAACAAAGGGGTTTTATCTATACAGTTGAATGTTTTGAGATATGGCTGGTCTGGTTAAAAGATGTAGATGGATGGCAGGTAAAGTAACACGTTCTATGAGCAATAAAACTACTCAGAAACTTCCATTTTCAGATTGTGGACTGAATCCATGCTTTTAGTTTTCCATTTGTGTTCTAGATCTTTAGAAATGTTTGATATGGTACTTAGTTTATGAATCATAACTGGGCAGAAAAATAAGAAAATTACCTCTTAATTTAATAGAAAATAGTATGAAGATTCCTACTAGGTATGTAGAAGATCAGATTGAAACTTTTGACAAATGTAATAAAAGTTGAAAACCAGTCTCTGTTTCAAATAGAGACAAACAGAAAATAATTGTCAAAAATATTTACAATCTAAAATGTGATGTTAGATCTTGCATGAAGAGCATGCTAAGAAATTATAAAATGTGTTCTGCCATCTGTTGCTTGTCACCGTCCTACAGTGAGAATTGATGTGGAAGAGGCCTCTAGAGGAGAATCCCTTGGAAATACTGATCAGGGTCCCTATGAGAGAAGGAGGGGTTTTGGAAGGAAGAGCACAGTGCACACCAAAAGCTATCTCTAAAGCACTCAGAAAGATTGGATTGATGTTCTCTGGAACTTGAGATGTGCAGACAGGTGTTTAACTTCTACAGTAGAATTTTCATGACGATTGACCGAGTTGGCAGAGAAAAGAGAAAGAAGGTTAAGAGAAAGCTACTGTCTACAGATGACCTGTTTCCCTGGGAACCAGATGTGGGCTGATGAGGGAGCTTCTAGTGTTGCCCTCAAAGGGAAATTGCCCAAGAAGAACGACTTGAAAAGTATAAACGATCCCAAACAAAAGGATAGGTTGTCAAAAGCCCAGGGGAGGGGAGAAATTTCAAGAGGCCAGCTAAAGGAGATTTCTGTCCCATAGTCCTAGGAACTGCAGCTCAAGGTCTCTAAAGAAGGTGCAAATGCTAGTTAGAAAAGGAAAGGTCATTTTGGGAACTGTATAACACCCAGAAGGTGGGACTTCCCACATGCTGCAACTAAGCGCCCGCATGCCACAGCAAAGATCCCACAAGCCACAACTTAGACCCAGAGCAGCCAAAATAAATAAATATTAAAACAAAAATTTGCTCCTTTAAAAAAAAACATCAGAAGATTTCATTGCTAGAACCTGTATCTGTAGGATCCAAGACAATCTAGGTTAGAGCATAACAGAAAATTTAATTGGTTTAGAGTTTGATAATGGTCATGTCATTATTAGTTCAGTTTAGGTTTTATATTACCTGGAAACAAAGAATTATTTTATTATGCAAAAATAACAAAAAAATGCTGTTGAACCTCATTGAGATTTCATATGAGAGGCAGGACTGAGTTAGTCCACTGAGCGGATCTGAAGGGGAACTTAGTGGGAGAATTCACAAATTCACACACTTGGATTCTGATTGTGCCCTTTACCATCCAGTTTATGCCACTGATTGTTCGTAGATTCATGGGAAAACAATGTTGTAAAAAGAGGATGCTTGCCTAAAGGTGATGGAGTCTGAGCACAGAAAAGGAATTCAGGGGCAATTAACATGAATATGAGATGCAGTCCTGCAGCAGAGAAAACTCTGTGGGTAGTCTTTTGTGTGTATGTGTGCACAGGCACACACATAGGCACACGTGCGTGCACACGCACACACGCACACACACCAATGACCAGGAAGATCTGACAAGGCAGTCTCCTATGAGACTGTGTGGAACAAGAGACCGTGGCCTGGGATGCTAGTGATGTCTAGGAAGAACCCACACCCAGAGGACTAGCCACCCAGGCATTCCCCCGAGAACATGCCTCTCTCCTCCATTCTTCGCTCTCACTGTAAACAAGCCAGAATATCATCCGTGACAGAACACTATATCTCAACCTCCAAGCAGTCATTCACAGCAGACTCAGGGGAGAGTCTAAGATGGACCCACTACTGATGAACACGAAATATTTGAGGAAACCCAACATCATTAAAAAGGTGCACCACTAGACAGTATATTTATTATCAGATACAAAAAAGTCAATAGAATTGTTACAACTGGTTATAAAATGAACATATTTATTTTTCTGAGAGACACCTGCATTCAGTCAAAAAATATACATATTATAAAAATTAAATGTTATTTATATTTAATACAAAAGAAATAGCAGATGAAATAAATAAACTTGTTATAGCTGAAGAGAAAATTACTAAGGAAGAGTTGGGTAGAGAATTTCCAGAATAATAGCATACTTAAATGAAGAAAATATAAGGGATATATAGGGTTGATCCAGAATTTGGGATATATTTCTCTTAGAGTCAATATTAGGCTAGAAAAAAATATTCTAAAAATCTCAGTGGCTTAGAACATTGAGATTTTACTTCTCAGCCTCACAAATCTGCTGCATGTCCAGTTTATTCTCCAGAGCAATACTCCATCATGTGCCAACCTCGTGGTATAAAGGAAGTCATCATCACAATGGCACCAGACACTACCTGATCAATGCTTCCACTGCACAGTTCATTGACTGTGAAATGGAAGTCCATTGTCTCCAGTGCACAGTTCAAGCAAGGTACATGGCCAAGTCTAGTTTCAAGGAGTGAAACAATGTAGTCCTTGCTGTGTCTGAAAGGAGAGGAATCACTACAATGTCCAGATGGGCAAGAGAGGATGGACAAGAAGTAATATTCAAATAAATAGGAAGGAGAATTTCTTAGACATGCATTTGTGTTCACATAGAAAGGATTCACTAAAGGGCATACTGTACACCTGCAATTATTTTTTTAGTGAAGTATAGTTGATGTTCAATATTATATAAGTTACAGGTGTATAAGGTAGTGATTCACAATTTTTAAAGGTTATACTCCATTTATAGTTACTACAAAACATTGGCCATATTCTCCGTGTTGTACAATATATACTTGTAGCTTATTTTATACATAATAGTTTCTACCTCTGAATCCCCTACCCCTCTATTGCCCCATCTATCACTGTTTTGAATACTAAGTGTCAATAGTGTTTCAACAGCCTTGACATCTTGACATATATGTTCTTATAAAAGAAAACAAACAAAATTGGCAAGTAGTTGAAAAGTTTGGAGGAAAAAAGCATAAATAGCAAATAATTTTAAAATAAAATACAGGTTTATGAAAAACAATTAAAAATTTATAGAGAATACTACACAAAATTGTTTACCAATTTTTGAAAATTATTACTGAAAATTATTGATGAAAAATATAAATTTCCAATCCACTTAAGGAAAAGTATAAAATCTGAATATACTAAAATCAAAACAGAAAGTGAAATACAGCCAGAAGGTAGAGATCTACATGACTTTTCTCAATGATTTATCAAACAAAAGAACTTTCCCTATTTTTCTGTATTCTTAAACTGTTTACATATCATTAAATTATTTATGACAATTTAAAAAATTAACTTCAAAACCCTATGGATGAGAAGTTCATGGATGAGAAGTTCTTTTATTTCATACATAGCCTGTTCAGAGTTTTTAATATATTCTTGAAATAGTAGTTTATTTTTTTAAATTCTTTTATTGAATGAAAGATTCTTTAAATTAGACAGTGCTTTACAATTTTCAGAAGTTTCACACAGATGATTTCATATAATCCCAATAACCCTTAGTTTATTTTTATATTCCCCAGGTAATTTTGCATTTAATTGAAATGTTTATATCAAGTTGTATATATAGTCTCTTAAATGAAAAAGGTGTTTCTCATATAATCTGCTTCATGTCTAGCTTTTATGTTTGTGTTTATTCTCTTCCCTTGATTAGCTTTGTGAAGGGCTACATTGGCTATATTTTATTACAGTTTAAATTCTAACTTTCTCTTACTTGTGTCTATTTGTCAACAGTACTCTTCCTACTATTGTTTGTTTCTCCTTTCAGCACAATTATTTGTTTTCTTTTGTGTTCTTAGCTTTATTTGTAGATCATTAATAATTTCTTGAAATAATCATTTTCACACTATGTTTAAAATAATTCAATTATTTAAAGCTTTCTGTTTCCAAATTAAACCTTTAAACCTATTTTATATTCTATGATTTACAGCATTCTTTTTTCCTTCTTAATATTTCAGTTTTGCTTTTAAATTTCACCTGGCAGTTATGATGGTAACATTTTTTTTTTTTAATTTTCAGGTGATCTAGTTACCACCTTTTAAAAAGATGATCTTTTGATCATTTACTTTCTTCCATTGTGATCAAATAATGAAAATAATGATAATTTGAGGTTTTTAACTTAAAAGAAGTTATTCTTAAGGCCTAGAATATAACAACTTTGTAAAAAATGTATGGACAAATAAGTATTCTCAGACCATGAATGCTCTGTTTGAAGTATTATAGACATTATTTAAAACTATATATCTATCTTCTTTTTTTTTTCCTTTATTTTTAAAAATCTTCATTGGAGTATAATTGCTTTAAAATGGTGTGCTAGTTTCTGCTGTATAACAAAGTGAATCAGCTCTACATATACATATATCCCCATATCGCCTCCCTCTTGCAGCTCCCTCCCATCCTCTCTATCCAACCCCTCTAGGTGGTCACAAAGCACTGAGTGGATCTCCCTGTGCTATGCAGCTGCTTCCCACTAGCTATCTATTTTACATTTGGTAGTGTATATATGTCCATGCCACTCTCTCAGTTCGTTCCAGCCCTTCCCCCTCCCCATGTCCTCAAGTCCATTCTTTACGTCTGTGTCTTTATTCGTGTCCTGCCCCCAGGTTATTAAGAACCATTTTTTTACATTCCATATATATGTGTTAGCATATGGTATTTGTTGTTCTCTTTCTGACTTACTCCACTCTATATGACAGTCTCTAGGTCCATCCACCTCACTGCAAAAAAACTCAATTTCATTTCTTTTTATGGCTGAGTAATATTCCATTGTATATATTTGCCACATCTTCTTTATCCATTAATCTGTTGATGGACACTTAGGTTGCTTCCATGTCCTGGCTATTGTGAATAGAGCTGCAATGAACATTTTGGTACATGACTCTTTTTGAATTATGGTTTTCTCAGGGTATATGCCCAGTAGTGGGATTGCTGGATAGTATGGCAGTTCTATTTTTAGTTTTTTAAGGAACCTCCATACTGTTCTCCATAGTGGCTGTATCAATTAGTATTCCCACCAACAGTGCAAGAGGGTTTCCTTTTCTCCACACCCTCTCAATCATTTATTGTTTGTAGATTTTTTGATGATGGCCATTCTGACTGATGTGAGGTGATACCTCATTGTAGTTTTCATTTGCATTTCTCTAATGATTAGTGTTGTTGAGCATCCTTTCAAGTGTTTGTTAGCGAACCGTATGTCTTCTATGGAGAAATATCAATTTAGGTCTTCTGCCCATTTTTGGATTGGGTTGTTTGTTTTTTTGATACTGAGCTGCATGTGCTGCTTGTAAATTTTGGAGATTAAACCTTTGTCAGTTGCTTCATTTGCAAATATTTTCTCCCACTCTGAGGGTTGTCTTTTCGTCTTGTTTATGGTTTCCCTTACTGTGCAAAAGCTTTTAAATTTCATTAGGCCCATTTGTTTATTTTTGTTTTTATTTCCATTTCTCTGGAGGTGGGTCAAAAAGGATCTTGCTGTGATTTATGTCATAGAGTGTTCTGCCTATGTTTTCTTATAAGAGTTGTATAGTGTCTGGCCTTACATTTAAATCTTTAATCCATTTTGATTTTATTTTTGTGAATGGTGTCAGGGAATGTTCTAATTTCATTCTTTTACATGTACCTGTCCAGTTTTCCCAGCACCACATATTGAAGAGGCTGTCTTATCTCCATTGTATAGTCTCACCTCCTTTATCAAAAATAAAGTGACCATATGTATGTGCGTTTATCTCTGGGCTTTCTATGCTGTTCCATTGCTCTATATTTCTGTTTTTGTGCCAGTACCACACTGTCTTGATTACGGTAGCTTTGTAGTATGATCTGAAGTCCGGGAGCCTGATTCCTCCGGCTCCATTTTTCTTTATCAAGATTGCTTTGTCTATTTGGGGTCTTTTGTGTTTCTATACAAATTGTGAAATTTTTTGTTCTAGTTCAGTGGAAAATGCCATTGGTAGTTTCATAGGGATTGCATTGAATCTGTATATTGCTTTGGGCAGTATCGTCATTTTCACAATGTTCATTCTTCCAATCCAAGAACGTGGTATATCTCTCCATCAATCAGCTTTAATTTCTTTCACCAGTGTCTTATAGTTTTCTGCATACAGGTCTTTTGTCTCCTTAGGTAGGTTTATTCCTAGGTATTTTATTCATTTTGTTGCAATGGTAAATGGGAGTGTTTCCTTAATTTCTCTTTCAGATTTTTCATCATTGGAGGCTAGGAATGCAAGGGATTTCTGTGCATTAATTTTGTAAACCTGCTAATTTACCAAATTCATTGATTAGCTCTAGTATTTTTCTGGTAGCATCTTTAGGATTCTCTATGTATAATATCATGTCATCTGCAAACAGTGCAAGCTTTACTTCTTCTTTTCCTATTTGGATTCCTTTCATTTCTTTTTCCTCTCTGATTGCTGTGGCTAAAACTTCCAAAAGTGTGTTGAATAATAGTGGGGAGAGTGGACAATCTTGTCTTGTGTCTGATCTTAGTGGAAATGGTTTCACTTTTTCACCTTTGAGAATGATGTTGGCTGTGGGTTTGTCATATACGGCCTTTATTATGTTGAGGTAAGGTCCCTCTATGCCTACTTTCTGGAGGGTTTTTATCATAAATCGGTTTTGAATTTTTTCAAAAGTTTTTTCTGCATCTATTAAGATGATCATATGGCTTTTCTTCTTCAATTTGTTAACGTGGTTTATCACTGATTGATTTGTATATATTGAAGAATCCTTGCATTCCTGGGATAAACCCTACTTGATCATAGTGTATGATCCTTTTGATGGGCTGTTGGATTCTGTTTGCTAGTATTTTGTTATGTTTTTTGCATCTGTGTTCATCAGTGATATTGGCCTGTAGTTTTCTGTCTTTGTGACATCTTTATCTGGTTTTCATATCAGTGTGATGGTGACATTCTAGAATGAGTTTGGGAGTGTTCCTCCCTCTGCTCTATTTTGGAAGAGTTTGAGAAGGATAGGTGTTAGCTCTTCTCTAAATGTTTGATAGAATTTGCCTGGGAAGCCATCTGGCCCTGGGCTTTTGTTTGTTGGAAGATTTTTAATCACAGTCTCCAATTCAGTGCTTGTGATTGGTCTGTTTATATTTTCTATTTCTTTGTGGTTCAGTCTCAGAAGGTGGTGCTTTTCCAAGAATTTCCAAGTCCATTTCTTCCAGGTGGTCTAATTTATTGTCATATAGCTGCTTGTAGTAATCTCTCATGATCCTTTGTATTTCTGCAGTGTCAGTTGTTATTTCTTCATTTTCATTTCTAATTCTATTGATTTGAGTCTTCTTTTTTTCTTGTTGAGTCTGGCTAATGGTTTATCAATTTTGTTTATCTTCTCAAAGAAGCAGCTTTTAGTTTTATTGATCTTTGCTACTGTTTCCTTCATTTCTTTAACATTTATTTCTGATCTGATCTTTATGATTTCTTTCTTCCTGCTAACTTTGGGGCTTTTTTGTTCCTCTTTCTCTAATTGCTTTAGGTGTAAGGTTAGGTTGTTTATTTGAGATGTTTCTTGTTCCTTGAGATAGCACTGTATTGCTATAAACTTCCCTCTTAAAACTGCTTTTGCGGCATCCCATAGGTTTTGGGTCTTCATGTTTTCATTGTCATTTGTTTCTAGGTATTTTTTAATTTCCTCTTTGGTTTCTTCAGTGATCTCTTGGTTATTAAGTAGTGTATTGTTTAGCCTCCATGTTTTTGCATTTTTTACAAATTTTTTCCTGAAATTGATATCTAGTCTCATAGTGTCGTGGTCGGAAAAGATACTTGATACGATTTCAATTTTCTTAAATTTATCAAGGCTTGATTTGTGACCCAAGATATGATCTGTCCTGGAGAATGTTCCATGAGGCTTGAGAAAAATGTGTATTCTGTTGTTTTTGGATGGAATGTCCTATAAATATCAATTAAGTCCATCTTGTTTAATGTATCATTTAAAGCTTGTGTTTCCTTATTTATTTTCATTTTGGAGTATCTGTCCATTGGTGAAAGTGAGGTGTTAAAGTCACCTACTATGATTGTATTACTGTTGATTTCCCCTTTTATGACTGTTAGAGTTTGCCTTATGTATTGAGGTGCTCCTATGTTGGGTGCAAAAATATTTACAGTTGTTATATTTTCTTCTTGAATTGATCCCTTGATCATTACGTAATGTCCTTCTTTATCTCTTGTAATCATCTTTATTTTAAAGTCCATTTTGTCTGATATAAGAATTGCTACTCCTGCTTTCTTTTGATTTCCATTTGCATGGAATATCTTTTTCCATGCCCTCACTTTCAGTTTTTATGTGTCCCTAGGCCTGAAGTGGGTCTCTTGTAGACGGCATATATATGGGGCTTGTTTTTGTATCCATTCAGCCAGTCCATGTCTTTTGGTTGGAGCATTTAATCCATTTACATTTAAGGTAATTATAGATATGTATATTCGTATTCCCATTTTCTAAATTGTTTTGGGTTTGTCATTGTAGGTCTTTTCCTTCTCTTGTGTTTCCTGCATAGAGAAGTTCCTTTAGCATTCATTGTAAAGCTCGTTTGGTGGTGCTGTGTTCTCTTAGCTTTTACTTGTCTGTAAAGATTTTAATTTCTCCGTTGAATCTGAATGAGATCCGTGCTGGGCAGAGGAATCTTGTTTGTAGCTTTTTCCCTTTCATCACTTTAAGTATGTCCTGCCACTCCCTTCTGGCTTGTAGAGTTTCTGCTGAAAGATCAGCTGTTAACCTTATGGGAATTCCCTTGTGTTATTTGTTGTTTTTCCCTTGCTGCTTTTAATATGTTTACTTTGAATTTAATTTTTGACAGTTTGATTAATATATGTCTTTTTTTAAACATCTTTATTGGGGTTTAATTGCTTTACAATGGTGTGTTAGTTTCTGCTTTATAACAAAGTGAATCAGTTATACATATACATATGTTCCCATATGTCTTCCCTCTTGCGTCTCCCTCCCTCACACCCTCCCTATCCCACCCCTCCAGGCTGTCACAAAGCACCGAGCTAATATCCCTGTGCCATGCAGCTGCTTCGCACCAGCTATCTACCTTACTACGTTTGTTAGTGTGTACATGTCCATGACTCTCTCTCGCCTTGTCACAGCTCACCCTTCCCGCTCCCCATATCTTCAAGTCCGTTCTCCAGTAGGTCTGCGTCTTTATTCCTGTCTTACCCCTAGTTTCTTCATGACATTTTTTTTCTTAAATTCCATATATATGTGTTAGCATACGGTATTTGTCTTTTTCTTTATGACTTACTTCACTCTGTATGACAGACTCTAGGTCCATCCACCTCATTACAAATAGCTCAATTTCGTTTCTTTTTATGGCTGAGTAATATTCCATTGTATATATGTGCCACATCTTCTTTATCCATTCATCCGATGATGGGCAGTTAGGTTGTTTCCATCTCCTGGCTATTGTAAATAGAGCTGCAATGAACATTTTGGTACATGACACTTTTTGAATTTTGGTTTTTTCAGGGTATATGCCCAGTAGTGGGATTGCTGGGTCATATGGTAGTTCTATTTGTAGTTTTCTAAGGAACCTCCATAGTGTTCTCCATAGTGGCTGAACCAATTCACATTCCCACCAGCAGTGCAAGAGTGTTCCCTTTTCTCCACACCCTCTCCAGCATTTATTGTTTCTAGATTTTTTGATGATGGCCATTCTGACTGGTGTGAGATGATATCTCATTGTAGTTTTGATTTGCATTTCTCTAATGATTAATGATGTTGAGCATTCTTTCATGTGTTTGTTGGCACTCTGTATATCTTCTTGGGAGAAATGTCTATTTAGGTCTTCTGCCCATTTTTGACTTGGGTTGTTTATTTTTTTGTTATTGAGCTGCATGAGCTGCTTGTAAATTTTGGAGATTAATTCTTTGTCAGTTGCTTCATTTGCAAATATTTTCTCCCATTCAGAGGGCTGTCTTTTGGTCTTGTTTATGGTTTCCTTTCCTGTGCAAAAGCTTTGAAGTTTCATTAGGTCCCATTTGTTTATTTTTGTTTTTATTTCCATTACTCTAGGAGTTGGGTCAGAAAGGATCTTGCTGTGATTTATGTCATAGAGTGTTCTGCCTATGTTTTCCTCTAAGAGTTTGATAGTTTCTGGCCTTACATTTAGGTCTTTAATCCATTTTGAGCTTATTTTTGTGTGTGCTGTTAGGGAGTGATCTAATCTCATACTTTTACATGTACCTGTCCAGTTTTCCCAGCACCACTTATTGAAGAGGCTGTCCTTTCTCCACTGTACATTCCTGCCTCCTTTATCAAAGATAAGGTGTCAATATGTGCGTGGGTTAATCTCTGGGCTTTCTTTCCTGTTCCATTGATCTATATTTCTTTTTTTGTGCCAGTACCATACTGTCTTGATTACTGTACTTTGTAGTATAGTCTGAAGTCAGGGAGACTGATTCCTCCAGCTCCTTTTTTCGCTCTCAAGATTGCTTTGGCTATTCGGGGTCTTCTGTGTTTCCATACAAATTGTAAAATTTTTTGTTCTAGATCTGTGAAAAATGCCAGTGGTAGTTTGATAGGGATTGCATTGAACCTATAGATTGCTTTAGGTAGTAGAGTCGTTTTCACAATGTTGATTCTTCCAATCCAAGAACATGGTATATCTCTCCATCTATTTGTATCATCTTTAATTTCTTTCATCAGTGTCTTATAATTTTCTGCATACAGGTCTTTTGTCTCCTTAGGTAGGTTTATTCCTAGATATTTTATTCTTTTTGTTGCAGTGGTAAATGGGAGTGTTTTCTTGATTTCACTTTCAGATTTTTCATCATTAGTATATAAGAATGCCAGAGATTTCTGTGCATTGATTTTGTATCCTGCTACTTTACCAAATTCATTGATTAGCTCTAGTAGTTTTCTGGTAGCATCTTTAGGATTCTCTATGTATAGTATCATGTCATCTGCAAACAATGACAGCTTTACTTCTTCTTTTCCGATTTGGATTCCTTTTATTTCTTTTTCTTCTCTGATTGCTGTGGCTAAAACTTCCAAAACTATGTTGAATAAGAGTGGTGAGAGTGGGCAACCTTGTCTTGTTCCTGATCTTAGTGGAAATGCTTTCAGTTTTTCACCATTGAGGATGATGTTTGCTGTGGGCTTGTCATATATGGCCTTTATTATGTTGAGGAAAGTTCCCTCTATGCCTACTTTCTGCAGGGTTTTTATCATAAATGGGTGTTGAATTTTGTCAAAAGCTTTCTCTGCATCTATTGAGATGATCATATGGTTTTTCTCCTTCAGTTTGTTAATATAGTTTATCACATTGATAGATTTGTGTATATTGAAGAATCCTTGCATTCCTGGAATAAACCCCACTTGATCATGGTGTATGATCCTTTTAATGTGCTGTTGGATTCTGTTTGCTAGTATTTTGTTGAGGATTTTTGCATCTATGTTCATCAGTGATATTGGCCTGTAGTTTTCTTTCTTTGTGACATCCTTGTCTGGTTTTGGTATCAAGGTGATGGTGGCCTCGTAGAAGGAATTTGGGAGTGTTCCTCCCTCTGCTACATTGTGGAAGAGTTCGAGAAGGAAAGGTGTTAGCTCTTCTCTAAACGTTTGATAGAATTCACCTGTGAAGCCATCTGGTCCTGGGCTTTTGTTTGTTGGAAGATTTTTAATCACAGTTTCAATTTCAGTGCTTGTGATTGGTCTGTTCATATTTTCTATTTCTTCCTGATTCAGTCTTGGCAGGTTGTGCATTTCTAAGAATTTGTCCATTGCTTCCAGGTTGTCCATTTTATTGGCATAGAGCTGCTTGTAGTAATCTCTCATGATCTTTTTTATTTCTGCAGTGTCAGTTGTTACTTCTCCTTTTTCATTTCTAATTCTATTGATTTGAGTTTTCTCCCTTTTTTTCTTGCTGAGTCTGGCTACTGGTTTATCTATTTTGTTTATCTTCTCAAAGAACCAGCTTTTAGTTTTATTGATCTTTGCTATTGTTTCCTTCATTTCTTTCTTTTTTTTTTTCTAGTTCAAATTTATTATATATTGCTTTAAAATCTACATGATAATATTCTTTTTTTTTTTTAAACATCTTTATTGGGGTATAATTGCTTTACAATGGTGTGTTAGTTTCTGCTTTATAACAAAGTGAATCAGTTATACATATACATATGTTCCCATATGTCTTCCCTCTTGCGTCTCCCTCCCTCACACTCTCCCTATCCCACCCCTCCAGGCTGTCACAAAGCACCGAGCTAATATCCCTGTGCCTTGCGGCTGCTTCCCCCTAGCTATCTACCTTACTACGTTTGTTAGTGTGTATATGTCCATGACTGTCTCTCGCCCTTCAAAGCTCACCCTTCCCCCTCCCCATATCCTCAAGTCCGTTCTCCAGTAGGTCTGCGTCTTTATTCCTGTCTTACCCCTAGGTTCTTCATGACATTTTTTTTCCCCTTAAATTCCATATATATGTGTTAGCATACAGTATTTGTCTTTTTCTTTCTGACTTACTTCACTCTGTATGACAGACTCTAGGTCTATCCATCTCATTACAAATAGCTCAATTTCATTTCTTTTTAAGGCTGAGTAATATTCCATTGTATATATGTGCCACATCTTCTTTATCCATTCATCCGATGATGGGCGCTTAGGTTGTTTCCATCTCCGGGCTATTGTAAATAGAGCTGCAATGAACATTTTGGTACATGACTCTTTTTGAATTTTGGTTTTCTCAGGGTATAAGCCCAGTAGTGGGATTGCTGGGTCATATGGTAATTCTATTTGTAGTTTTTTAAGGAACCTCCATACTGTTCTCCATAGTGGCTGAACCAATTCACATTCCCACCAGCAGTGCAAGAGTGTTCCCTTTTCTCCACACCCTCTCCAGCATTTATTGTTTCTAGATTTTTTGATGATGGCCATTCTGACTGGTGTGAGATGATATCTCATTGTAGTTTTGATTTGCATTTCTCTAATGATTAATGATGTTGAGCATTCTTTCAGGTGTTTGTTGGCATTCTGTATATCTTCTTTGGAGAAATGTCTATTTAGGTCTTCTGCCCATTTTTGGATTGGGTTGTTTGTTTTTTTGTTATTGAGCTGCATGAGCTGCTTGTAAATTTTGGAGATTAATCCTTTGTCAGTTGCTTCATTTGCAAATATTTTCTCCCATTCTGAGGGCTGTCTTTTGGTCTTGATTATGGTTTCCTTTGCTGTGCAAAAGCTTTGAAGTTTCATTAGGTCCCGTTTGTTTATTTT
The DNA here is from genome assembly GCF_059928025.1 of Delphinapterus leucas. NCBI lineage: Eukaryota > Metazoa > Chordata > Mammalia > Artiodactyla > Monodontidae > Delphinapterus > Delphinapterus leucas. Next base: position 52,604,047 of record NC_143145.1, read on the forward strand.
TGTTTTTATTTCCATTACTCTAGGAGGTGGGTCAGAAAGGATCTTGCTGTGATTTATGTGATAGAGTGTTCTGCCTATGTTTTCCTCTAAGAGTTTGATAGTATCTGGCCTTACATTTAGGTCTTTAATCCATTTTGAGCTTATTTTTGTGGATGGTGTTAGGTAGTGATCTAATCTCATACTTTTACATGTACCTGTCCAGTTTTCCCAGCACCAATTATTGAAGAGGCTGTCCTTTCTCCACTGTACATTCCTGCCACCTTTATCAAAGATAAGGTGTCCATATGTGCGTGGGTTTATCTCTGGGCTTTGTATCCTGTTCCATTGATCTATCTTTCTGTTTTAGTCCTGGTACCATACTGTCTTGATTACTGTAGCTTTGTAGTATAGTCTGAAGTCAGGGAGCCTGAATCCTCCAGCTCCTTTTTTCCTTCTCAAGATTGCTTTGGCTATTCGGGGTCTTTTGTGTTTCCATACAAATTGCGAAATTTTTTGTTCTAGTTCTGTGAAAAATGCCAGTGGTAGTTTGATAGGGATTGCATTGAATCTGTAGATTGCTTTGGGTAGTAGAGTCATTTTCACAATGTTGATTCTTCCCATCCAAGAACATGGTATATCTCTCCATCTATTTGTATCATCTGTAATTTCTTTCATCAGTGTCTTATAATTTTCTGCATACAGGTCTTTCGTCTCCTTAGGTAGGTTTATTCCTAGATATTTTATTCTTTTTGTTGCAATGGTAAATGGGAGTGTTTTCTTGATTTCACTTTCAGATTTTTCATCATTAATATATAGGAATGCCAGAGATTTCTGTGCATTAATTTTGTATCCTGCTACTTTACCAAATTCATTGATTAGCTCTAGTAGTTTTCTGGTAGCATCTTTAGGATTCTCTATGTATAGTATCCTGTCATCTGCAAACAGTGACAGCTTTACTTCTTCTTTTCCAATTTGGATTCCTTTTATTTCCTTTTCTTCTCTGATTGCTGTGGCTAAAACTTCCAAAACTATGTTGAATAAGAGTGGTGAGAGTGGGCAACCTTGTCTTGTTCCTGATCTTAGTGGAAATGCTTTCAGTTTTTCACCATTGAGGATGATGTTTGCTGTGGGCTTGTCATATATGGCCTTTATTATGTTGAGGAAAGTTCCCTCTATGCCTACTTTCTGCAGGGTTTTTATCATAAATGGGTGTTGAATTTTGTCGAAAGCTTTCTCTGCATCTATTGAGATGATCATATGGTTTTTCTCCTTCAATTTGTTAATATGGTTTATCACATTGATAGATTTGCGTATATTGAAGGATCCTTGCATTCCTGGAATAAACCCCACTTGATCATGGTGTATGATCCTTTTAATGTGCTGTTGGATTCTGTTTGCTAGTATTTTGTTGAGGATTTTTGCATCTATGTTCATCAGTGATATTGGCCTGTAGTTTTCTTTCTTTGTGACATCCTTGTCTGGTTTTGGTATCAAGGTGATGGTGGCCTCGTAGAAGGAATTTGGGAGTGTTCCTCCCTCTGCTACATTGTGGAAGAGTTCGAGAAGGATAGGTGTTAGCTCTTCTCTAAACGTTTGATAGAATTCACCTGTGAAGCCATCTGGTCCTGGGCTTTTGTTTGTTGGAAGATTTCTAATCACAGTTTCAATTTCAGTGCTTGTGATTGGCCTGTTCATATTTTCTATTTCTTCCTGATTCAGTCTTGGCAGGTTGTGCATTTCTAAGAATTTGTCCATTGCTTCCAGGTTGTCCATTTTATTGGCATAGAGCTGCTTGTAGTAATCTCTCATGATCTTTTTTATTTCTGCAGTGTCAGTTGTTACTTCTCCTTTTTCATTTCTAATTCTATTGATTTGAGTTTTCTCCCTTTTTTTCTTGCTGAGTCTGGCTACTGGTTTATCTATTTTGTTTATCTTCTCAAAGAACCAGCTTTTAGTTTTATTGATCTTTGCTATTGTTTCCTTCATTTCTTTCTTTTTTTTTTCTAGTTCAAATTTATTATATATTGCTTTAAAATCTACATGATAATATTCTTTTTTTTTTTTAAACATCTTTATTGGGGTATAATTGCTTTACAATGGTGTGTTAGTTTCTGCTTTATAACAAAGTGAATCAGTTATACATATACATATGTTCCCATATGTCTTCCCTCTTGCGTCTCCCTCCCTCACACTCTCCCTATCCCACCCCTCCAGGCTGTCACAAAGCACCGAGCTAATATCCCTGTGCCTTGCGGCTGCTTCCCCCTAGCTATCTACCTTACTACGTTTGTTAGTGTGTATATGTCCATGACTGTCTCTCGCCCTGTCAAAGCTCACCCTTCCCCCTCCCCATATCCTCAAGTCCGTTCTCCAGTAGGTCTGCGTCTTTATTCCTGTCTTACCCCTAGGTTCTTCATGACATTTTTTTTCCCCTTAAATTCCATATATATGTGTTAGCATACAGTATTTGTCTTTTTCTTTCTGACTTACTTCACTCTGTATGACAGACTCTAGGTCTATCCATCTCATTACAAATAGCTCAATTTCATTTCTTTTTAAGGCTGAGTAATATTCCATTGTATATATGTGCCACATCTTCTTTATCCATTCATCCGATGATGGGCGCTTAGGTTGTTTCCATCTCCGGGCTATTGTAAATAGAGCTGCAATGAACATTTTGGTACATGACACTTTTTGAATTTTGGTTTTCTCAGGGTATAAGCCCAGTAGTGGGATTGCTGGGTCATATGGTAATTCTATTTGTAGTTTTTTAAGGAACCTCCATACTGTTCTCCATAGTGGCTGAACCAATTCACATTCCCACCAGCAGTGCAAGAGTGTTCCCTTTTCTCCACACCCTCTCCAGCATTTATTGTTTCTAGATTTTTTGATGATGGCCATTCTGACTGGTGTGAGATGATATCTCATTGTAGTTTTGATTTGCATTTCTCTAATGATTAATGATGTTGAGCATTCTTTCAGGTGTTTGTTGGCATTCTGTATATCTTCTTTGGAGAAATGTCTATTTAGGTCTTCTGCCCATTTTTGGATTGGGTTGTTTGTTTTTTTGTTATTGAGCTGCATGAGCTGCTTGTAAATTTTGGAGATTAATCCTTTGTCAGTTGCTTCATTTGCAAATATTTTCTCCCATTCTGAGGGCTGTCTTTTGGTCTTGATTATGGTTTCCTTTGCTGTGCAAAAGCTTTGAAGTTTCATTAGGTCCCGTTTGTTTATTTTTGTTTTTATTTCCATTACTCTAGGAGGTGGGTCAGAAAGGATCTTGCTGTGATTTATGTGATAGAGTGTTCTGCCTATGTTTTCCTCTAAGAGTTTGATAGTATCTGGCCTTACATTTAGGTCTTTAATCCATTTTGAGCTTATTTTTGTGGATGGTGTTAGGTAGTGATCTAATCTCATACTTTTACATGTACCTGTCCAGTTTTCCCAGCACCAATTATTGAAGAGGCTGTCCTTTCTCCACTGTACATTCCTGCCACCTTTATCAAAGATAAGGTGTCCATATGTGCGTGGGTTTATCTCTGGGCTTTGTATCCTGTTCCATTGATCTATCTTTCTGTTTTAGTCCTGGTACCATACTGTCTTGATTACTGTAGCTTTGTAGTATAGTCTGAAGTCAGGGAGCCTGAATCCTCCAGCTCCTTTTTTCCTTCTCAAGATTGCTTTGGCTATTCGGGGTCTTTTGTGTTTCCATACAAATTGCGAAATTTTTTGTTCTAGTTCTGTGAAAAATGCCAGTGGTAGTTTGATAGGGATTGCATTGAATCTGTAGATTGCTTTGGGTAGTAGAGTCATTTTCACAATGTTGATTCTTCCCATCCAAGAACATGGTATATCTCTCCATCTATTTGTATCATCTGTAATTTCTTTCATCAGTGTCTTATAATTTTCTGCATACAGGTCTTTCGTCTCCTTAGGTAGGTTTATTCCTAGATATTTTATTCTTTTTGTTGCAATGGTAAATGGGAGTGTTTTCTTGATTTCACTTTCAGATTTTTCATCATTAATATATAGGAATGCCAGAGATTTCTGTGCATTAATTTTGTATCCTGCTACTTTACCAAATTCATTGATTAGCTCTAGTAGTTTTCTGGTAGCATCTTTAGGATTCTCTATGTATAGTATCCTGTCATCTGCAAACAGTGACAGCTTTACTTCTTCTTTTCCAATTTGGATTCCTTTTATTTCCTTTTCTTCTCTGATTGCTGTGGCTAAAACTTCCAAAACTATGTTGAATAAGAGTGGTGAGAGTGGGCAACCTTGTCTTGTTCCTGATCTTAGTGGAAATGCTTTCAGTTTTTCACCATTGAGGATGATGTTTGCTGTGGGCTTGTCATATATGGCCTTTATTATGTTGAGGAAAGTTCCCTCTATGCCTACTTTCTGCAGGGTTTTTATCATAAATGGGTGTTGAATTTTGTCGAAAGCTTTCTCTGCATCTATTGAGATGATCATATGGTTTTTCTCCTTCAATTTGTTAATATGGTTTATCACATTGATAGATTTGCGTATATTGAAGAATCCTTGCATTCCTGGAATAAACCCCACTTGATCATGGTGTATGATCCTTTTAATGTGCTGTTGGATTCTGTTTGCTAGTATTTTGTTGAGGATTTTTGCATCTATGTTCATCAGTGATATTGGCCTGTAGTTTTCTTTCTTTGTGACATCCTTGTCTGGTTTTGGTATCAAGGTGATGGTGGCCTCGTAGAAGGAATTTGGGAGTGTTCCTCCCTCTGCTACATTGTGGAAGAGTTCGAGAAGGATAGGTGTTAGCTCTTCTCTAAACGTTTGATAGAATTCACCTGTGAAGCCATCTGGTCCTGGGCTTTTGTTTGTTGGAAGATTTCTAATCACAGTTTCAATTTCAGTGCTTGTGATTGGTCTGTTCATATTTTCTATTTCTTCCTGATTCAGTCTTGGCAGGTTGTGCATTTCTAAGAATTTGTCCATTGCTTCCAGATTGTCCATTTTATTGGCATAGAGTTGCTTGTAGTAATCTCTCATGATTTTTTTAATATCTGCAGTGTCAGTTGTTACCTCTCCTTTTTCATTTCTAATTCTATTGATTTGAGTCTTCTCCCTTTTTTTCTTGCTGAGTCTGGCTAGTGGTTTATCTATTTTGTTTATCTTCTCAAAGAACCAGCTTTTAGTTTTATTGATCTTTGCTATCGTTTCCTTTATTTCTTTTTCATTTATTTCTGATCTGATTTTTTTGATTTCTTTCCTTCTGCTAGCTTTGGGGTTTTTTTGTTCTTCTTTCTCTAATTGCTTGAGGTGCAAGGTTAGGTTGTTTATTCGAGATGTTTCCTGCTTCTTAAGGTGGGCTTGTATTGCTATAAACTTCCCCCTTAGCACTGCTTTTGCTGCATCCCATAGGTTTTGGGTTGTTGTGTCTCCATTGTCATTTGTTTCTGGGTATTTTTTGATTTCCTCTTTGATTTCTTCAGTGATCACTTCATTATTAAGTAGTGTATTGTTTAGCCTCCATGTGTTTGTAGTTTTTACAGATCTTTTCCTGTAATTGATATCTAGTCTCATGGCGTTGTTGTCAGAAAAGATACTTGAAACAATTTCAATTTTCTTAAATTTACCAAGGCTTGATTTGTGACCCAAGATATGATCTATCCTGGAGAATGTTCCATGAGCACTTGAGAAAAATGTGTATTCTGTTTTTTTTGGATGGAGTGTCCTATAAATATCAATTAAGTCCATCTTGTTTAACGTATTATTTAAAGCTTGTGTTTCCTTATTTATTTTCATTTTGGATGATCTGTCCATTGGTGAAAGTGGGGTGTTAAAGTCCCCTACTATGAATGTGTTACTGTTGATTTCCCCTTCTATGGCTGTTAGTATTTCCCTTATGTATTGAGGTGCTCCTATGTTGGGTGCATAAATATTTACAATTGTTATATCTTCTTCTTGGATTGACCCCTTGATCATTATGTAGTGTCCTTCTTTGTCTCTTTTAATAGTCCTTATTTTAAAGTCTATTTTGTCTGATATGAGAATTGCTACTCCAGCTTTCTTTTGGTTTTCATTAGCATGGAATATCTTTTTCCATCCCCATACTTTCAGTCTGTATGTGTCTCTAGGTCTGAAGTGGGTCTCTTGTAGACTGCATATATAAGGGTCTTGTTTTTCTATCCATTCAGCCAATCTGTGTCTTTTGGTGGGAGCATTTAGTCCGTTTACATTTAAGGTAATTATTGATATGTATGTTCCTATTCCCATTTTCTAAATTGTTTTGGGTTCGTTATTGTAGGTCTTTTCCTTCTCTTGTGTTTCTTGTCTAGAGAAGTTCCTTTAGCCTTTGTTGTAAAGCTGGTTTGGTGGTGCTGAACTCTCTCAGCTTTTGCTTGTCTGTAAAGGTTTTAATTTCTCCATCAAATCTGAATGAGATCCTTGCAGGGTAGAGTAGTCTTGGTTGCAGGTTTTTCTCCTTCATCACTTTCAGTATGTCCTGCTACTCCCTTCTGGCTTGTAGGGTTTTTGCTGAGAGATCAGCTGTTAACCTTATGGGGATTCCCTTGTGTGTTATTTGTTGTTTTTCCCTTGCTGCTTTTAATATGTTTACTTTGTATTTAATTTTTGACAGTTTGATTAATATGTGTCTTGGCATATTTCTCCTTGTATTTATCTTGTGTGGGACTCTCTGTGCTTCCTGGACTTGATTAACTATTTCCTTTCCCATATTAGGGAAGTTTTCAGCTATAATCTCTTCAAATATTTTCTCAGTCCCTTTCTCTTTCTCTTCTTCTGGAACCCTATAATTTGAATGTTGGTGTGTTTAATGTTGTCCCAGAGGTCTCTGAGACTGTCCTCAGTTCTTTTCATTCTTTTTTCTTTATTCTTCTCTGCAGTAGTTATTTCCACTATTTTATCTCCCAGGTCACTTATCCATTCTTCTGCCTCATTTATTTCACTATTGAGTCCTTCCAGAGTATTTTTAATTTCAATTTATTGTGTTGTTCATCATTGTTTGTTCTTCTTTAGTTCTTCTAGGTCCTTGTTGAATATTTTTTGCATTTTCTCCATTCTATTTCCAAGATTTTGGATCATCTTTACTATCATTACTCTGAGTTCTTTTTCAGGTAGACTGCCTATTTACTCTTCATTTGTTTGGTCTGATGGGTTTTTACCTTGCTCCTTCATCTGCTGTGTGTTTCTCTGTCTTCTCAGTTTGCTTAACTCATTGTGTTTGGGGTCTCCTTTTCGCAGGCTGCAGGTTCGGAGTTCCCATTGTTTTTGGTGTCTGCCCCCAGTGACCAAGGTTGGTTTAGTGAGTTTTGTAGGCTTCCTGGTGAAGGGGACTGGTGCCTGTGTTCTGTTGGATGAGGCTGGATCTTGTCTTTCTGGTGGGTAGGACTGTGCCTGGTGGTGTGTTTTGGGGTGTCTGTAACATTATTATAATTTTAGGCTGCCTTTCTCTAATGGGTGGGGTTGTGTTCCTGTATTGCTAATTGTTCGCATAGGGTGCCCAGCACTATAGCTTGCTGGTCGTTGAGTGGAGCTGGTTCATAGCATTGAGATGGAGATCTCTGGGAAAGCTTTCACCATTTGTTATTATGTGGAGCTGGGAGGTCTCTGGTGGCCCAATGTCCTGAACTTGGCTCTCCTACCTCAGAGGCACAGGCCTGACACCCTGCCAGAGCACGATGACCCTGTCAGCCACACAGCTCACAAGAAAAGGGAGAAATAAAGAAAGAAGGAAGGAAAGAAAGAAAGAAAAAAAGAAAAAGGAAAGATAAAATAAAAAATCAAATCAAATAAAATAATTAAAAATTAAAAAGTAATAAAAAAAGAATGAAAGAAGAGAGCAACCAAACCAGCAATGATAACAAGTGCTAAAAATTAAATTAAAAGAAAAAAAAAGAAAAAAGAAATGGTCAGGCAGAAACCTAGGACAAATCGTAAAAGCAAAGCTATACAGACAAAATCACAGAAAGAAGCATACACATACACACTCACAGACAAAACACACAAAGCAGCATACACATATACACTCAGAAAAACAGATACCGGAAATACATATATATATATATAAAGGCAGAGAGCAGCCAAATCAATAATCAAATCTACCTACTATAATAAATTCTAAATACTAAACTAAGATAAACATAATACCAGAAACAAATTAGATGCAGAAAACAAACCCCAATTCTACAGTTGCCCCCAAAGTCCACCACCTCAATTTTGGAATGATTCGTTGTTTATTCATGTATTCCAAAGATGCAGGGTACATCAAGTTGATTGTGGAGATTTAATTCGCTGCTCCTGAGGCTGCTGGGAGAGATTTCCCTTTCTCTTCTTTGTTCACACAGCTCCTTGTGTTCAGCTTTGGATTTGGCCCCGCATCTGTGTGTAGGTCGCCTGAGGGCGTCTTTCGGGAAGTCTGAGGTCTTCTGCCAGCGTTCAGTACGTGTTCTGTATGAGCTGTTCCACATGTAGATGTATTTCTGATGTATTTGTAGGGAGGAAGGTGATCTCCACGTCTTACTCCTCCACCATCTTGAAAGTCCTCTTCTTTCTTATTTTTTTGTCTAGTTGAATGGTTGCAAGTAAAAAAAGTATTAATTTCTGACAAAAGGGTTATTTATATAAATCTGTCTTTTTTTCTAATTGATTCTTTATGTAAAACATGGAGTCATTACTATTATGCATTCATTAGTACCTACAACTTTTTATTATGAAGTTATTCACTTAATTTTATCTAATAAATTTTGCTTTGCATTTTTACATTTTAGATAACACTATTGTCACTCATTCCTAATTTTGTAGTTGTTCCTTTTATCTTTCTCAAGAAAAATTCCTGAATTTCTCTCAAACAAAAGATGTATACTAGTCAGTGTTCTCCAGAGAAACAGAACCAATATATGTCACTTCTCTCTATATTAATTTAAAGGTGGAAGACAGAAAAAAACCTTCACAGACACACCCAGAAATAGTATATAATTAGCTATGTGTGCATCCCTTGGCCCAGACAAGTTGACACAAAATTAACCATCATAGACATACTGTGAGCATATATGTGCATTGAAATCCAAAATGGAAATCCTTCACAGCAGAGGTTCACAGAGGTTTTCTGTAAAACTACAAAAAAAAATCCCAGAAACAAACCACTTTTTTTTCTGTTCAGTATTTAAGGTTTTGCAGAAAGAATTCAAAATTGAAGATGATATTTATGTATTTATGTAAGAGAGAAAATAAATTTCCTCAAAATTTAATAAAAGTTGAATAAAATTTTGTAATACAAGTTTACTAATGAGAAGAGTTCTTTTCTGAGGGGATAGCATTCCTTGAATTTGGACTCAGAGTTAATGATCCCTATCATCAAAATCATTTGCAAACTGCAAAATTTAATGATGATCTTTTATAAGATTTTACATCTTTCATCTTCGAATATATGTGTCCTGTCACACATCATGGCTAAAAACACTGAGTTTTAACTGCATGTCATCGATTTGCAGTGCACCAAGCATCAGTGCAAAGTGATGTAATCAACACACACACACGCACACAAAGAGTCTCTGAGGCAAATTATTCAACCAATGTAGCATAGAAACAACCATAGACAATCCATAAACAAATGTGTATGCCTATGTTCTAATAACTTCATTTATGGACACTGAAATTGGAATTTTATATATTTTAATTCATGACTAAATATTATTATTTTGATTTTTAAATTATTAAAACTGCAAAAAAATTACTTATTTGTGAGTAGTACAGAAAAAGAGGGATGGCTGTATGTGGCCAGTGGGCTGTAGATTACTGACCCTTGCTTTAGAAATAGAGGAATTTCTAATGAATGCCTAATTTTTAAAATCTCTTGTGGGTCATTTGCTATTTTTCTCATGATGTCTCTGCTTCTCTCTGATTTTCATTTCCTGATTCTGTCTACTTATCCAACTCCTCATCCCCTCCTCAAAATATCTTTTCCCTTTCCCTCCACTTCCTTCTTAATTTCCTGATTTCCGGTCCTTCATGTTACCTATGCAGTGTACGTTTCATTATGACATTGCCCCTACTCTTCTTCATAGAATCTTTTTAGCTTTATTGCCCCATTAACTCATTTTTTTCTAGGTCAATATACCAAGAGAGAGAATTTGATTGATCTCATTCATGATTTCATCATACTCGTGTCATTCATAAGCCACACATTTGCCTGAGAATTGATTGCCCTTGGATCTAGAATACATCCTCAGTTCAACCAGACATGCGGAAATGGTGGTGGGGGTCCTGCACCCCTAAATATGTCCATTTCTTGAACGTGGACATGTGCTGGACATGTCTGCTTAGAAGGAACCTCATAGTGAGACACATTTTGAAGCTTGATTTGTCCTAAGAGCCTTTTTGTTTCTTTATACTTGCATGTTAAATCTGAGTATGTACTTTCATTTTAAATGATCTACATCACTTTGATTTTAAGTGGGATTTTTCAAATTTTTTGATGGCTTAATTCAATCTTAGTATCTTTGTCTTTTAATGGATTTCCTGACTTGAGTCTTAGGTCTATTATTTACTCTTGCAGATGAATTTTATAATCATCTTGTTAACTCTCATGAAATATCATACTGTGATTTTAATTGTAATTGTTTTTAATGTTTTTAGAGTAATTTAGAGAGAAGTGAAATTTCTTACGAAATTTTATCTTCTCATCCAGAAACATAATAGAACTTTTTATTAAAGGCTTTTAAAATACATTTCACCAAAACTTTGTATTTTTTTATATTGGGTACGATTCTGTGGTTTATTTTGATTGTTATTTCTATTTTAAACATGAGGTTTTAACTATAATTTTCAAAATTATTTACAAATTATATATATGAATTGCCATATACATATATGTATGGATTTATATTTTTTCTAGTCATAATAGCCTAAGACCTCCAGAGTAACATGTAATAATAGTAGTGTAACATGCCTCTTATCTTTTTTTCACTTTAATAGGAATGCTTTTTATGTTCATTCATTTTTTTATTATTATTCAACAAAAAATTTGATGTTTGCTATATACTAGAAAATGTCCGAGATTCTTGGGATATATCAGTGACCAATACAGACAAACAGCTTTGAGCTTTTTTTTTTTTTTTTTTTTTTGCGGTACACAGGCCTCTCACTGTTGTGGCCTCTCCCGTTGTGGAGCACACGCTCTGGACGCACAGGCTCAGCGGCCATGGCTCACGGGTCCAGCCGCTCCGTGGCACGTGGGATCCTCCCGGACCAGGGCACGAACCCACGTCTCCCGCATCAGCAGGTGGACTCTCAACCACTGTGCCACCAGGGAAGCCCTAGCTTTGAGCTTTTGATACTACACTCTAGCGAGGGAGACAGTCAACAACAAGCATAATAAATAGGTAAGCAGTGTAGTATCTTAGACATTGATAAATACTGCTGAAGAGAATTAAAAGTACAGCAAGGTCTAGGGGTTTGAGAAAGAGGAAATGAGTAGAGGGGCTACAGTTTTAAATAGTGGTCACAGTAGATCTGGTGGAGAAGGAGAGATTTTAGTAGAGGCATAAAGTACAATTTCTAACACATTTTCTATAGTCATTGGTCTATTCTGGTTTCTCAATTTGACCTAACTTGATTTCAGCATTTATGTGTGTCTGAAATTTTTTTCATATAATATCTTTCAGATTTATTCACAGCAGATTATAATTAGTAGCCACATGGTTTCTCAGTCTCTTTCATATTTCAAAACTAATAGCCTTTAAAAAAACCTGGTTTACATAGAATGTATCTTTGGTCCCTTTAAAGCACTGGATTTAGTTTTCTTATTTTGTTTTTATATTTGGTTAATTGTTATCTTTATTATTAATTACTTTGAACACTTTTCATGCCTGTCATTTTTTTTCCAGCTACTTGAATGTTTTACGTAGTTTATTTTTTTCTAAAATATTTATTTAAATATAGAGTGGAAGCTCTTAATAATCAATACAAGAACAAAACTAATATGATAGCATTGGGCTTTACCCTTTAGAATAAAATATATATCCATGAGTCCATACTGATATAAATTATCCAATAAGAAATTCACACATATTTTCCAAGAAGTATCATTTGGCCACATCTCTTAGGTTTACATATAAAAATATCTCTTATTGTTCTTTAGTTTTGTTTTTTGTTTTTCTTTTTTTTGAAACTGAAACTCTGAAAATATTGCTAGATTTATTTGGCTAAAATGTTTTTCTGTAGCTATTTTCATTTTAGTTTAACTGAAAAGTTTGTCTTCTTAGAGTTCTCTTCCCTTATAACCAGGCTTTATTTTCAGGCTCTATAAGTCTTTGGGAAATGTCCAGATCTTTCCTGACTCACTTTATGCAAGGCATATTCCCGAATTCATAACCATTTTTTTATGGTCCCAATCCCCTGCTGCAACCAGTGACATAAGTTTCAACTGATATTTCTCTCACATCACTGAAGAACAGAATTGGCTCTAAATGCTGACATATCCTGTATAAGAAAAAAAGAAGTAAGCAGGTAGAATCCCAGAAGGAAGAAATAATTAAAACCCATAGACCTACATAGTAAGTTACTTCAGTCACAACAACAATTTACTGTTTCTTTCCGTTTTTTTGTTCACATGTTCGCGTGTGAACAGAGTAAAAGGCCACCCATTTCTGCAGCACCACATTTACTCACAGCTTAACTGAAGACAAGGTTAATTCTGTAGCAAGGTGGTGATCTCACCATTAACAGAAGGTACACAAATCCTTTAAGCACTATAACAAAAATATCAATAAATACTAGTGTCTGAGGCATGTAGGAGTGAACAGATTGTCAAAAAAACAGAAAAAAATGATAAATAATTTTTCTCAATTTTTACAGACTATTTTCATCAACAACTATGAGGCCAAAGTGGCCAGAAAATTCACTAAAATAAACTGAAAATCAACTGGGAATCAAATGTGTTGTTAGAATACGTGTAAACAATAGAAAGATTAGTTAAATAACTCTGTGAGACATTTTGTAAACGTGTGAGACAGTTTGTAAATTTAGTCTTAATATTCACAGGGGTCTTCAATAAACATTTTTTGTTGTTATTAAATTAGGGCAAATAACCAAGTCATCAAGAAAGTAGAGAAGGCATTATACTAAGTGAAATAAATCAGAGAAAGACAAACAGTGTATGGCCTCAATTAAATGGAATCTGAAAAAAACAGAAAACTCATAAAAAGGCATCAAATTAGTGGTTGCCACATGTGGGAGCTGGGGTGTAGGGGAAATAGTTGAAGGTGGTCAAAGGGCACAAACCTATAATTATAAAATAAAAAGTCTTAGGGATGTAATGTACAACATAATGATTAAAGTTAACAATACTGTTTTGTATATTTGAAAATTGCTAAGAGAGTAAATCTTAAAAGTTCTCATCACAAATTAAAAAATGTTGCAACTATGTGAGGTGACAGGTGTTAACTAGATTTATTGTGGTAATCATTTCACACTATATGCATGTATCAAATTATGTTGTACTCTTTAAACTTATACAATGTTATAGTCAACTACAGTAACTCAGTAAAATTGGGGAGGGAGGGAGTAGAGAAAATACAGAAGCTATCATACAATACCCCCCCAAGAATCAGTGATACAATTAAAGAAGGATTGAGACATTCATTCCCTCTATTCTCTTTTTGGGTGTCTTTTTTTTTTCTTTAAGTTATATGCAGGAAGTGTAAGAAAACATAAGATACCACTTAACAGAATTGTATATGAAACAGAAAAAAGATGATCCTTCTCCCATGAATGCATGTTAAATGTGCTTGAGACAAATGCAGATTTTTAGGTCCAAAAAAAATCCTATGATCAATTTTCCTTAAGAAATAGTGACATCTAATTTGTCAGAGTTTTACGTTGTTAGGGATAGTAATGATTCTGCATTTGTACAAACTGGGGGTTAATCCATGCATTTTAATTGTTAGGACAAATAAAAAGTTGTATTTATTACACTCATTTCAGAAAACAAATTAACAGTTGAAACAAAATGAAATATTTTAAGCAAAGGACTTACTTACATCAACTAGAGAAACGCAATTATATTTAAACAATAATAGAATTAATGTGAAAATAGTGCTAAAGAAGTATCCTTGCAACTACTCTAGGTAGGTTTGAGTACCGTAATCACTGCAACAGTGTGTCCTTGTGTCTTTGGAGCCCTTCTAGAATGTAGACTTCCACCAGTGCGGGCTTGGCTTCATTCTGACTGGCCCACACGCTTGAGATCTTTCTGTATACACAGGATAGATTCAAAAGAAGTTGTACCAAGAGGAAAACACACTATGGAAAACCTCTACTTGCAATTGTTAACGTTCTAAAGTGACAGAAGTGCAAAGGAGAAACAGTTCATAGATTGACACGTAATTCAGTAGGAATGGAGAACATGATGTGAAAAGAAGTAAGCATCTAATATATGCAAATGGAGCCCTTGAAAGGTTTCAAGGAGAATGTAGAATACAATGGCACATTTTGAGATGAAAAACAATCTCCGCGTATACCTCCCTCTTTTCAACCCCACTTCTTTGCTCTCTGCTTCATGATCCTCTGTCGAATGCCTTCTCTGCACCATCAGGTCTCTTTCAGGGGTTCATCCGCATTCCTATGATTCTCCCAGGAGCATCCTGAGAGCCCAGAGCTGGCAGGTGGCAGGGGACTGAAGCCAGAACTGTTCCACATGCAAGGGGTTAGCATTCACCTCCTGTGTTAAGGGAAACAGAAAGCCAACAGCTAAATACGGTCTGGGTTTGCCTAAGCCTGTGATCACCTGTGGCAAGGAAACAGTCTGACAAGGCAAAAAACAGTGAGGTTCATCACTACTTGGCCTAACAATGTACATATTCATAATAAAATCAATTTAAAATTCAATGCTCCTTGATAAAGTTTCACGCATACTAAAAATTAACCAGTGCTGGACAGCACTTTAGTTTTACAAACACATTCACTTATTTTATGGGTCATCATTATTAACCTACTTAAAGATGTAACTGAAGTTCAGCCCCAGGCAGTAAACCACAATGTACTTGAGAAGCAGGCATTCAGCATCCTTGTAACCTCACTTCTCGTGAGATTGGTTACCTGCTTACCATGTGATGGTCCTCTGCCACATGCAAGGAATTCAGGGACAGATAAAACACAGCCCTTTTTCCTTGAAGAGTTTACAGTGCCCCAGGGAAAAGAAGAGACGTTGACAGTACTTTAGAATACTGTGTAATATGAAACTGGCCCAGACAGAGGGGAAGGAAGCTCAGGCACTATCAGAGGACAGATGTTACTCATAGCAGAGTGCATGTGTCTCCAGGGGCAAGGCTTCCATGAGGAAGTGTTACTTGACATGAATCTTAAAAGGCAATTCAAAATTAATAGGTGTGGGCTTCCCTGGTGGCGCAGTGGTTGAGAGTCCGCCTGCCGATGCAGGGGACACAGGTTCGTGCGCCAGTCTGGGAAGATCCCACATGCCACGGAGTGGCTAGGCCCGTGATCCATGGCCGCTGAGCCTGTGCGTCCGGAGCCTGTGCTCCGCAACGGGAGAGGCCACAACAGTGAGAGGCCCGCGTACCGCAAAAAAAAAAAAAGAATTAATAGGTGAATGAGAAGGACTGACAGGACAGGGAGATGATGAACTATAAACATATGCACTGGTGTGTGCTGTAAGACACCCAATTCCTGGCCACAAGAGCACAAAAGCAATTGTAGGTTTGGGATGAAGTTGGAGGGAAGGAACAGGTACGATCAAAGAGGGTCCTATCACAGCTAGCAAGGATTTCAGGTTCGAATCAATATGAACAGACTACTTCTCATTTTAGAAAGACACCTTATATTTTATTTATTTTTTTAGTACTCAGTACTTAATTTTTTTATTTTTCAAAATTTTTATTGAAGCTGATTTGCCATGTTGTGTTAGTTCCAGGTATACAGCAAAGTGATTCAGTGATAAATATTTATGCATATATTCTTTTCCATTATAGGTTATTACGAGATATTGAGGATGGTTCCCTGTGCTATACAGTAGGTCCTTGTTGTTTATCTATTTTATATACAGTAATGTGTATCTGTTAATCCCAAGCTCCTAATTTATTCCAACTCTCCCGTTTTCCTTTGGTAACCATAAATTGGTTTTATGTCTGTGAGTCTATTTCTGTTTTGTAAATGAGTTCATTTGTAGCATTTTTTTAGATTCCACATATAAGCTATATCATATAATATTTCTCTTTGTCTGACTTGCTTCACTTAGTATGATAATACCTAGGTCCATCTGTGTTGCTGCAAATGACATTATTTCACTCTTTTTTATGGCTGAGTAATATTCCACTGTATATATGTACCACATCTCCTTATAATTTAAAAGAAGGATGGCTTTTAGTGAGATAAGACTCCTCATAGTCTTACAATGAAAGTTAGCATTGAAAGGACTACAGGGGTTAAAAGAAGACATATCCTTTGGTCCCAAGCAGTTTATATTTGATTTAAAAAGTAATTTATGTATTTGTACATGCAAGCACACAATCTAGAACAAGAGCAAAAGTAGTATTAAATCTATTAAGTGCTATTAAACTTTTCTGAAATCATTAAAGAAAGCTTCAGAGAGGAGTTCAGCTATAAATATTGCTAGGATTGTCACTGAAGAGACGAGAGAAAGAATATTTCAGAGGGCAGTATAGAATATAAAAAGCATAGAGTGGAAAATAGAAATTAGATACTTGTAACAAAAGCCCAGGACCAGATGCTTCACAGGAGAATTCTATCAAACATTTAGAGAAGAGCTAACACCTATCCTTCTCAAAGTCTTCCAAAATAGAGCAGAGAGCGGACCATTCCCAAACTCATTCCATGAGGCCACCATCACCCTGATACGAAAATCAGACAGATGTCACAAAAAAAGAAAACTACAGGTCAATATCACTGATGAATATAGGTGCAAAACTCATCAACAAAATACTAGCAATCAGAATCCAGCAGCACATTAAAAGGATCATACACCATGATCAAGTAGGGTTTATCCCAGGAATGCAAGGATTCTTCAATATATGCAAATCAATCAATGTGATAAACCATATTAACAAATTGAAGGAGAAAAACCATATGTTCATCTGGATAGATGCAGAAAAAGCTTTTGACAAAATTCAACACCCATTTATGATAAACACCCTCCAGGAATCCAAATCGGAAAACAAGAAGTAAAGCTGTCACTGTTTGCAGAGGACATGATACTATACATAGAGAATCCTAAAGATGCTACCAGAAAACTACTAGAGCTAATCAATGAATTTGCTAAAGTAGCAGGATACAAAATTAATGCACGGAAATCTCTGGCATTCCTATACACTAATGATGAAAAATCTGAAAGTGAAATCAAGAAAACACTCCCATTTACCACTGCAACAAAAAGAATAAAATATCTAGGAATAAACCTACCTAAGGAGACAAAAGACCTGTATGCAGAAAATTATAAGACACTGATGAAAGAAATTACAGATGACACAAATAGATGGAGAGATATACCATGTTCTTGGATTGGAAGAATCAACATTGTGAAAATGACTCTACTATCTAAAGCAATCTACAGATTCAATGCAATCCCTATCAAACTACCACTGGCATTTTTCACAGAACTAGAACAAAACATTTCACAATTTGTATGGAAACACAAAAGACCACAAATACCCAAAGCAATCTTGAGAATGAAAAACGGAGCTGGAGGAATCAGGCTCCCTGACTTCAGACTATACTACAAAGCTACAGTAATCAAGACAGTATGGTACTGGCACAAAAACAGAAAGATAGATCAATGGAACAGGATAGAAAGCCCAGAAACAAACCCATGTCCATAGGGTCACCTTATCTTTGATAAAGGAGGCCGGAATGTACAGTGGAGAAAGGACAGACTCTTCAATAAGTGGTGCTGGGAAAACTAGACAGGTACATGTCAAAGTATGAGACTAGATCACTCCCTAACACCATGCACAAAAATAAGCTCAAAATGGATTAAAAACCTAAATGTAAGGCCAGAAACTATCAAACTCTTAGAGGAAAACATAGGCAGAACACTCTATGACATAAATCACAGCAAGATCCTTTTTGACCCACCTCCTAGAGAAATGGAAATAAAAACAAAAATAAACAAATGGGACCTAATGAAACTTCAAAGCTTTTGCACAGCAAAGGAAACCATAAACAAGACGAAAAGACAACCCTCAGAATGGGAGAAAATATTTGCAAATGAAGCAACTGACAAAGAATTAACCTCCAAAATTTACAAGCAGCACATTGCAGCTCAATAACAAAAAACCAAAACAACCCAATCCAAAAATGGTCAGAAGACCTAAATAGACATTTCTCCAAAGAAGATATACAGAGTGCCAACAAACACATGAAAGAATGCTCAACATCATTAATCATTAGAGAAATGCAAATCAAAACTACAATGAGATATCATCTCACACCAGTCAGAATGGCCATCATCAAAAAATCTAGAAACAATAAACGCTGGAGTGGGTGTGGAGAAAAGAGAACACTCTGGCACTGCTGTTGGGAATGTGAATTGGTACAGCCACTATGGAGAACAGTAGGGAGGTTCCTTAAAAAACTACAAATAAAACTACCATATGACCCAGCAATCTCACTACTGGGCATATACCCTGAGAAAACCATAATTCAGAAAGAGTCATGTACCAAAATGTTCATTGCACGGTATGAAATGTTCAGTGTACAGTAGCCAGGAGATGGAAGCAACCTAAGTGTCCATCATAGGATGAATGGATAAAGAAGATGTGGCACATATATACAATGGAATATTACTCAGCCATAAAAAGAAACGAAACTGAGTTATTTGTAGTGAGGTGGATGGACCTAGAGTCTGTCATAGAGAGAGTGAAGTCAGAAAGACAAAGACAAATACCGTATGCTAACACATATATATGGAACCTAAGAAAAAAAAATGTCATGAAGAACCTAAGGGTAAGATGGGAATAAAGTCTCAGACCTTCTAGAGAATGGACTTGAGGATATGGGGAGGGGGAAGGGTAAGCTGTGACAAAGTGAGAGAGTGGCATGGATATATATACACTACCAAATGTAAATTAGATAGCTAGTGGGGGGCGGCTGCATAGCACATGTAGATCAGCTTGGTGCTTTGGGACCACCTGGATGGGTGGGATAGGGAGGGTGGGAGGGAGGGAAACGCAAGAGGGAGGAGATATGGGAACATATGTATATGTATAACTGATTCACTTTGTCATAAAGCAGAAACTAACAAACCATTGTAAAGCAATTATACACCAATAAAGATGTAAAAAATAAAAAACAAAAAAACCCTCCAGGAAGTAGGCATAGAGGGAAATTACCTCAACATAATAAAGACCATATATGACAAACCCATATGCAACATCGTTCTCAACGGTGAAAAATTGAAACCATTTCCATTAAGATCAGACACAAGACAAAACTGCCCACTCTCACCACTATTATTCAATGTAGTTTTGGAATTTTAGCCACAGCAATCAGAGAAGAAAAAGAAATAAAAGGAAACCAAATCAGAAAAGAAGAAGTAAAACTGTCACTGTTTGCAGATGACATGATACTATACAAAGGGATTCCTAAAGATGCTACCAGAAGACTACTAGAGCTAATCAATGAATCTGGTAAATTAGCAGGATACAAAATTAACACACAGAATTCTCTTGCATTCCTATACCCTAATGATGAAAAATCTGAAAGAGAAATTAAGGAAACACTCCCATTACCACAGCAACAAAAAGAATAAAATACCTAGGAATAAGCCTACCTAGGGATACAAAAGACCTGTATGCAGAAAACTAGAAGACACTGCTGAAAGAAATTAAAGATGATACATGCAGATGGAGAGATATACCATGTTCTTGGATTGGAAGAATCAACATTGTGAAAATGACTCTACTACCTCAAGGAATCTACAGATTCAATGAAATCCCCATCAAACTTCCAATGGCATTTTTCACAAAATTAGAACAAAAAAAATCACAATTTGTATAGAAACACAAAAGACCCCGAATAGCCAAAGCAATTTTGAGAAAGGAAAACAAAGCTGGATGAATCAGGCTGGCTGACTTCAGACTATGCTACAAAGCTAGAGTAATCAAGACAGTATGGTACTGGCACAAAAACGGAAATATAGATCAATGGAACAGCATAGAAAGCTCAGACATAAACCCACGTACATATGGTCACCTTATCTTTGATAAAGGAGGTGAGAATATACAATGGAGAAAAGATAGCCTCTTCAATAAGTGGTGCTGGGAAAACTGGACAGTACATGTAAAAGAATGAAATTAGAAGAATACCTAACGCCATACACCATAATAAACTCAAAATGGATTAAAGACTTAACTATAAGGCCAGATACTATACAACTCTGATAGGAAAACACAGGCAGAACAATCGATGACATAAATCACAGCAAGATCCTTTTTGACCCACCTCCTAGAGAAATGGAAATAAAAACAAAAATAAACAAATGGGACCTAATGAAACTTTAAAGATTATGCACAGCAAAGGAAACCATAAACAAGACGAAAAGACAACCCTCAGAATGGGAGAAAATATTTGAAAACGAAGCAACCGACAAAGGATTAATCTCCAAAATTTACAAGCAGCTCATGCAGCTCAGTATCAAAAAAACAAACAACCCAATCAAAAAATGGTCAGAAGACCTAAAGAGACATTTATCCAAAGAAGATATACAGATTGCCAACAAATACATGAAAGGATACTCAACATCACTAATCATTAGAGAAATGCAAATCAAAACTGCAATGAGGTATCACTTCACACCGGTCAGAATGGCCATCATCAAAAAATCTACAAACAGTAAATGCTGGAGAGGGTGTGGAGAAAAGGAAACCCTCTTGCACTGCTGGTGGGAGTGTAAATTGATACAGCCACTATGGAGAACAGTATGGAGGGTCCTTCAAAAAACTAAAAATAGTACTACCATATGACCCAGCAATCCCACTACTGGGCATATACCCTGAGAAAACCATAATTCAAAAAGAGTCATGTACCACAATGTTCATTGCAGCTCTATTTACAGTAGCCAGGACATGGAAGCAAACTAAGTGTCCATTGACAGATGAATGGATAAAGAAGATGTGGCACATGTATACAATGGAATATTACTGGGCCATAAAAAGAAATGAAATTGAGTTATTTGTAGTGAGGTGCATGGACCTAGAGTCTGTCATACAGAGTGAAGCAAGTCAGAAAGATAATAACAAATAGCGTATGCTAACACATATATATGGAATCTAAAAAAAAAATGGTTTTGACGAACTTAGGGGCAGGACAGGAATAAAGTCGCAGATGTAGAGAATGGACTTGAGGACACGGGGAGGGGGAAGGGTAAGCTGGGATGAAGTGAGAGAGTGGCATGGACGTATATACACTACCAAATGTGAAATAGATAGCTAGTGGGAAACAGCCACATAGCACAGGGATATAGTTCAGTTTGGTGCTTTTTGTCTACCTACAGGGTGGGATAGGGAGTGTGGGAGGGAGATGCAAGAGGGAGGAGATATGCGGATATATGCATATGTATAGCTGCTTCACTTTGTTATAAAGCAGAAATTAACACACCATTGTAAAGCAATTTTACTCCAATAAAGATGTTAAAA
Source organism: Delphinapterus leucas (assembly GCF_059928025.1). Taxonomy (NCBI): domain Eukaryota; kingdom Metazoa; phylum Chordata; class Mammalia; order Artiodactyla; family Monodontidae; genus Delphinapterus; species Delphinapterus leucas. The sequence continues at coordinate 52,625,688 of NC_143145.1, forward strand.
AAATACATTGTTGTGCTTGCAACCATGAGAAAATCATTGCAGCTGGAAAGATAAGCGACAGATAGGTGCAAACCCTGCTTGGTTGTCATAATAGGACCCCAAATTTCTCACCAACAGGAACTGCAATGTTAGCCTGTCTGTGAGAAAGACATAGATTTCTTCAATATTTCATGAAAATATTATCGATATTTTTAGGCATGGTCATTACAGTCAAAATTAAATTCAAAAAACAGAGAGAAAGATAAGGATAAAGATTTAAAAAATTACAAACGCTTTTTGTTTTAGAGTGGACATGACGTACAAAGCAGGTACTATAGCAGTTAACTGATACTTATAACTCTAAGACCGTTCAGGATATATGAGGAATGATGGGAAATAGGCATAGGCAAATGTTTGGCAAAGATGTTTCTTCAAATTCTCTGCCTCCAAACTGATGATTTCTCCCCTGTGAAGACATTGTTTACATGCAAAGCCAGAGGTCATAACAAAGGTCTACCGTGTGCCGTGCAGTTATTCAGATTTTATATTCTTTCTCGCTCAGTAGCAATACCACTGGCTGGATATAGGGATAAAAATGTGCCTGAGGTTTTGACTGACAGGTTTGGAGCTTGGTTTCCCTTGAGGAATTCTCTTTCTATAAGTCTTTGTTTTCCTGGCATTTTACACATTATACCATAATGCTCATCAGAAAATTCATATCAGATCTAACTACTGGCACTTGACTGTAAAGTTTTATATTTAAAAGATGCTGTTTGGCTGTTTACAATATATAAATGCCAGTTTATTTCTCTGGGAAGGGTCACAGAGAAAAAAGCAGTAATTTTCTTTCACTGACATCAGGGGAAACTGCTTCCTGCTAGATCAATGCATAAAAATTCAGTTTTAATGACTTTGTAGTACCTTAGCCTTGACATCTGTATATTTAGAAATGAGTGTGCAAAACCTTCAGCATTTTATAAATGAAAAGAAAAAAATGATTTAATTATGAGTAGTGTATACAATATTATGATTATTATTGCTAGAGATAATAACACCAAGAGATGGTCCATAGACAAATGAATACATATTTTTCCAATGTTTATGTTAATAAAGTCATTTAAGTAAATTCAGACCTGGTGTTGTCTGCAGAGCAGTACATTATTCTCTATACACACAAATAATTATGAAAGGATTAGTCAGTTGTAGGAATTTATTATGTATAGTATTCTGCCTTGCATTTATCATTCAATGAAGTATTAAAAGGCAGCTTATGGAGAAAGGAATATTTCAAATTATGGACTTATAAATACTCTGCAAACCATTGCTTTTGATGAACTGATTTCCTGATCAGAGCAATCTTGTATAAATTTTGATCATATTATATTTTTTCCATCTGTACTTCTTTCAAGTTCAAGTCTGGATAGCTTGAGATTGTTGCTTGTCCCCCATTAAATTGCCTGAACTCTATCTCAAAGCCCGAACCATGCTTATGTTACATAACACCCAAGGGGAAATGTGTTTCCTGTGGGGACTCAGTTAAAAAGATGCCTTTTCCACATAAAGATCTTTAATATTTCTGAAAGCACATTTTCCCTGAATGTTAAAATCTGCTTTCCATTACACTCTAATGGTAAAAGTTTTTGCATGGGCATCTGTGGTCCAAAGGTTGCCTCAGCAGGGTCACATAACAGTCTCTCAAAGTAAACCTGAGGGGCCGGCCCACCAAGCCCCCCTCCGCAGAGGCAGTAGCAAGCTGGGCTGATCAACCACCAGCACAGATCAAACCAGCAGCATAGGAGTTCTCACTGCACTGCAGCACTTCTTAGCAAATGGTTTGTAATTAAGTCCACATTCCCAAAGACAACACATTGAAAAATGTATATGTTTAGGAGTGAAAGGTGAAGAAAAGAAAGCCAATACATGAGGTACCTAGAGCTGTCAAATTCATAGAGCAGAAGGAAGGAGAGTGGTTTGCAGAGGTTGGAATCAGAAGGGAAGAAGGGAGAAATATTGTTGACCGGGTACAAGATGGGACGCTGAAAAGAAATCTGGAGATGGATAGTGGTGACTTGCACAACCATGTGCAAACTTTATGTTATATACATCTTGCCACAATTTTTTTTAAAGACCTTGTTAAAAACAACAAAAAAGAAGAAAGCAAATAAGAGATAGTCATAATGATTGCACTCGATCAACTGCTTAATTTGTATCTTACCCAAATCTAAAATGTTATTCTTTTGTTTTTCATAATTGTCCAAGTTGGTTCCCCTTCTGAGGTGAGAAAAATAGTGAATTTGCTAATGATTTCTCTCATAGGCATCTATATCTTCTGCATTTTTGAGAACCTTTTACAAGTCCCCAAGTTGCTTACACAACCCTCAGACACTGTGATGCTTCAGGCCCTAGAGAAGGATGCTAAGTGTCTACCATGTTTGCGGTCTCAAGGTACCATTCCTTATAAAAGCTCAGGAAATAGCTAGGTGGCTCGCAGAACTAACCACCATGACGGTTCTCTCTGGTTGAGGGGTTGGCACTTTAATTTCCTATGGTGACAGTTTCCTTTGCTGAGAGCTGCAAGGTGTCAGGACCTATGGTTTCTAAAACCTGGAGGACTGGGCTATGGCATATGCAGTGGAAATGCTGCTCCACAATCCAGATAAGTAGACCCACTTCTTCCTGAGTGACGTTAGCTGTCTACACCACAAATGGAGCCATTGAAAAAGTTAGATATTATCTGAACTCATTAATATTCTGCTATGAAGTTTGTTACTAGGCAATTATGATTAAAACGCACAAATCTTCAGTCTCTTGAAAACTATGTTTAATGACACTTGCAAGTAGTAATTTGTTTCTTCTATTTATGGACAAATATTAAAACCAGACCTTCTTAAAGGAGACAATAACCTCAGTTCAAAGAAAATCAGCCATAATGCAATCACACATATGTAAATATTAAACATATACATAAACCAGAAAGACAATTCATGTTTGATTGTGGCAGGAATGGATTATGATTCTTTTGTAATCTTTTCTTGGAAAAAATGATTATCCAAAGAATAAATTCACAAGTTCTAATTTTAGTTCCTCTTCATCATCAGGAGAAAAGGTGATTAAATATTTAGCATTCAGAGCTCCCTATGGCGTAGTTATCATGCCCATTACAAAATGAGGAAAAATCACTCAGAAGGATTAAATAAAATTGCCTAAGCACAGCTAGACAGGAGCACAAACAGGATCCACACTTGTGTCCGACTTAAAACATTCTCTTTTACTTCCTTATGTTTCCTCTCAATAAATAATTATTAAGACTGTATTATATGAAGGATACTGTGAAGGGCCTTCATAGACTAGAAATAAACATAAGCTCCTGTCTTTCTGTGGATTAACTGATAGAGCAAATGTACTGATATAGTGATGCAGTCTTTATATATGTAGAAGAGGCCTGACCATTAAGACTAGAATGTTCCAGGGAAGTCTTCAAGTGAAACTAGGAAAGGAGCAGGTGAATAACACCTGACTGGAGAGAGCATGTTCATAGCTGAGCAGGTCAGAGAGCTGCTGCCTTGCATCCTTCAGAATCATCACAGACACAAGAAACACAGTCTTACACAGAGTGGATAATAAGTAGATAGTTATTGAATTAATGGACAAGAGGACTAATTACTAAAGTCATTTGGCTGGAGTAAATGCTTTATGTAGAAAAATAAAAGCAAAGGTAAAATTAGGAGGATAAAGAAAGGGAGCATGTAGAATGGTTTCACGGCAAGAATATGGGCTTTGAACTCTATCCTCTAGAAAATGGGAGAGGTCACATAAATGGGATGATAAAAGACAGAGTGGATATGTTGTCTAGGAAGAATTGGAAGGGGAGAGATTGGTGAGAAGTAGACAATAGCCCAGGTGTGAGATAATGAGAACCTGGGCTGGGGAAGGGGGTGCAGTGGGGAATGGACAGGATTATCTTTACTTGTGAATAATGGAAACCTATTTCAAGAATAAGTATGGCAAATATATTCCAACAAAATGGATAACTCACTGTTAACAAATTTCTCTTACAATTGAAGATAAAAAAAATACTGGTGTGAATAAATTTATTTAAATTTTAAGATGTATATTTTAAAGCGGTTTCATTATTTGATTGATATTTACCATTTAAATAATTAGTTGTCCATATCATTTTGCATATACAATAACTCATACCCAATCTGCTGACAAAACCTTATGGAGTCTACACTGAAAAACTGCATCAGCCTTTTCAATTAATTTAATAAAGCACTTGCTCTTCACATTTTAAAGAAAAAAATATAACAAAACCCTAGCCCAAGAAAATCATCTTTTACTTGGGCATTTGTAAAATAAAAATTAAAAAAAAAAATGAACATCTTTTGGCTTTCTCTAACTCTTTTTTACTTTGAAAGAGAACAATAAGAAAAGTCCAGAATTGTAAGTTCATCCATTATTTGGACTGAATATAATTTCATCCTTAAGTGAGTATTTTGTTTTTAATCCTGGCCTCCTACTGTAACCAAAATAAAGCATATTGGTTACCTGCCAGGAGTCAAGTCTGACGCCACAGTACAAGTGCACTGGATTGTTCTTTGGGGCACCCAGGGTAAACTAACACCCAAAAGTCATCCCAAGTTGCCCTTCAAAATCACTTGCAGTTATTCGTTATTTAATCCCCACAGCAATGCTTTTGTAACAAAGGTCAGGATCTCTTTGTAGGCAATCAGGTGGCTGAGGCAAGTGACACAAATGTCAGAGTTTTAGGTCTTCATCCAGCAGCTCAATTTTCATCTCTCTGTTTATTAGACCGAAGTAATAAGGCTTAACCCAACTATGTATTCAAAATGCATCATAAAAGATAGATGTCTTGACTGCAATAAATTTTTTTAAAACCAAAAGATAAATAAAGTGATGTTTCATACAGCTGGGGAGTTTGAGTTTATAGAAAAGTATTTGTTAACACAATAGCGATCTTAGCATTAAGAGTTTATATTTCTTAAAAGCTCTTCAGAGCTTAGAATACTCACCAATACACTGGGATGGATCGCGTATAAACGAGCCTACTTCCTACTTTGTTCATCTTTTGTTTTAAATGTTAATCCACAAAAGAAGCCGAGTGAAGTGTTTTCTATGAGAAAAGTATAAAAGCTGAGTTTATGAATATAAAAAATAAAGGCTAGTATAACAACCAGCCCTGAAATAATGGGAAATGGACTGCTGTCAAAAGAACAAGAAAAAAATTAGGAGAAAAGACTGGATTTTTCTACTTTTGATGTGAAAAGGAAATGGCTGCTTCTTTTCATCTGTTTACCCCCGGACTCACCTCTCCCCAGATACGTCGATTGTGAGTTTGAATATTAAATGTCTATCAATGTAGTAGAAATAATGAGATCTATTTGTCTATCTATTTATCTGTCTGTACATATACATTTACATTCAAAACATACTATCATTTGATACAATCATTTTTTGAAATGTCAGTGTTTCATTTTATATAAAAAGAGATACAAAAAATTAAGTGAGTAAATTAAAGAAGGGTCAGAAATAATGTGACACAATAATAGTGACACAAAGGACGCCTGGGAGCCATAAAGAACCTTTATCTGTTTCTAAGAAGCCTGCGGCTTGGTTATTTAAGATAAATACTTGCCTCTGCTCTCTTGATCTGCACATTCACAAAGCAATAGGCTGGGAAGCAACACGCCAACTATCAAGTCCTTTCTTTGCTGCTTAGTCACAGTATACCTTTTGCACAGCCATTGAAATTTTCTGTACCCCAGTTTAGTCACAGGGAAAATCATGCTATAAACTTTCATTTGTCTTCTATCTTTAAGAGTAAGGGAGAAAAAACTAAAATTAAAGAGATTTTTCTTTTCTTAAGTTGAATTCAGGAATTTTTCTCATAGCTAATAAATGTATTTTCAAGCACAAAGGCCAAACTCCAATGGCAAACACATTATCTGACCTTGTATGCATTGTCAGATATTTCCAAGGAGAGATGCAAGCATGTGTGTCTACTGTGTGTGTGTGTGTGAGCGTGCATCTGTGGTATTTGTCCACACCGACATATACCTGTGAATACAAACTAATATTACAGCATATTGAATACTATAGGAGTAAAAAATCTATACCTCTCATATAAATATTAAGTGTCTTAATTCTATGGGATATTCTATTGGGCTTATAAAATGTATAAGATGTAAATCACAGAATTTCTCGAAATGCAATGGTTCTAATTTGAAAGTGGTTAAAATCAAAACTTTACAAATGGGCCTGGTCTTACTCTACAACAGATGGATTAAGCAAAGACATTTAAGCTCATAGCCTAAGTGTATAATCATCCTCATTGAGAATAATATCTTTTTAAAGTTGACTGTCCATGACTTGATCTATTTAGCATTGGGAGGAGAGATAAATTAGGAGTTTGGGATTAATATATACACACCACTATATGTAAAATAGCTTACCAACAAGGATCTACTGTACAGCACAGGGAACTCCACTCAATATTTTATAATAACCTATAAGGGAAAAGAATCTGAAAAATATATATATGTGTATAACTGAATCACTTTGCTGTACACCTGAAACTAACACAACATTGTAAATCAAAAGTACTTCAATAAGAAAAAAAGATATAGAGGTGCCTATCCCATCACATATTGTGAGTTTTACAGGGTTACAGAATCCTGGGTGGTGCCAGCGCCTAGTGGGCAGAGTCACAATAATTTCAGAATTACTTAGATTTGAAATTCCAGAAATTCTATTAAGTCGGAAGTGAGAAATGTGTGAGTCCTCTTGACCACAAAAGTATTCAATGAAATATATTACAGTATTTAAGAGAGAAGGTCCTAAGCCTGCTTGCCTTAGTTTCAACGCCAACTCTGACACTTTCTAACCAAATGCCTTGGACAAGTTATTTAATATTTCTGTACCTTGGAAGTCCTTGGTCACTATTGAAAAGGAGATGACGGTAGTCTTTACCTCATAAAGCTTGAATCTTCTATGTGTTCAGGAAAAATACTCACTAGCACAGAGGAAGCGTGTGAAGAATGTCTGATGTCTGTTTTTCCACTGAGTGTCCTTCAACAGCCTCTGGACAGTCCTGAGAACAAATAGCTAAAGCTCTTCTCTTTGATGTTGTGTTGTATGGACACTACTTGCTACGTCTTTAGTCTGTAGTTTTCTGTGACAAGTTGAGACTTGATAAGATTTCCAGGGCTTTATTTTTCTCCACTTGTGATGAGGGAATTAACTCATTTGATAAAAGTTTACTGAATAAATACTGTGTGCCTGAAACTATGGTAGGTACTGTGGATGTATGAATGCTGTATCAGGTGAAGTTACATGCTACAAAGAAAAATTGCAAAAGTTAGGGAGTGTCAGTTTTCCAATGAGTTAACATTTGAGAAGAGACATACAGGAAGAGAGTGAATAATCCATGGGCGTATTTGAGCCCTGAGTGTTTGAAGGAAAAATAACAGTAAGTGCAAATACCCTGTAGCAAAGTCATGCTTGGTGTGTAGGGCACTGCAGAAGCCAGTATGTCTAGAGCAAAATGAGGAAAGAAGAATGATTGTGAAGCTCCAAGACATGGGATCATGGAGGCTTTTGTAAGAAATGTGGCTTTTACTCTCAGCGCATTGAGAGCATTGAAGAACTGGAGTAGAGAAATATCATCAAACATGGTTTACAAAAAGTGTCTTTGATGTGTTGCAAATAGATTGAAAGAGGGCAAGAGCCAATGCAGTTAGAAGGCTGTTGCAATAATCCAGGCAAGAAATGATAATATCTTGGATGAGGGTAGCAATGATTAAGATGGTAAAAGAATTTGTATTCTGAGTAGACAGTCCTTAGGGACAGAAACAAGGGTGTTTGTTCATAGACTGGATATGGGTTTGAGAGAGACAGGGAGGTTACGGACAGCTGCAGTGTTTTTGGTATGAGTATAAGGGAGGGTGGAGTTGACTTTAATGAGCTGGCAAAATTGTGGGATGGGTGGGGTTTGGGGAATCAGAGAGAATCAGAAATCTCACTGTGAATTTGTTTAAATGTGAGATGACTATTAGATACTTAGTGGGAGTATCAAGGAAGCAGTGAGGTACACTGTCAAGATTTGGTTACTCTGGGAATAAGATCCAAGGGTAGACTCCTCATTGTCATGATGTTTTGGATGTGCCCATGACTTTCATGCATTGACATCATATTGCTGGTCATTTGTCTCGTACAAGTTAGCATGATGATAAATAACAGAAATACCTTTATGTCCACCCCATCCAACAAGGCATCAATAGAGCTATAAGAGATCATCTCTGAAAGTATGATGGGCAGCTGCATGGTGTGAGGCAAAGGGACAGCCTTACCAATTCTTGGTACCACTTTCCACCACCTCTCCACATTTAGACATTGTTTGCCTTACATTGTATCTCTGAATCCACAGCTCCTTGAATTTCAATCTCAAACACAGTAAGATGTATGGAGTGATTACTGACCCCAAGCAGAAGGAAAAAAATGAAACAAAACAAATGACAAGTTTTGACTATTCAGTTTAGTTAGAATAGTAAGTGAAGTATGAATGAAGTATTTTAAACTACATACTGCAAGATGAAGTATTTTAAACTACATTCATTTTGTCCGTCTAAATGTGTTTCTTCCATTACCAGTTCTTACTTTTTTCCTCTGACCTACCTTTGCTTTTAGTGTTTTTCTAGTATGTTTTAAGTACATTTAACTATATGGGAATGGAACTGTGTTTCCTCCTGAGAATTCTGATGACTCATTAGCTGGGTTGATTTCATACACTGCATTAATGTGCTTGTTATTACAAACTATAAGATAAAAGCATGTTTTCGTTTTTATTTAAAAGTTCTTTCTAAATATATACACACATTCATATGCAGCACCTGCAAGCATTAGAATTGCTACACTTCGTATTTCATACATTTTCCTTTTTTCTGGTGTACCTGTTCTTTGTCCCATTTCATTCTACACCATTTATTTTTAATTAAGGATGCCTCTTTCTACTCTAGATGGCTGACTCTAAATTCTTCAACTTTTCAAAACCCACTGAACATTTACTAGTACACTGGGATCCAATCTTTGGAATGTTTCTAAAACAAGGCATGTCCTATGCACCAAATCAAAATACGCATGCCACTGTCCCTGTACCTCCAAACCTGTTTCTGATTACTGATCGAAATTCCCCTGTTCTTCATTAAAGGCTGAGATTCTTTTTAAATGCTTATTTATGGCTGCCTGGTCCACAGGGGCAGACTATGGATTTAATCGCCTACAGCACAAACCTCTTTTAACATTTGGCCAACTGAGCATTAGGTACCTTGTTGGCTGGGGGGCAACACGTTCCTACTTAGTGTTTGGAGAAGGTAGCCTCAATCCAATATTCTTCATTTATTTCCAAGAACTATTAACGCTAATGAGCATTACATCCACACATCAAGAAAAGATACAAAATAGAGTCACTGCTTCTCAGACTTCATTAAGCTCGGTATTGCTTTATTCAAGGAGCAGGTGTCTAATTTTACAATGTTCTATAAAGACAGATGAAAACAAATACACTGTAATTAATAAAAAGTATTGCTTACCTCTTTAGTTGGTAGCCCCTATTCAGATACAGCTGTGAGTTTGAAAAGATACTACTTGGGGTTACAGGAAGAGATAATTAAGTGTACTACAACAGAAAGCAATTCATTAAATGACAATGAATTTTATTTTCTTCTGATACAAGTAAAACAAGCAGGTGTCCACATTAATTTTGTATCTTCTTTTGTGACTGCAACATACCACAAAAGGTTTTCACTTAAATTTAACTTTTGTTACATGATTCATATTATATTGCTTGCTGTATGTGTTTAAATGCTTTAAGCTCGGCATCTACAATATAAAACTTAAAAAAAGCTTTTCCTCTTGGAAATGTCAGGGGTTTTTTTTCCCCCTAAATCCAGAGTATGTTTTCAAGGTCTCTTCTAAAATGATAACCTTCATATGAGTCACAGGAAGCTAAGAACATCTCTGCATTAGTCTGGCTTCAGTGAGGTTAAATGCAGCAACATTATGCCTACAAAGAGATACGATAAGCAGTTGTAATGGGTATCACTCAACACAGCACCAAATATCAATGAAAACTAACAAATGCCCTCCCCCACAAATGCTCTCAAGTTCAGTTCCTTGAATTTAATTATTATAGCAAATGGTAATATAACAAGAGTGTCTACTGTCAGGAAAAAAAAATGTTTAAAACAGATGTGAACCATACAAAGCATATGTAAAACACATGTGATCCACAGCGAGGTCACAGGACCCATTGACAGAACACATGTGGAGTACATGAACCACATATGGACACATGTTGCAAAATCACGTTTCTGTTCAATGCCAAGACTCGTATCGTATTCTAAAGAAATCAGGGGCTCTTCAATAAACTTTGTACTTCTTAAGGTAAATGGATACATTTTTGTTTAAAATCCCTTAGTGTAGGCAGACAAGGGTCCTCAAATCTAATATTGGGCTTGAAAGTACTCAAATCCTTGTTTCACTCCTGTTTTCCTATCCCAGGGTGATTCAGTTGATTATTCTCAGGGAATAAAGATTTCTTCCTTGCCCACAGCTAATTCTTTGAGGATGCCATAGCTTATAATGAAACCTAAGCAAACAGAGCCTAAGTGTGTGAATTAGGAGCAACTGTGGTTTGAATGGGCTTTTTCTTTCCTAAAACACTCAAACTAGCAAGGCATTGCTGCCTTATCTTATGTATCTGGAATAGAATTTAAATCTTCTATACTTACAAAAAATCATCAGCATAAAAATCCCAGAATAACATTTATTTTATCTTATAATTTGGGGGAATAAAATATTAACCATATAATTTAAAGTGAATATGAAAAGTCTCATATATACATGGAAATAAGCACAAGTATATCATTTTCTAGTGTGAAAACAGTAACAGTGCCTTATGCATAGGCATTAATTTAATTAGATTCAATATATTATTTCATTTGGTCCTCCTCACAGCCCTGAAGAAATGTAGTGCAACTAGAATTCAGTAAGGCAACTACATGGTATTTAAAAAGAACCTAAGAGAGTGGCATGAACATATATACACCACCAAATGTAAAATAGATAGCTAGTGGGAAGCAGCCACATAGCACAGGAAGATCAGCTCGGTGCTTTGTGACCACCTAGAGGGTGGGATAGGGAGGGTGGGAGGGAGATGCAAGATCCCCTGTATATGGGGATATATGTATATGTATAGCTGATCCACTTTGTTATACAGCAGAAACTAACACACCATTGTAAAGCAATTATACTCCAATAAAGATGTTAAAAAAAAAAAAACCTAAGATATAAGAACAAATGAGAGAAGTAAAAGTTCTTCTCCCTGAGCTGTTAAACTGTGGCATCCAACAAGTGATACACCTTTTTTGAGGTTCAGTTTTTAATAAAGAAACATGGGGATTATACAATTGCTAACTTAATATGTTTGTTGTAAATTACCCAACTATTATATGCAAAATCATATTGTAAATGCAAAGATATTATATGTATAGGTGTTAGCTATTTCCGCTGACAATTTACACATGAGAAACACTGAGATTCAGAAAGCTAAGCCGATTGTCACATGACTAATAATTAGTAGGCCTAAGATAAGAAAATAGATAGTTTTGCTTAAGAGTCCCCCATTCTCTTCCAAAAGGCAAAGCTAAGCAGAATATATTTCTCATTAACAGGACATTCATTCTACCTCTACCTCAATAGACAAGCATTGATATCACAGATAATCATTATTATAATAATGCCACATTCACATTTACAGCATTTTACATTTTCAATGTAAAGCATGATCCAGTGAGCATTTGTCTCTTCCATTTCAGGGAAATTACCTCCTTTCTAAAGATTACTAAATTAAGGTTCTAAGAACACAGTAAATAGGTTGCTTGAATTTGTATGCTTGTTAAGAAACAACATTAAGAATCTAATTCAAGAGATGAAATTCGAAGTCCAGTAATTATTTTCCATTAAACTAAAATTTTAAATATATAATTGGCAGGCTCTCAATATTGTGTTTTTGTATAATTATATCCAAAACAGTGTTTCTATTGATGCTGCTATTAAAAATGAGTGTATGATGGAAGAAAATCGTGGCATCAGGAGGGGAAATTTTACCACTGAATGAAATGAAAGATTTTCCTTTGTTACTGATTTTGGCAAAATGCAGTAGACTATCCAGCATGGCCTGAAAAGACAGAGCTCCAAGCTGCTTACTGATTTCAGATGTATCCGTTACCTATTGTTTATCGTTGGTTTTGAAAGTGTCATTCTATTATACCTTAAGATTTTAAAAATGTTTCTTAGATACATGCTTTAGCTGTAATTTCTTTGTTAGCATGACTGTCCCCTTTAAACCTGGCTCACTGCCATCCACACTTCAAGACAGAATTCTGATATCACTTCTGTGAACCCTTCCTGGAGGATCCTAGACAGAATTGTTTCCATCTTTCCATTGTACTTGCTGCATTGTGTTACAGTCGATTGTTTGCATGTCTACGTTTTATCTTTGCTAGTCTGAAAATTCCTCAAGAGTGGAGTCATTATTTTTATTAACTTTGTATCCACAGTGCTTTGTAAAGCTATTTAAAATGGCAATTCTGAGGAAGTAGAAAATAAGTGAATGAATGAATGAATGATATATTGCTGCTTTTCCTTTTTGGAATTAGTTGACTTAGAGGCTTACACACTCAGTTCAGGTGCAATGTCTTGGCCAGCCACATACCGTACTAAACTATTTCCACCCTAAAAGAAAATATTATAATTCAAATAGCCACTGGAGTTTTGTTCATTCCTATTAAATTGTCTATTTATGAAACATCCCTTCAAATAATCAGCGAAGTAGTGTGCCTCTTCTTTTAGATGATTCTATATTACACGTATTATAATTTTTCGTGAGACACTCCCCCTGACACTAGAAAGAATCTTTATGTCAGACTAACATAGAGAACTGTAGACAATATCACTACACTGGGTCTGGAATTACTTTTCTGGATTTTGACACTAGATTACACACACACTTTTATCATACGCTGCATCTCCATTGGAAGTACAGAAAATAGGGGTAATCTTTTGTCATTCCAATTTGCCACCAGCCATTGACATTTCTCTATTAGAGATGTGGAGCTGAAAATGTGAGTCTCACCCCTTTTTGTCTTATCTTAATGAGCCACGAGGAATGAGAATCACTCAATATTTTGGCTGTACACTCTCTACCATGTGCAAGGCAGACACGGTGTCAGCCAGCCCTCCAAAGAGTATGCAGATCTCGCATGCTTTCACATTTGATCAATACAAATCTGACAGTCTGCTACTTAGTTTCTTCCAAGGCTGAGTCTCACACATGAAAACAGGAGTAAGGTTTTCAACTTAATCAAAACTGATTGTTCTATTCCTCTCTTCCCATCTAATCCTCTACCCATCTATGCACATCCACGAGACACAAATATGACAAATATGTTTTAAAACCCTTTCTTGTATGTAAGGTGAGGTCCAAACTACTTTTGTACACAGACATGGTTTGTTCAATCTAGACTCTTACCTATCTCATCATGGTTACCTTTAACCACTTTTTTCCTGCCCCTTCTTATTCACCTTTATTCTCCAGCCACATGAAGTTCTTACAGCTTTTGAAACGTGATATCTACGTGATTTGCCTGACTTGTCCTATCTCTACCTCTGCTTGTAAAACTCCTTACTGATCCTTCAAAAGTCAACTGAAATATCATAGAATATCTTCCTTTTCGTGCTTTCACAGGACCTCTAACTACTCCTCTGGAAGAAATTGTCACTTTGTAATAAAATTATTTGCTTACGCACCCTATTTTGCACAAGATGGGTGAATTTATGAAGGTAATATCATCTGTGTATTTCCTATACCTCTACATTCACCCACTGGTTAAAATAGTATATGGTAAGAGCTTGAAAGATTAAAAGAAGCAATGGAGGGGAGGGAGTAGCTGATCTTATTTCAAAAGGAGCCATTAATGCACACATCTCAAAATAGGCTTTGAAATCAAATATAGAATTTGTCCTTCTTAAGCTTTAGGGATTCTTTTTTAGATAAGGATGCACCTGAAGACAAGGAATATACTGTGGATTCTGAATGTCTGTTTCCATCTTATAGAGCACTTGCTTACAGAGCATCTTATAGAGCAGTTTCCCCTTATAGAGGGGTTTTAGGTACCCCGGTTACTGCAACAGTTAATGATTCTTAACTTCTATTTTTATTATGACATGATCAGCTCCCAATATTAGACCAACTACTAAAGCCAATAATACTTGTATTTATCATTTTTCTTTGTGTTCTTTATTATCAAAGCTGATTTATCGCTGAATTTTGGTTTCCTTATGCAATCAGGAGGGTGGACCCCATGAACACATCTTGGGATGATATCAGCCAAAGGTAGCATAACATGCAGTCACATCACGTATCTAATAAAAAAAGAAAAATCAGGGGCTTCCCTGGTGGCGCAGTGCTTGAGAGTCTGCCTGCCGATGCAGGGGACACGGGTTCGTGCCCCGGTCCGTGAAGACCCCCACATGCCGCGGAGCGGCTGGGCCCGTAAGCCATGGCCGCTGAGCCTGCGCGTCCAGAGCCTGTGCTCCGCAATGGGAGACGCCACAACAGTGAGAGGCCCGTGTACCACAAAAAAAAAAAAAGAGAAAAATCAATACTGAGCACGTGAAATATACAAGTTGCCCTGGAAAAGAGTAACTCTCGGAACAACTGTGAGATCTTAATTAGTATAAGGAAATCTTGAAGAACACTTATGAATAAAGCTTTATTTGTGTTATGGTTTTCTAATGATGTGGATGCAAAATATAGTGTGAATGTGAAACAGTTTTGATCTCTGAGGACCTCGCAAAGATAGGACTATCCTCCTAAAGAGACAGAATAGCGTGTAGTCTCCATACTGCGTGCTACATCTCAAGAGAACTTTCCAATGTGCCCAAAATAACACATGCATACATACACACACACACACACACACACATACACACTCACTTGGACACTCCCTTTATTTCTGAAAGTCACTTTGAGGTTTTAGTTTAAGCCAAATAGGCTAAGTGCATTTCTTAAAATCTCAAAAGCCCAGAGGAGAAGTGACCTTTAGTCCCTGGAAGGGTGAATGAATTTATGTTTCAGAGACAATTTTGCTTAGGGAGCAGGGCTGAGAAAGGGCATAACAGGGATGGAGGAAGAACAGGTAAGTGGCAACTCCGTGTACCTCTATGTAGACCAGGTGGCATGTCACCTTTGTCACAGTTTTGTCGTTGGTAGAAGGAGCACTCTCCTCCATTTAGAATTATCAACCCTGAGAATAACAGGAGAATAGAAAATATCACCGTCAAAAAGTCTTTTCTCCAAATCTTCCCAGCAAGAAGCTGGGGGATAATGATTTTCATACAAGTCCTATAGGTGTTACAGAATTAAATCTTCTTTCAATGTGTCATTCTTTCTCTTATGCTGACTAACTGCCCTCTTTCTTGACTGAAAACAAATACTATTTATGGCCCTTCCATTACTAACAGAAATATTTTTAAATTACAAATACAGCTCTACTAATGGTCTGTTGAAGGCCATGCCACATGCCAGTATAATAAAATTTCCATTTTAAGTCAAATAAGACTTGTTAGAATGTGAGAAAGTTGTATTTCTCATGATGGCACACAAACCAATTTATTATTAGTCATCACATGCTACAGAACGAGGATCATGGAAGAAAATGATTTATTATAGGGGTAATATATTTGCTTTTACTTTTTTCTTCTTGTTAGCTTTTCTGATGGCGCCCCTTACCAAGGGGCATCTAAAAATGTCTTTTCACTACTGAGAGTAGTACTATTCTTATTTACTTATCAACAATTTTACAAAGTTAAGTGAACATGGGAAAGTATTGTTTTAAAGCAGTTTGTGACAGAAACCTCTGTGCTTACACTATTCAATGAGCTTAATCCGTTTGGTTTATCTCTCTCAAAAGAAAATGCATGTCTTTGGGTATTTGGAAACTGTGTCCAGAAATTTCCTTGTGTTTAATTTTTTGTATTTTCTTTTAAAACTATCTATAAAACTTATGTGATTTAATTTCACTGGAATTTATTTGTGAAGAAATACCAGACTTCTTAAAACAAACCTGAACTCCCTTTTCTCCAACACACACACACAGAAACACACACAACTGATAATATAAACTTTTTGATTTTGAAATCTACTCTGTTATAAATCAAAGTACACTGAATAGTGCACAGAGTGAAGTAGGTCAGAAAGAGAAAAACAAATACCATATGCTAACATATATATGGAATCTAAAAAAAAAAAAAAAAGGTTCTGAAAAACCTAGGGGCAGGACAGGAAGAAGATGCAGACATAGAGAATGGACTTGAGGACGCGGGGAGGGGGAAGGGTAAGCTGGGACAAAGTGAGAGAGTGGCATTGACATACATGCACTACAAAATGTAAAATAGATAGCTAGTGGGAAGCAGCCGCATAGCACAGGGAGATCAGCTAGGCGCTTTGTGACCACCTAGAGGGGTGGGATAGGGAGTGTGGGAGGGAGAAGCAAGAAGGACGGGATATGGGGATATAAATATACGCATAGCTGATCCACTTTGTTATGCAGCAGCAACTAATACAACAATGTAAAGCAATTGTACTCCAATAAAGATGTTAAAAAAAACCACTACATGTGCATTTAATTGTGCCTCAAATGTGAGACTTGTCCCCCCCGCCACCTAAGCCTGCTGCCCTATATTGTGAGATACATAAACAAAAGAGTTAAATCACTTAGACTATATCTGGCCTTGTATCTATTTTGTTGCACAACACATTCCTAAAACCAGGAAACACTAGCTTGTGAAAACACCGTTTGTTGTAGTATTGTTGCCTTTTAATAACCTCGGCAGTCTTCAAAGGATTTTCATTGGCTCAAAAATTGAAATTGATTCACTTGGCTAAAGTCTGTTCTCTTGGAACACACTGGAGTGTTCCTGATGCCTGTGTGTATATCTAAGCCTTTATAATGTAAGAGGATGAGCACGTAGCAACAGAAGTTTTATCTTGATATCGTTTGATGCTACCATGGTTTGTTCAAAAGCATTCTCATAAAAGAAGTTGCAGGAATTATTTTCAGGACCGTGTATGGAAATGAGGCACATAATTCTGACTGCAGTAGTGGGAGTGGTGTGTTTAATTCCACCCACACACCCTTATTAACTGAAAGCATTATTTCCAAGCTGCAAGACTTCAAAATCCTGGTTCCAGTAGCTATGCTGTCTGCCAGTATCCCATAAAACTTTATTTCCCTAAGGTTTCCACAATATGACATATTTGGATCATGTTCAGTTCTTACCTTCCCCTGCGTACATTTGTTTCGTGTATTTTTATTGTTCTCTTAATTATCTGCGCATAGATATTAATTCCAGAATGTACAAATAGGCACCATTGTGATTTCCCCACCACACTTTATATGATAACATCACTTATGAATGCTACTTACAAGTTTCCAGGCAGACGTGGGGTTGATCTAAATTTGTGGGGCAACAGCATTCAGATATCTGTTTTCAATTTGTGTGCATGTTTCCCCCTGTTATTTTCCCTTTTTTATGACTGTATTAATTGTTAGCAGAAGTCTCTATGAAATGACTGAGCAATCCAACAATGGAATGTAGCAGGTCAGAAATTATTGTTTTGCTTCATCTGAGAAACGTGTCAATACAGCCTAATTCTTATGTCTTGGGGCATTTGTGTGGTGATTCGCCACTTAATTCTCAGCATGTGGGCACTAGCTGACCACCGGGACAGGAACTGTCCTAACATTGATGCTTTTATCGACCCATTTGACACGATACTTGCAGAAATGATGAATCAAAAACTAACCCATCACTAAGGGAAACAGGACATGCGGGAATTGGTATGTTGCACCTCACTGAGTCTTAAGGCATTAAGGCTAAGGATTAATCCAAAGAGGCCGTGAAGGGCATCAAAGCCATACCCTAGCCTCATGCCTCAGTGAGTTAGCAGCAGAATGGACAGCAAAGGGCCCTGCGGTCTAATCCGGAGCATTGACTTACTATTTGCTCAGGTTTATTTCCATAAACTTCTTTTGGCACACAATGCGATACTTCTTTCATTGAAAAAGAGAACTTTAAAAAAGTATCAATAAAATTACTAACCACTTAAGAATATGGTTTCAAAGGATGTGAATAAAAGCCATAATTTTTAAAGCCTGTAACTCTGAGGAATCTAGGCTGAAAGACCCTGCCACAGTGACAGTGAGACCAACACTGAGGCTTTGAATGTAGTCCATTAAAGGAGATGGCATGGGTCTTCAGACTGAGATAAAGTGTAACGTGAACTAGTCGATCAAGAAATAACATGACGAGGAAGTGCCTCTGAACCCTTCCTAGTGCAATATAATTGCTACTGTCACCTCTGCAAACAGGTCAGGTGAATATACAACTTTCCACTGATCTAGAAAATGGATGGAATATTCAGTTTCTCTCTCCCTCTCTCTTGCTCTCTCTCCCTGTCTCTCTCTCTCTCTGTCTCTCTCTCTCTTTTACATGTTACCAATTGTTTTCAATCCTGATTGCATTTTAGAAACATCCAAGAAACTTTTAAAAATACTAATGCCTAGACTCATCCAGAGAAATTGAGGCAGAGTCTCTAGAGGTGTGGTTGAGGCATGGGTATTTTTTAAACTCCCCATGGGACACCAATGAGTATCCAAACTCGAGGGAATTTTGGAGTTCTAATCAATAGCTTAGTCAGTGTCAACAGCAGCGTGACATACATGAGTATGTTATGTGTCTATGAGCGAATTCCCAGAGTAGATTACAAGCTCCCCCCAAATCATTTGTTCCGTAGTAACATTAAACAGTCACTGCAAACTGCTTAGTAACTGTTTGGGGTTTTTATTTTGCCTTCTTTCGTTTTCCTTTTCTTCTCAACCAAATCAGAGGGAAAATCCCTTATACTTTCTAAAAACAAGAAAAAACCAGACTGATCGACAATACTACACTTATGTGTACATTTATTTATAGGGAAATGTTTCTGCATTATGCTACTAAGTGACAAATGATTGTCCACACGGGTCAATCTTTTTTCCTTCATAGAATACAACTCTCAGCATCCATCTAGAGAGTCAACTGCTATCTTCACTCACTGTTAAAATAAAGAGTCCTTCTTTTTCTTCCCTCTGTCCATACAGGCTAATAGCTGGCTACATTTACTTAGTACAAAAGATGAAAATATAGTAATATAGCAAGAGCCAAAAATGATGGCTGCTAATCTTTGGCCTCATGCACACTCCCACAAATGTTCACTCAGAAAGTGTTTAAGAAATGTTTCCTGAGTGCCATCAGGTGCATAAGAGAAGATCACGTTGGATTCCCTGGAGCTGCTCCATAAATTTATACTCTGAGTCATTTTGCATTTGTGGAAAGCAGATGGTAAGAAGGGATCAGACTTGCAAGAGATCTGTTAACGCCTAGGAGCGTGAGAAAGAAAGGAGAACCTTCAAAACATGATGCAGATCTGATATCCATGGAAGGACAGAGGAAAGGAAGGTAGAATGAATAAGAAGAGTCTCAGACTACATTGCAGTTCCAAGAAAGGTTTGGCAAAGCCAATGGGGCATCCTAGAGCCACACTCACCTGTTGGGGCAGTCTTGTATTCACAGGAATGGCCCGCTTTCTTGGCCACACCAGGCTCTGTCCTGTGCTGGTAACAGTAACTGGAGCCATCAGTCAATCATGATCCCTGTAATAGGAGATCTGAGTGTCATGTTTTTAAGGTTACCACAGTCCATCCCTGTGCTACATATATCCATTTCTCCATGATGCTTGGTGGCACAGCTCCACCATGGTTCCTATGGGCTTATCTTCCCAAAGAGAACCTTAAAAGTGGAAGGTTAGTGAGATGAATAACAGTCCCTCTCTTTGCAAGTGGTCTCAGGGCTACAACTGGTACTCATCCTTGCCCTTTCTCCAGTACCAATTCTAAATACAACTGACCTGATAAAATGGACCAGAGATCACCTGAATGTGCAGAAGTTGCACTACAGGAAAGGAACTTTGAAAGGATGAGACTTGGAGCTTATGTAGGGTGGCTGGCACTTCTGATGTTTCTCCTCTCTGAGAGGTGGAGCAACTGAGAGAGAGAGAGAAAGAGATGAGAGACTTGGACTGTACAGCGTAAACAAGTCCCCTTTATGCTGCTTCTAACTGTAATCAAATGGCTCTGCTCTGGGGGAGATAAGAAAGTAGAGTCCAGATTTATTACATTAGAATGCAAGCAAATGGCACTTGAGCAATGCATAATCTGTAATTTCCAAAGCCTGTTTACCATCCAATTATCCTTCCAGTGGTCCCCAACCTTTTTGGCACTAGGGACCGGTTTCATGGAAGACCATTTTTCCACGGAAGGGGGGCGGTTCAGGCAGTAATGCGAGCAATGGGGAGCGATGGGGAGATGGGGAGAGCAGATGAAGCTTCGCTCCTGCTGTGAGGTCTGGTTCCTAACAGGCTGCGGACCAATACCAGTCCATGGCCCGGGGGTTGGAGACCCCTGCTTTACACAGATTTCTAGTAATCTTTGCTTGGAAAGCTGTGACACTGCAGAAAAATGGAACTATTCACAAAGCCTTGTTTCGCACCATCACTTCATCTTGACAAGGTGACTCAAACTTTCATTTCTGAGGTTCTGAGCTCTTGTCAATTATACAGCTCTTAGGCCAAGTCTTCAGAGTATGTTTGGACACTATTAGCATGGGTCCAGGGAGTATCAAGGGGTGTTCAAGTATGTCACCTGTGTTCCATATGGTTTCCTCCTTGACTGCATATTGTAAAAACAGCCCTAATCCCTCTTAGTGATCAAGATTGATTACTCCTACCATTATGGTGACTTTTCTGTACACCTACTGATCATCCCAATTTTCCTGGAACTACTGGGGACATGGTGCCATATAAAGTATGCGCTCTGATTTAGTGCATACACTACATCTGGAAGGACAGCATTCTGTCCATTCAGAGTTTGCCTCCAAGGTGGTGATTTATCCATGTCTTTAGAAAGCCATTCTAAAGCCAGAAATTGTGTTTCCAAGTCAATGGGTCATGATTTATCCAGTCTTAAGCTCCAGACCCCTTCATCAACACCATTAAAATCCAATTCCAGGGTTGCTTCCTTGACTCTTCTTGTACTCACTAGCTATTTTTGCAGTTTCTCCAATATGTAATCTCTTTTCTCTTTTATCAGACCTTGTACATCCTTAGCCAAGTTATGCTGAGCTTTAAACTAGTCCTCAGCTTGTGGGTCAGCAAAAGTGGTGCTGGAAGCTACTGAAAGGTCACAAACGCCAGAATCACTTACAACTTCAAGGATATTTCCCTCCACAAGTTTATTTCCCCGCGTCTTAAACGGGGAAATATTTAGTTAGTGGGTAATCATCTTGTGTTTGGAACTGTGTATGCCCCAAAACTACTCAGAATGATGTACTTTTCACCAGCACAGGGGATAGTGAATCAATCTCAAATCCTCATTTTACCACCAGTTTTCTTGAACTATTCTATTTTCCATTTACATTAGTGTGGGTTCTGCAAGATGCTGAAGTCAAAATGGGATTAGAGATGAAAGCGGGATGGAGGGGCAGCAGAAGAAAGGGGAAAGAATCTTCAGCTTATGATATAAATATCAATCTTGTGTAAGAAAATGGTGATTGGAATGAGGGTTATTGTAGGACATGTCACAGATTACAGTACAATTGGAAGAATGCTGGGGTTGGGTAGCTGAGTGCTCTCAAGACAAAGCTGTGCCTTGGAAGAGCCCTGCTTTTCACTGAAATGGGTCCACCTTAGGACTTCCTCTGTGCTCGGTCATTGGCTAGGAACAGGACATGGAATACATGGTCTCAGTGTTACTGCAGTGGTGAATCCACAGGGGCAGCAACTAGTATCATTGGACAGTTATGTTCCTCAGAGCATGAGATCTGACTGGTCTATTTTCATAAACACCTCTACATGTAAGTCTAAGTAAATTGTATTCAGGTAGGTTCCTGTTACCAAAACCAAAGAAGGAAATTCAAAAGGTGCCAAGTAGACCCTAATATTGATTTATACAGGAGAACTCCATGGGAAATCAACTTACCTCTTGCACTGAGAAGAATCAACACCATCTCTTGGTGAGACTTCTGGGATCACACTTAAAAAAGAGAGAGAAAGAGAAGAATTTCACTTGACACATATTGGGTTCAAGGTACTGGTGGGAATCTGAAAAATACTGAAAATGTCCAGAAGAGTTGGGAAAGTAGAATGCAAGCTGGATAGACAATTTAGGAAAAGTAATTCTAATTTTTATCCTCTAGGTGCTTTAGTGGAATGCATAGTAGATATAAAGACACAGAAGGATGATGTAAATATAGTGTGTGTGTGTGTGTGTGTGTGTGTGTTTAAGGCATGATTTAGCATCACTAATTTAATCTCATGAATACCAATAAATTAAAAGTTGAGATGCAGAAAGTGGCTTGAGAATACAAAAATAACACTATAGTTTGATTATTTTGTAGTTCCATGAATTGTTTATATGTGGAATCCTAAAATAAACTGTTTTCAAGATGCCCTCAGGCTACATCCCTCAATGAACATATTTTCAAAGAGAACAGATACAGAAGTATCACTTTTAAATTCTGATCTTGACAAAACATTGTGAGTAAACATAGGTAAAACATACCCAGTATTTCTGTTTTAAGACAGCAAATTCTCTTTATAAGACATGGACACACATATATGCAGATATACATTTATCTAGATCTCTCTCTCTATATATAAGAAATTATGAAATAAAATTATACATTTGAAATAAGAGCATTAATTCATGAAAATCATGCCAAATACATGAATGCAAAGCTTTTCAAAACTTTTTCAGTCTGAGAGCAAATGTAAAATTCAAAAGTTTCAGGTATATAAATGAAAACAGCCAAGCTAAAAGGAAAAAAAAAAGAAGCTAGTTAAAAGTATCTTCTCAAACATTCTAGGGTGCCCCAGGATGAACCATTTAGAAAGCCAAGATCAGAGCAGATCTCTGAATGTAGATCAAGTTTTATCAAAGCCAACTACTTGGTCTGCAAGTGGAACAAAAGACATAGTTTAACAAATGCAGAAATAATGAGGGTTTCAGATTTCTAACCGAGGCTCCAAAAGATATACTCCAGTCTAAAATATCAAAGCATAGGAGTTCACAACTGAAACTACTATTGCCACACAGAATTTCTGCATACCATAGGCAGAATTTATAAAAGCAAAAATTTCAGTCACTTCCTCTTTGTATTTCTGTAATGAGAAGAAAATATATGCTAGATCTAGCCTACAAGAAATTTGCAAATTTCAGTATTTATGTTGGTTGACCAAAGAAATCTGTTGATTCTATGGAAAATTAAACTCATTACTCTCCCACAGATTCTCAAGATGCTAAATTTCAAAATACTGGCACCAGTCACCAAAAGACCACATTTCAAGGTTGCAAATTTGAAGTTGTGTCTTGGGTGATGGTAATAGTGACAATGAAATATAAAAATGCATATAAATAATAAGGATAACTTAATTAATTATGCAAAACTGTTTTTTGAGATCTCAAAATAACTTCAATCACTGTCTTGTCCATCTGGTTCCGAGCATATGAAATGGAATCAGATCTATATCATCATGAATTCATGTGCTTGATCTTCTATTTGTTATCTAGGTGATTTAACTCATATAAATCTCAATTTCCACATATTAACATTGAGAATACTATTATTACTCACCTTGTAGTTAAGATGCAATAACAAAACTAAACTACAGTGGCTTATTGGACACCTTAAAAATGTAGTCAGTACTATATTGTTATTAATACCTTCACATTAAGTATGTAACAATTTGAATGTTCAAATAATTATATAATTACTTCTTTATTAAATAAATATGCATTTGCATTTTCAATATATTTCCATTATGTTGTCTTTTGATTGCTGAAATTTTTTTTTTAACAATTAAAGCAATAGTTGCCCAGATTGGTTCCAGATGGCAGAGTAGAAGGACATGCACTCACTCCCTCTTGCAAGAGCACCAAAATCACAACTAAATGCTGAACAGTCATCGACAGGAAGACACTGGAACTCACCAAAAAAGATACCCCACATCCAAAGGAGAAGCTGCAGTGAGACGGTAGGATGGGCGCAATGACAATAAAATCAAATGCCATAACTGCTGGGTGAGTGACTCAAAAACTGGAGAACAATTATACCACAGAAGTCAACCCACTGGAATGAGGGTTCTGAGCCCCATGTGAGGCTTCCCAAACTGGGGGTCTGGCAATGGGAGGAGGAGTTCCCAGAAAATCAGACTTTGAAGTCTAGAGGGATTTGATTGCAGACTTCAACAGGACTGAGTGAAACACAGACTCCACTCTTGGAGGGCACACACAAAGTAGTGTGTGCATCAGGACCCAGGGGGAAGGAGTAGTGACCCTATAGGAGACTGAACCAGACCTACTTGCTAGTGTTGGAGGGTTTCCTGCAGAGGCAGGGGTTGGCTGTGGCTCACCACGGGGACAAGGACACTGACAGCAGAAGTTCTGGGAAGTATTCCTTGGCATGAGCCCTCCCGGAGTCCACCATTAGCCCAACCAAAGAGCATGTAGCCTCCAGTGCTAGGCCATCCGAAGCCAAAAACCCAACAGGGAGGGAACTCAGCCCGATCCAACAGCAGACAAGCAGATTAAAGTTTTACTGAGCCCTGCCCATCAGAGGAACAACCAGCTATACCCACCACCAGTCTCTCACAACAGGAAGCTTCCACAAGCCTCTTAGATAGCCTTATCCACCAGAGGGCAGACAGCAGAAGCAAGAAGAACTACAATCTTTCAGCCTGTGGAACGAAAACCACACTCACAGAAAGACAGACAAAATGAAAAGGCAGAGGACTAAGTACCAGATAAAGGAACAAAATGAAGCCCGAGAAAAACAACTAAATGAAGTGGAGATAGGCAACTTCCAGAAAAAGATTTCAGAATAACGATAGTGAAGATGATCCAGGACCTCATAAAGAATGGAGGCAAAGATCAAGAAGATGCAAGAAATGTTGAAAAAAGACCTAGAAGAATTAAAGAACAAACACCTAGAAGAATTAAAGAACAAAAAAACAGAGATGGACAATACAATAACTGAAATGAAAAATACACTAGAAGGAATCAATAGCAGAATAACTGAGTCAGAGGCACGGATAAGTGACCTGGAACACAGAATGGTGGAATTCACGGCAATGGAACAGAATAAAGAAAAAAGAATGAAAAGAAATAAAGACAGCCTAAGAGACCACTGGGACATTAAACATACCGACATTCTCATTATAAGGGTCCCAGAAGGAGAACAGAGAGAAAGGACCCGAGAAAATATTTGAAGAGATTATAGTCGAAAAATACCCTAACATGGGAAAGGAAATAACTACCCAAATACAGGAAGTGAAGAGAGTCCCAGGCAGGATAAACGCAAGGAGAAACATGCTGAGACACATAGTAATCAAACTGACAAAAATTAAAGACAAAGGAAAGTTATTAAAAGTAACAAGAGAAAAACAACAAATAACATACAAGGGAACTCCCATAAGGTTAACAGCTGATTTCTCAGCAGAGACTCTAGAATCCAGAAGGGAATGGCATGATATATTTAAAGTGATGAAAGGGCAGATCCTACAACCTAGATTACTCTACCAGCAAGCATCTCATTCAGATTCGATGATGGAGAAATCAAAGGCTTTACACACAAACAAAAGCTAAGGGAATTCAGCACCACCAAACCAGCCCTACAACAAATGCTAAAGAAACTTCTCTAAGTGGGAAACACACAGAAAAAAAGGACCTACAAAAGCAAACCAGAAACAATTAAGAAAATGGTAATAGGAACATACATATCAATAATTACCTTAAATGTGAATGGATTAAATGCTCCAACCAAAAGACACAGGCTCACTGAATGGATACAAAAAGAAGACCCATATATATGCTGTCTACAAGAGACCCATTTAAGACCTAAGGACACATACAGACTGAAAGTGAGGGGATGGAGAAAGATATTTCATGCAAATGGAAATCAAAAGAAACCTGGAGTAGCAATACTCATATCAGACAAAATAGACTTTAAAATAAAGAATGTTACAAGAGATAAGGAAGGACATTATGTAATGATCAAGGGATCAATCCAAGAAGAAGATATTACAATTATAAATATATATGCACCTAACATAGAAGCAGGTCAATACATAAGGCAAATGCTAACAGCCATAAAAGAGGAAATCGACAGTAACACAATAATAGTGGGTGACTTTAACACTTCACTTACAGGAATGGACAGATCATCCAGACAGAAAATTAATAAAGAAACACAAGCTTTAAATGACACAATAGATCAGAAAGATTTAATTGATATTTATAGGACATTCCATCCCAAAACAGCAGATTAATCTTTCTTCTCAAGTGTACATGGAACATTCTCTGGGATAGATTACATCTTGGGTCACAAATCAAGCCTCAGTAAATTTAAGAAAATTGCAATCATATCAAGCATCTTTTCTGATCAAAACACTATGAGATTAGAAATAAATAACAGGGGGAAAAAAGTAAAAAAACACAAACACTTGGAGGCTAAACAATATGTTACTAAATAACCAAGAAATAACTGAAAAAATCAAAGAGGAAATCAAAAAATACCTAGAGACAAATCACAACAAAAACATGATGATCTAAAACCTAGAGGATACAGCAAAAACAGTTCTAAGAGGGAAGTTTGTAGCAATACAATCCTACCTCAAGGAACAAGAAAAATCTCAAATAAAAAACCTAAACTTATATCAAAAGGAACTGCAGAAATAAATGCAATAGAAACAGAGAAAACAATAGCCAAGATAATAAAACAAAAAGCTGGTTCTTTGAGAGGACAAACAAAATTGATAAACCTTTAGCCAGACGCATCAAGAAAAAGAGGGAGAGGACCCAAATCAATGAAATTAGAAATGAAAAAGGAGAAGTTACAATGGACACTGCAGAAATACAAAACATCATAAGAGACTACTACAAGCAATTTTATGCCAAGGACAACCTGGAAGAAATGGACAAATTCTTAGAAAGGTATAACCTTCCAAGACTGAACCAGGAAGAAATAGAAAATATGAACAGACCAATCACAAGTGCTGAAATTGAAACTGCGACTAAAAATCTTCCAACAAACCAAAGTCCACGACCAGATGGCTTCACAGGTGAATTCTACCAAACATTTAGAGAAGAGCTAACACCTATATTTCTCAAACTCTTCCAAAAAATTGCAGAGGAAGAAGCACTCCCAAACTCATTCTACGAGGCCACCATCACCCTGATACCAAAACCAGAAAAACATACTACAGAAAAAGAAAATTACAGACCAATATCACTGATGAACATAGATGCAAAAATCCTCAACAATATACTAGCAAACAGAATCAAACAACACATTAAAAGGATCGTACACCATGATCAAGTGGGAGTGGGATTTATCCAAGGGATACAAGGATTATCCAAAATATGCAAATCAACCAATGTGATATACCATGTTAACAAGCTGAAGAACAAAAACCATATGATCATCTCAATAGATGCAGACAAAGCTTTTGACAAAATTCAACACCAATTTATGATGAAAAACTCTCTGCAAAGTGGGCATAGAGGGAACCTACCTCAACATAATAAAGGCCATATATAACAAACCCACAGCAAACATCATTCTCAATGGTGAAAAACTGAAAACATTTCCTCTAAGATCAGGAACAAGACAAGGATGACCACTCTTGCCACTATTATTCAATATAGTTTTGGAAGTCCTAGCCAGAGCCATCAGAGAAGAAAAACAAATAAAAGGAATACAAATTTGGCAAGAAGTAAAAGTGT